>NC_073249.2:227227500-227527500 GCF_029289425.2 Pan paniscus | reverse complement strand
CTGTGAGAGAAAAAATTTCTGTTGTTTTAACAAGACACCCAGTTTCTGGTATTTTGTGACAGCAGACCTAGAAACTGAATATACCCTTTAAACCACCACTGTTTTCCTTTTGGTTCCGAGATTCTTTCGTGTATGACCTGCGAGAGCCAAATCCAGTCTTTATTTGGCCTCTCTGGAGCACGTGCAACTCACTTATTCCTTATTGATGCTTCTCCCCCACATCCTTCTCGGCCTCTTTCATTGCTTCCTAATCTCACAGCCAGCTACTGCATACTGGAGTCCCTGGGTTCATCACCGCCTTTTCCCACTCTGTTCCTGCTCCACCGCAATCTCATCCAAATACCAGCTCTCCTCCCACCCCCATGCTGATGATTCCCCAAGCCCTCTGGCCTAAGCCTCTCTCCTGAGATCTACTTTGAGTTCCCCACTGGCTCCTGGACATTTCCACCTAGAACTTGTACAAGCACTTCAAAAACTACATGGCTAAAATGGAAGTCATGGTCTAGAAGCCTTCCCAAATAAACCTGCTTTTCCTCCTGTAACCTGCATGTCAATGAGAGGCTTCACGTTCACACAGGGGCATAAGCCAGACACCTGGCATCTTCTTGGGCTTCTCCTCTGCACTCTTGGCCGTGGTCACTGAAGCCAAAGGACTCTGCCCATAAGGGTTTGGGGAATGTATCCTCTGCATCCCTGCTGCAGCTGCTTCAGCTCAGCCTCTTACCACCTCTTGTGGCTAGCGGAGACCTCCACTACACCAGACTTTCATGCTGCTCTGGGAGCACTTTCTTATACCACCTTGTTTTAAGCCATTCCCCTGCTTTGAATGCTTCAGGGTTTCCTGGTCACCTGCAGGATGCTGTCCTTAGCATTCCTCCACTTGGAATAACAACGCCTCGTAGCATCTGGCTTTCAGGAGTTTAGAGTGGAGGGGCTCTGCATTCAACTCCAGGACCTACCACATACTTGGTGCGTGGCCCTGGGCAACATACTTACTCTCTCTGTGCCTCAGATTCCTCACCTGAAAATGGGGATAAAAATAGTACCTACCTCATAGGGTTGTTGTAAAGATTAAATGAGTGAATATGTTCAGAGTACCCGGAACTGTGTCCAGCATGTCGTAAGTGGGCACTAAATATTAACTGCTATTGCTGTTAAGTATTACCTTTCCCCACTCATTTCTGTACAGCTTCCCATATGCGTTGTTTTCCAGCCGATCAGAACACTCTTCCATCTTAGAAGAAAAAAAAAGAAGCCCCACCTGTGTTCCCCTGGCTCTTGGCCTTGACACACAGTGTCTGGAACACCTTTCCCACCACCTCTCCTCCCATGCTCCCTATGAACATACTTCGACTCATCTTTTCTAACCTAAGTACCCTCCCCTGCAGTCAAGCATGCTCTTCATTGAGCCTTCGTAAGGCCCTTGTGCTCACCTCTATTGCAGCACAGATCATACTGCATTATAAAGGACCATCTCCTGTCTCTCTGTCCATCTTTCAGAGTTTGCTGTATTGATCTTAGTGATGTCAGCACGTGGCACTCAGCTAGACAAAGAAAGCAGGCTCAATAAAGGCTGGTAGAATTAAGTAAAGAATTGTATAAAGGCATTAAATAGAGATGGGGTACAAATATGTCCCAGGCTGTCTGGGATAGTCCTGGTTTAGGCCATAGTCCTGATATAACTACTAACAACACCTTCTTTCACTGTCAAAAATAACTCCTTTGGACAACACATTATAAGGTCACTCTAGGTATTAGAGCTGTGATTCTCACCCTATCAGGCCCAATTTTCTCTTTGCTTAACAGCTATTTTAGAATACCCTATGCACTATCTTTAAATGGGATTGATAGGCAATAGAAACTGCCAATAACAGAATTTCAAAAAAACCAATGTAATACCCTAAATACAATGCTAAATGGAAAATGAAGGAGATTTTTTAAAAAGTAGCTTAAACTAAAATTATGTGTGCAGTATTTGGATGTGTAAATGCTTAGGTCTTACACTTCTGGCCAAGATGGAGTAACAGAGACCAAAATTACTTTCTGACCTAAAACAACAAAAATACTGGACAAAATATATGAAACTATGGCCCTCAAGCAACAAAGGGAATCAATCACTGGAATCAAGCATCAAAAGGCAGTGATCCTCAAGAAATGAGAAACGTATGAGGCTAGCCCCACAATTGACTTCCCAAACACCTTAGAAAACTTTCCAGGCCACAGCACAGGAAGAAAGAATGCAGATGGAGCTCAGAGATCTTCCTGAGTTGAGAGGACAGAACTCTGAGTCTGGGAAGGCCAATGTGGCTAGAATTCATAGGGCAGAATATTGAGGAGGAGAGGGCTGTACAGAGACAGAGCTCTGAAAATCTGCAGATAATACTTACCCTCCTTGACTGTTTAACAGAGTAGTGATCAGAGTATGCAGGTATGAAAATCACCTGAGAGGGTGGACCCAGTGGCTCGTACCTGCAATCCCAGCACTTTGGGAGGGTGAGGTGGGTGGATAACGAGGTCAGGAGATAGAGACCATCCTGGCAAACATGGTGAAACCCCATCTCTAATAAAAATACAAAAATTAGCTGGGTGTGGTGACACACACCTCTAGTCCCAGCTACTCAGGAGGCTGAGGCAGGAGGATCTCTTGAACCTGGGAGGCAGTGGTTGCAGTCACCCGAGATCCAGCAAAGCATGGGCAACAGAGCAAGATTCAGTCTCAAAAAAAAAAGAAAGAAAAAAGAAAACTGCCTGAGAATGGAAAAAGAATCATCCACAAAGAGAGTCAGCCCCTCTTCCCCCCTGGCTCTTGGGACCCCGATCGCAAGGTGGGGAGGCACCTCGCGAGGCGTGGTCTCAGAGCCAGCCCCTCTTCCCCCACTGGCCCTTAGGACCCCCGTCGCAGGGGGAGGAGGCACCCCCAGCGAGGCGGGGTCTCAGAGCCAGCCCCTCTTCAACCACTGGCCCTTAGGACCCCCATCGCAGTGGGGGGAGGCACCCCAGCGAGGCGTGGTCTCAGAGCCAGACCCTCTTCCCCCACTGGCCTTTAGGACCCCCGTCGCAGGGAGAGGAGGCACCCACCACGAGGCGGGGACTCAGAGCCAGCCCCTCTAAGCCTTCTGGCTCTTCGGACCCCCATCGCGGGGGGGGAGGCACCCCCCCGAAGGCGGGTACAGAGAGCCAGGCCCTCTTCTGCTCCTGGCTCTAAGGACCCCCATCACAGGGGGGGGAGGCACCCCCCGCGAGGCGGGTACAGAGAGCCAGCCCCTCTTCCCCACTGGCCCTTAGGACCCCCATCGCAGGGGGTGGAGGCAACCCCCGCGAGGCGGGGTCTCAGAGCCAGCCCCTCTTCCCCCACTGGCCCTTAGGACCCCCATCGCAGGGGGGGAGGCACCCCCCGTGAGGCGGGGTCTCAGAGCCAGCCCCTCTTCCCCCACTGGCCCTTAGGACCCCCGTCGCAGGGGGGGGAGGCACCCCCCGTGAGGCGGGGTCTCAGAGCCAGCCCCTCTTCCCCCGCTGGCCCTTAGGACCCCCGTCGCAGGGGGGGGAGGCACCCCCCTCGAGGCGGGGTCTCAGAGCCAGCCCCTCTTCCCCCGCTGGCTCTTAGGACCCCCGTCGCAGGGGGGGGAGGCACCCCCCGCGAGGCGGGGTCTCAGAGCCAGCCCCTCTTCCCCCACTGGCCCTTAGGACCCCCATCGCAGGGGGGGGAGGCACCCCCCGCGAGGCGGGGTCTCAGAGCCAGCCCCTCTTCCCCCACTGGCTCTTAGGACCCCCATCGCAGTGGGGGGAGGCACCCCCGCGAGGCGGGGACTGAGAGCCAGCCCCTCTTCCCCCGCTGGCTCTGAGGATCCTCCGTGGACTCACAGCCTCTTTACCATATTGTGAGTAATATCATCTCCCCCTCTGGAGATTAAGAACTCTTTCACAGACGGGTGTACACCCTCGGTGTACAGAGGGTGTACACCCGTCTGTATTGGGAGTAATATCATCCTCTTCCTCCCTGAATATGAAGAACAGTATCACAGGGGTGTTTCTACTCCCTGCGATATCGCGTGTCATATCCTCCTCTCCCACGTTGCAATTAGAAGGAATATCAGTGGGGGCGTGTCCACCTGTAGGGAAAAGAAAGAGAGATCAGACTGTCACTGTGTCCATGTAGAAAGGAAAGACATAAGAGACTCCATTTTGAAAAAGACCTGTCCTTTAAACAATTGCTTTGCTGAGATGTTGTTAATTTGTAGCTTTGCCCTAGCCGCTTGGCCCCAGCCACTTTGACCCAACCTGGAGCTCACAAAAACATGTGTTGTATAAAATCAAAGTTCAAGGGATGTAGGGCTGTGCAGGACGTGCCTTGTTAACGAAATGTTTACCAGCAGTATACTTGGTAAAAGTCATCGCCATTCTCTAGTCTCAATAAACCGGGGACACAATGCACTGTGGAAAGCCGCAGGGACCTCTGCCCTTGAAAGCAGGGTATGGTCCAAGCTCTCTCCCCATCTGATAGTCTGAAATATGGCCTCATGGGATGAGAAAGACCTGACTGTCCCCCAGCCCGACACCCGTAATGGGTCTGTGCTGAGGTGGATTAGTAAAAGAGGGAATCCTCTTCCAGCTGAGATGGAGGAAGGCCACTATCTCCTGCTTGCCCCTGGGAACTGAATGTCTCGGTGTAAAACCCGATTGTACATTCGTTCAACTCTGAGATAGGAGAAAAGCTGCCCTGTGGCGGGAGGCGAGACATGTTTGCAGTAACACTGCCTTGTTCTTCTTTACTCCACTGAGATGTTTGTGTGGAGAGAAACAAATCTGGCTTACGTGCACGTCCAGTCATAGTACCTTCCCTTGAACCTAATTATGACATGGATTCTTTTGCTCACATGTCTTCTGCTGACTCTCTCCTTATCATCACCCTGCTCTCCTACTACATTCCTTTCTGCTAAAATAATGAAAATCATAATCAATAACAACTGAGGGAACTCAGAGGCTGGTGCCGGTGCAGGTCCTTGGTGTGCTGAGCGCCGGTCCCCTGGACCCACTGTTGTATCTTTACACTTTCTCTCTGTGTCTTATTTCTTTTCTCAGTCTCTCGTCCCACCCAACTAGAAATACTCACAGGTGTGGAGGGGCAGTCCACCACTTCATCCACCTTCTGTCATATTGAAAGTAACATCATCTTCTTCCCTCCAGGATTGTGGGAATAATATCCCTGGGGGGTTTCCACTTTCTGCCATGTATGTAGTCATATCACCCCCTCCGCCGTGGAATATCATTAAGGAACATCTCACACGGGGGTGTATACTTCCTCCGATATTGGGAGTGACATCAACCTCTCGGTCTCTGAATATGAGGAAGAAAATCACAGGGCGGGTGTACACCTCGTGCTCTACGATGGGGAGTCATATCTGTCTGTTATGGGGAGTAATATCATCCTCTCCCTTTCAGGATACTAATAACAGTTTAACAGGCTGGGTGAACACAGCCTGCGATGCTGAAATTATCATCCTCTCCCCCTCTTTCTCCCCTGGCTCTTAGGATGCCCATCTCAGCGGAGCGAGCCACCCCCCGCGAGGCGGGGACTGAGCCAGCCCCTCTTCCCCCCTGGCTCTTAGGACCCCCATCGCAGTGGGGGGATGCACCCCTGGCGAGGCGCGGACTTAGAGCCAGCCGCTCTTCCCCCCCTGGCTCTTGGGACCCCCATCGCAGGGGGGGAGGCACCCCCTCGTGGCGGGGACTGAGAGCCAGCCCCTCTTCCCTCCATTTCTCTTAGGACCCCCATCGCAGGGGGGGAGGCACCCCCCGCGAGGCGGGGACTGAGGGCCAGCCGCTCTTTCCCCCCTGGCTCTTAGGACCCCCATCGCAGGGAGGGGACGCACCCCCCGCGAGGCGGTGACTGAGAGCCAGCCCTTCTTCCTCGCCCAACTCTGAGGATCCCCATCACACGGGGGAGGCACACCCCGTGAGGCGGGGACTGAGAGCCAGTCCCTCTTGCCCCCCTGGCTTATGACCCCCATCGAGGATTCTAAGACCCTTAGGACCGACCTGGAGGGCTGTGGGTATTAGCTGTCCAAGAAGAAAACTCAGATCTGCCGACGACCGCAGGTAGCTTACTTGGGATTTACTATTCGACAGGTGTCCGAAAGCAGCCCGGGATCCGAAAGAAAGCAGGTCATTTGCAATCTTCCGGAGCCTAAGGGCAGAAGGCTGGTGAGAGAATTCCTAGGAGCTGTGGGGTTTTGTAGACTGCGGAGCCCAACTTTGCAGTCTTAGCCACGCCTTTGTATGACGTCACAAAGGGGGCGGGGACCGGCAACATTTGGAATGGGGATTCCAACAACAGCAAGTCTTTCATGACTTAAAGGAAAAACTTCTGAAAGCCCCAGCCCAGGGGCTAGCGGATCTCACAAAGCCTTTTCCACTGTATGCGTCAGAGAAAAGATGGCAGCTGGACTTTAAACCCAAACTGTGGGGCCATGGCTGAGGCCGGTGGCCTACCTCTCTAAACAGCTAGACAGGGTTTCTAAAGGTTGGCCCCCCTGTTTGAGGGCCTTGGCAGCAACTGCCCTGCTAGTACAAGAAGCAAATCAGCTGACTCTTGGGAAAAACCAGAATATAAAGGCCCCCCAAGCTGTGGTGACTGAAAGCCAGCCCCTCTTCCCCTCCTGGCTCTTAGGACCCCCATCGCAGGAAGGGGAGGCACTCCCCGAGAGGCGGGCACTGAGAGCCAGCCCCTCATTCCCCCCTGGCTCTTAGGACCCACATCGCAGGGGGAGGAGGCACCTCCAGTGAGGCGGGGTCTCAGAGCCAGCCCCTCTTCCCCCACTGGCCCTTAGGACCCCCATCGCAGGGAGGGAGGCACCCCCCACGAGGCGGAGACTGAGAGCCAGCCCCTCTAAGCCTTCTGGCTCTTAGGACCCCCATCACGGGGGGGGGAGGCACCCCCCACGAGGCGGGTACAGAGAGCCAGCCCCTCTAAGCCTTCTGGCTCTTAGGACCCCCATCACGGGGGGGGGAGGCACCCCCCGCGAGGCGGGTACAGAGAGCCAGCCCCTCTAAGCCTTCTGGCTCTTAGGACCCCCATCAAGGGGGGGGAGGCACCCCCCGCGAGGCGGGTATAGACAGCCAGCCCCTCTAAGACTTCTGGCCCTTAGGACCCCCATCACGGGGGGGGAGGCACACCCCGCGAGGCGGGTACAGAGAGCCAGCCCCTCTAAGCCTTCTGGCTCTTAGGACCCCCATCACGGGGGGGGGAGGCACCCCCCACGAGGCGGGTACAGAGAGCCAGCCCCTCTAAGCCTTCTGGCTCTTAGGACCCCCATCACGGGGGGGGTGGCACCCCCCGCGAGGCGGGTATAGAGAGCCAGCCCCTCTTCTGCTCCCGGCTCTTAGGACCCCCATCACAGGGGGGGAGGCACCCCCCAAGCGGATACAGAGAGCCAGCCCCTCTTCCTCCACTCGCCCTTAGGAACCCCATCACAGGGGGGGAGGCACCCCCCGTGAGGCAGGTTCTCAGAGCCAGCCCCTCTTCCCCCACTGGCCCTTAGGACCCCCATCGCAGGAAGGGGAGGCACTCCCCGAGAGGCGGGCACTGAGAGCCAGCCCCTCATCCCCCCCTGGCTCTTAGGACCCACATCGCAGGGGGAGGAGGCACCTCCAGTGAGGCGGGGTCTCAGAGCCAGCCCCTCTTCCCCCACTGGCCCTTAGGACCCCATCGCAGGGGGGGAGGCACCCCCCACGAGGCGGAGACTGAGAGCCAGCCCCTCTAAGCCTTCTGGCTCTTAGGACCCCCATCACGGAGGGGGGAGGCACCCCCCGCGAGGCGGGTACAGAGAGCCAGCCCCTCTAAGCCTTCTGGCTCTTAGGACCCCCATCACGCGGGGGGGGATGCACCCCCCGCGAGGCCGGTACAGAGAGCCAGCCCCTCTAAGCCTTCTGGCTCTTAGGACCCCCATCACGGGGGGGGAGGCACCCCCCGCGAGGCGGGTATAGAGAGCCAGCCCGTCTTCTGCTCCTGGCTCTTAGGACCCCCATCACAGGGGGGGAGGCACCCCCCGCAAGGCGGGTACAGAGAGCCAGCCCCTCTTCCCCCACTGGCCCTTAGGAACCCCATCACAGGGGGGGAGGCACCCCCCGTGAGGCGGGTTCTCAGAGCCAGCCCCTCTTCCCCCACTTGCCCTTAGGAACCGCATCGCATGGGGGGGAGGCACCCCCCACGAGGCGGGGTCTCAGAGCCAGCCCCTCTTCCGCCACTGGCCCTTAGGACCCCCATCGCAGGGGGGGAGGCACCCCCAGCGAGGCGGGGTCTCAGAGCCAGCCCCGCTTCCCCCACTGGCTCTTAGGACCCCCATCGCAGTGGGGGGAGGCACCCCCAGCGAGGCGGGGTCTCAGAGCCAGCCCCTCTTCCCCCGCTGGCTCTGAGGATCCTCCGTGGACTCACAGCCTCTTTACCATATTGTGAGTAATATCATCTCCCCCTCTGGAGATTACGAACTCTTTCACAGACGGGTGTACACCCTCGGTGTACAGAGGGTGTACACCCGTCTGTATTGGGAGTAATATCATCCTCTTCCTCCCTGAATATGAAGAACAGTATCACAGGGGTGTTTCTGCTCCCTGCGATATCGCGTGTCATATCCTCCTCTCCCACGTTGCAATTAGAAGGAATATCAGTGGGGGCGTGTCCACCTGTAGGGAAAAGAGAGAGAGATCAGACTGTCACTGTGTCCATGTAGAAAGGAAAGACATAAGAGACTCCATTTTGAAAAAGACCTGTCCTTTAAACAATTGCTTTGCTGAGATGTTGTTAATTTGTAGCTTTGCCCTAGCCGCTTGGCCCCAGCCACTTTGACCCAACCTGGAGCTCACAAAAACATGTGTTGTATAAAATCAAAGTTTAAGGGATGTAGGGCTGTGCAGGACGTGCCTTGTTAACAAAATGTTTACCAGCAGTATACTTGGTAAAAGTCATCGCCATTCTCTAGTCTCAATAAACCGGGGACACAATGCACTGTGGAAAGCCGCAGGGACCTCTGCCCTTGAAAGCAGGGTATTGTCCAAGCTCTCTCCCCATCTGATAGTCTGAAATATAGCCTCATGGGATGAGAAAGACCTGACTGTCCCCCAGCCCGACACCCGTAATGGGTCTGTGCTGAGGTGGATTAGTAAAAGAGGAAAGCCTCTTGCAGCTGAGATGGAGGAAGGCCACTGTCTCCTGCTTGCCCCTGGGAACTGAATGTCTCGGTGTAAAACCCGATTGTACATTCGTTCAACTCTGAGATAGGAGAAAAGCTGCCCTGTGGCGGGAGGCGAGACATGTTTGCAGTAACACTGCCTTGTTCTTCTTTACTCCACTGAGATGTTTGGGTGCAGAGAAACAAATCTGGCTTACGTGCACGTCCAGTCATAGTACCTTCCCTTGAACCTAATTATGACATGGATTCTTTTGCTCACATGTCTTCTGCTGACTCTCTCCTTATCATCACCCTGCTCTCCTACTACATTCCTTTCTGCTAAAATAATGAAAATCATAATCAATAACAACTGAGGGAACTCAGAGGCTGGTGCCGGTGCAGGTCCTTGGTGTGCTGAGCGCCGGTCCCCTGGACCCACTGTTGTATCTTTACACTTTGTCTCTGTGTCTTATTTCTTTTCTCAGTCTCTCGTCCCACCCAACTAGAAATACTCACAGGTGTGGAGGGGCAGTCCACCACTTCATCCACCTTCTGTCATATTGAAAGTAACATCATCTTCTTCCCTCCAGGATCGTGGGAATAATATCCCTGGGGGGTTTCCACTTTCTGCCATGTATGTAGTCATATCACCCCCTCCGCCGTGGAATATCATTAAGGAACATCTCACACGGGGGTGTATACTTCCTCCGATATTGGGAGTGACATCAACCTCTCGGTCTCTGAATATGAGGAAGAAAATCACAGGGCGGGTGTACACCTCGTGCTCTACGATGGGGAGTCATATCTGTCTGTTATGGGGAGTAATATCATCCTCTCCCTTTCAGGATACTAATAACAGTTTAACAGGCTGGGTGAACACAGCCTGCGATGCTGAAATTATTATCATCCTCTCCCCCTCTTCCTCCCCTGGCTCTTAGGATGCCCATCTCAGCGGAGCGAGCCACCCCCCGCGAGGCGGGGACTGAGCCAGCCCCTGTTCCCCCCCTGGCCCTTAGGATCCGTATCGCGAGGGGGGGAGGCACCCCCCGCGCGGCGGGGACTGAGAGCCAGCCCCTCTTCCCCCCACGGCTCTTAGGACCCCCATCGCTGTGGGGGGGAGGCACCCCCCGCGCGGCGGGGACTGGGAGCCAACCCCTCTTCCCTGCCTGGCTCTTAGGACCCCCATCGCAGGGTAGCAAGGCACGCCCCGCGAGGCGGGGACTGAGAGTCAGCCCTTCTTCCCCCCCTGGCTCTTAGGAACCCCATCGCAGTGGGGGGATGCACCCTTGGCGAGGCGCGGACTTAGAGCCAGCCGCTCTGCCCCCCCTGGCTCTTGGGACCCCCATCGCAGGGGGGGAGGCACCCCCTCGTGGCGGGGACTGAGAGCCAGCCCCTCTTCCCTCCATTTCTCTTAGGACCCCCATCGCAGGGGGGGAGGCACCCCCCGCGAGGCGGGGACTGAGAGCCAGCCGCTCTTTCCCCCCTGGCTCTTAGGACCCCCATCGCAGGGAGGGGAGGCACCCCCCGCGAGGCGGTGACTGACAGCCAGCCCTTCTTCCTCGCCCAACTCTCAGGATCCCCATCACACAGGGGAGGCACACCCCGTGAGGCGGGGACTGAGAGCCAGTCCCTCTTCCCCCCCGGCTTATGACCCCCATCGAGGATTCTAAGATCCTTAGGACTGACCTGGAGGGCTGTGGCTATTAGGTGTCCAAGAAGAAAACTCAGATCTGCCGACGACCGCAGGTAGCTTACTTGGGATTTACTATTCGACAGGTGTCCGAAAGCAGCCCGGGATCCGAAAGAAAGCAGGTCATTTGCAATCTTCCGGAGCCTAAGGGCAGAAGGCTGGTGAGAGAATTCCTAGGAGCTGTGGGGTTTTGTAGACTGCGGAGCCCAACTTTGCAGTCTTAGCCACGCCTTTGTATGACGTCACAAAGGGGGGCGGGGACCGGCAACTTTTGGAATGGGGATTCCAACAACAGCAAGTCTTTCATGACTTAAAGGAAAAACTTCTGAAAGCCCCAGCCCAGGGGCTAGCGGATCTCACAAAGCCTTTTCCACTGTATGCGTCAGAGAAAAGATGGCAGCTGGACTTTAAACCCAAACTGTGGGGCCCTGGCTGAGGCCGGTGGCCTACCTCTCTAAACAGCTAGACAGGGTTTCTAAAGGATGGCCCCCCTGTTTGAGGGCCTTGG
Source organism: Pan paniscus (assembly GCF_029289425.2). Lineage (NCBI taxonomy): Eukaryota > Metazoa > Chordata > Mammalia > Primates > Hominidae > Pan > Pan paniscus. The sequence goes on along the minus strand of NC_073249.2, from coordinate 227,516,138 downwards.
CAGCAACTGCCCTGCTAGTACAAGAAGCAAATCAGCTGACTCTTGGGTAAAACCAGAACATAAAGGCCCCCCAAGCTGTGGTGACTGAAAGCCAGCCCCTCTTCCCCACCTGGCTCTTAGGACCCCCATCGCAGGAAGGGGAGGCACTCCCCGCGAGGCGGGGACTGAGAGCCAGCCCCTCTTCCCCCCCTGGCTCTTAGGACCCCCGTCGCAGGGGGAGGAGGCACCCCCAGCGAGGCGGGGTCTCAGAGCCAGCCCCTCTTCAACCACTGGCCCTTAGGACCCCCATCGCAGTGGGGGGAGGCACCCCAGCGAGGCGTGGTCTCAGAGCCAGACCCTCTTCCCCCACTGGCCTTTAGGAACCCCGTCGCAGGGAGAGGAGGCACCCCCCACGAGGCGGGGACTCAGAGCCAGCCCCTCTAAGCCTTCTGGCTCTTCGGACCCCCATCGCGGGGGGGGAGGCACCCCCCGCGAGGCGGGTACAGAGAGCCAGGCCCTCTTCTGCTCCTGGCTCTAAGGACCCCCATCACAGGGGGGGGAGGCACCCCCCGCGAGGCGGGTACAGAGAGCCAGCCCCTCTTCCCCACTGGCCCTTAGGACCCCCATCGCAGGGGGGGGAGGCAACCCCCACGAGGCGGGGTCTCAGAGCCAGCCCCTCTTCCCCCACTGGCCCTTAGGACCCCCATCGCAGGGGGGGAGGCACCCCCCGTGAGGCGGGGTCTCAGAGCCAGCCCCTCTTCCCCCACTGGCCCTTAGGACCCCCGTCGCAGGGGGGGGAGGCACCCCCCGTGAGGCGGGGTCTCAGAGCCAGCCCCTCTTCCCCCGCTGGCCCTTAGGAACCCCGTCGCAGGGGGGGGAGGCACCCCCCGCGAGGCGGGGTCTCAGAGCCAGCCCCTCTTCCCCCGCTGGCTCTTAGGACCCCCGTCGCAGGTGGGGGAGGCACCCCCCGCGAGGCGGGGTCTCAGAGCCAGCCCCTCTTCCCCCGCTGGCTCTTAGGACCCCCGTCGCAGGGGGGGGAGGCACCCCCCGTGAGGCGGGGTCTCAGAGCCAGCCCCTCTTCCCCCACTGGCCCTTAGGACCCCCATCGCAGGGGGGGGAGGCACCCCCCGCGAGGCGGGGTCTCAGAGCCAGCCCCTCTTCCCCCACTGGCTCTTAGGACCCCCATCGCAGTGGGGGGAGGCACCCCCGCGAGGCGGGGACTGAGAGCCAGCCCCTCTTCCCCCGCTGGCTCTGAGGATCCTCCGTGGACTCACAGCCTCTTTACCATATTGTGAGTAATATCATCTCCCCCTCTGGAGATTAAGAACTCTTTCACAGACGGGTGTACACCCTCGGTGTACAGAGGGTGTACACCCGTCTGTATTGGGAGTAATATCATCCTCTTCCTCCCTGAATATGAAGAACAGTATCACAGGGGTGTTTCTACTCCCTGCGATATCGCGTGTCATATCCTCCTCTCCCACGTTGCAATTAGAAGGAATATCAGTGGGGGCGTGTCCACCTGTAGGGAAAAGAAAGAGAGATCAGACTGTCACTGTGTCCATGTAGAAAGGAAAGACATAAGAGACTCCATTTTGAAAAAGACCTGTCCTTTAAACAATTGCTTTGCTGAGATGTTGTTAATTTGTAGCTTTGCCCTAGCCGCTTGGCCCCAGCCACTTTGACCCAACCTGGAGCTCACAAAAACATGTGTTGTATAAAATCAAAGTTCAAGGGATGTAGGGCTGTGCAGGACGTGCCTTGTTAACGAAATGTTTACCAGCAGTATACTTGGTAAAAGTCATCGCCATTCTCTAGTCTCAATAAACCGGGGACACAATGCACTGTGGAAAGCCGCAGGGACCTCTGCCCTTGAAAGCAGGGTATGGTCCAAGCTCTCTCCCCATCTGATAGTCTGAAATATAGCCTCATGGGATGAGAAAGACCTGACTGTCCCCCAGCCCGACACCCGTAATGGGTCTGTGCTGAGGTGGATTAGTAAAAGAGGAAAGCCTCTTGCAGCTGAGATGGAGGAAGGCCACTGTCTCCTGCTTGCCCCTGGGAACTGAATGTCTCGGTGTAAAACCCGATTGTACATTCGTTCAACTCTGAGATAGGAGAAAAGCTGCCCTGTGGCGGGAGGCGAGACATGTTTGCAGTAACACTGCCTTGTTCTTCTTTACTCCACTGAGATGTTTGGGTGGAGAGAAACAAATCTGGCTTACGTGCACGTCCAGTCATAGTACCTTCCCTTGAACCTAATTATGACATGGATTCTTTTGCTCACATGTCTTCTGCTGACTCTCTCCTTATCATCACCCTGCTCTCCTACTACATTCCTTTCTGCTAAAATAATGAAAATCATAATCAATAACAACTGAGGGAACTCAGAGGCTGGTGCCGGTGCAGGTCCTTGGTGTGCTGAGCGCCGGTCCCCTGGACCCACTGTTGTATCTTTACACTTTGTCTCTGTGTCTTATTTCTTTTCTCAGTCTCTCGTCCCACCCAACTAGAAATACTCACAGGTGTGGAGGGGCAGTCCACCACTTCATCCACCTTCTGTCATATTGAAAGTAACATCATCTTCTTCCCTCCAGGATCGTGGGAATAATATCCCTGGGGGGTTTCCACTTTCTGCCATGTATGTAGTCATATCACCCCCTCCGCCGTGGAATATCATTAAGGAACATCTCACACGGGGGTGTATACTTCCTCCGATATTGGGAGTGACATCAACCTCTCGGTCTCTGAATATGAGGAAGAAAATCACAGGGCGGGTGTACACCTCGTGCTCTACGATGGGGAGTCATATCTGTCTGTTATGGGGAGTAATATCATCCTCTCCCTTTCAGGATACGAATAACAGTTTAACAGGCTGGGTGAACACAGCCTGCGATGCTGAAATTATTATCATCCTCTCCCCCTCTTCCTCCCCTGGCTCTTAGGATGCCCATCTCAGCGGAGCGAGCCACCCCCCGCGAGGCGGGGACTGAGCCAGCCCCTGTTCCCCCCCTGGCCCTTAGGATCCGTATCGCGAGGGGGGGAGGCACCCCCCGCGCGGCGGGGACTGAGAGCCAGCCCCTCTTCCCCCCACGGCTCTTAGGACCCCCATCGCTGTGGGGGGGAGGCACCCCCCGCGCGGCGGGGACTGGGAGCCAACCCCTCTTCCCTGCCTGGCTCTTAGGACCCCCATCGCAGGGTAGCAAGGCACGCCCCGCGAGGCGGGGACTGAGAGTCAGCCCTTCTTCCCCCCCTGGCTCTTAGGAACCCCATCGCAGTGGGGGGATGCACCCTTGGCGAGGCGCGGACTTAGAGCCAGCCGCTCTGCCCCCCCTGGCTCTTGGGACCCCCATCGCAGGGGGGGAGGCACCCCCTCGTGGCGGGGACTGAGAGCCAGCCCCTCTTCCCTCCATTTCTCTTAGGACCCCCATCGCAGGGGGGGAGGCACCCCCCGCGAGGCGGGGACTGAGAGCCAGCCGCTCTTTCCCCCCTGGCTCTTAGGACCCCCATCGCAGGGAGGGGAGGCACCCCCCGCGAGGCGGTGACTGACAGCCAGCCCTTCTTCCTCGCCCAACTCTCAGGATCCCCATCACACAGGGGAGGCACACCCCGTGAGGCGGGGACTGAGAGCCAGTCCCTCTTCCCCCCCGGCTTATGACCCCCATCGAGGATTCTAAGATCCTTAGGACTGACCTGGAGGGCTGTGGGTATTAGGTGTCCAAGAAGAAAACTCAGATCTGCCGACGACCGCAGGTAGCTTACTTGGGATTTACTATTCGACAGGTGTCCGAAAGCAGCCCGGGATCCGAAAGAAAGCAGGTCATTTGCAATCTTCCGGAGCCTAAGGGCAGAAGGCTGGTGAGAGAATTCCTAGGAGCTGTGGGGTTTTGTAGACTGCGGAGCCCAACTTTGCAGTCTTAGCCACGCCTTTGTATGACGTCACAAAGGGGGGCGGGGACCGGCAACTTTTGGAATGGGGATTCCAACAACAGCAAGTCTTTCATGACTTAAAGGAAAAACTTCTGAAAGCCCCAGCCCAGGGGCTAGCGGATCTCACAAAGCCTTTTCCACTGTATGCGTCAGAGAAAAGATGGCAGCTGGACTTTAAACCCAAACTGTGGGGCCCTGGCTGAGGCCGGTGGCCTACCTCTCTAAACAGCTAGACAGGGTTTCTAAAGGATGGCCCCCCTGTTTGAGGGCCTTGGCAGCAACTGCCCTGCTAGTACAAGAAGCAAATCAGCTGACTCTTGGGTAAAACCAGAACATAAAGGCCCCCCAAGCTGTGGTGACTGAAAGCCAGCCCCTCTTCCCCACCTGGCTCTTAGGACCCCCATCGCAGGAAGGGGAGGCACTCCCCGCGAGGCGGGGACTGAGAGCCAGCCCCTCTTCCCCCCCTGGCTCTTAGGACCCCCGTCGCAGGGGGAGGAGGCACCCCCAGCGAGGCGGGGTCTCAGAGCCAGCCCCTCTTCAACCACTGGCCCTTAGGACCCCCATCGCAGTGGGGGGAGGCACCCCAGCGAGGCGTGGTCTCAGAGCCAGACCCTCTTCCCCCACTGGCCTTTAGGAACCCCGTCGCAGGGAGAGGAGGCACCCCCCACGAGGCGGGGACTCAGAGCCAGCCCCTCTAAGCCTTCTGGCTCTTCGGACCCCCATCGCGGGGGGGGGAGGCACCCCCCGCGAGGCGGGTACAGAGAGCCAGGCCCTCTTCTGCTCCTGGCTCTAAGGACCCCCATCACAGGGGGGGGAGGCACCCCCCGCGAGGCGGGTACAGAGAGCCAGCCCCTCTTCCCCACTGGCCCTTAGGACCCCCATCGCAGGGGGGGGAGGCAACCCCCATGAGGCGGGGTCTCAGAGCCAGCCCCTCTTCCCCCACTGGCCCTTAGGACCCCCATCGCAGTGGGGGAGGCACCCCCCGTGAGGCGGGGTCTCAGAGCCAGCCCCTCTTCCCCCACTGGCCCTTAGGACCCCCGTCGCAGGGGGGGGAGGCACCCCCCGTGAGGCGGGGTCTCAGAGCCAGCCCCTCTTCCCCCGCTGGCCCTTAGGACCCCCGTCGCAGGGGGGGGAGGCACCCCCCGTGAGGCGGGGTCTCAGAGCCAGCCCCTCTTCCCCCGCTGGCCCTTAGGACCCCCGTCGCAGGGGGGGGAGGCACCCCCCGCGAGGCGGGGTCTCAGAGCCAGCCCCTCTTCCCCCACTGGCCCTTAGGACCCCCATCGCAGGGGGGGGAGGCACCCCCCGCGAGGCGGGGTCTCAGAGCCAGCCCCTCTTCCCCCACTGGCTCTTAGGACCCCCATCGCAGTGGGGGGAGGCACCCCCGCGAGGCGGGGACTGAGAGCCAGCCCCTCTTCCCCCGCTGGCTCTGAGGATCCTCCGTGGACTCACAGCCTCTTTACCATATTGTGAGTAATATCATCTCCCCCTCTGGAGATTAAGAACTCTTTCCCAGACGGGTGTACACCCTCGGTGTACAGAGGGTGTACACCCGTCTGTATTGGGAGTAATATCATCCTCTTCCTCCCTGAATATGAAGAACAGTATCACAGGGGTGTTTCTACTCCCTGCGATATCGCGTGTCATATCCTCCTCTCCCACGTTGCAATTAGAAGGAATATCAGTGGGGGCGTGTCCACCTGTAGGGAAAAGAAAGAGAGATCAGACTGTCACTGTGTCCATGTAGAAAGGAAAGACATAAGAGACTCCATTTTGAAAAAGACCTGTCCTTTAAACAATTGCTTTGCTGAGATGTTGTTAATTTGTAGCTTTGCCCTAGCCGCTTGGCCCCAGCCACTTTGACCCAACCTGGAGCTCACAAAAACATGTGTTGTATAAAATCAAAGTTCAAGGGATGTAGGGCTGTGCAGGACGTGCCTTGTTAACGAAATGTTTACCAGCAGTATACTTGGTAAAAGTCATCGCCATTCTCTAGTCTCAATAAACCGGGGACACAATGCACTGTGGAAAGCCGCAGGGACCTCTGCCCTTGAAAGCAGGGTATGGTCCAAGCTCTCTCCCCATCTGATAGTCTGAAATATAGCCTCATGGGATGAGAAAGACCTGACTGTCCCCCAGCCCGACACCCGTAATGGGTCTGTGCTGAGGTGGATTAGTAAAAGAGGAAAGCCTCTTGCAGCTGAGATGGAGGAAGGCCACTGTCTCCTGCTTGCCCCTGGGAACTGAATGTCTCGGTGTAAAACCCGATTGTACATTCGTTCAACTCTGAGATAGGAGAAAAGCTGCCCTGTGGCGGGAGGCGAGACATGTTTGCAGTAACACTGCCTTGTTCTTCTTTACTCCACTGAGATGTTTGGGTGCAGAGAAACAAATCTGGCTTACGTGCACGTCCAGTCATAGTACCTTCCCTTGAACCTAATTATGACATAGATTCTTTTGCTCACATGTCTTCTGCTGACTCTCTCCTTATCATCACCCTGCTCTCCTACTACATTCCTTTCTGCTAAAATCATGAAAATCATAATCAATAACAACTGAGGGAACTCAGAGGCTGGTGCCGGTGCAGGTCCTTGGTGTGCTGAGCGCCGGTCCCCTGGACCCACTGTTGTATCTTTACACTTTCTCTCTGTGTCTTATTTCTTTTCTCAGTCTCTCGTCCCACCCAACCAGAAATACTCACAGGTGTGGAGGGGCAGTCCACCACTTCATCCACCTTCTGTCATATTGAAAGTAACATCATCTTCTTCCCTCCAGGATCGTGGGAATAATATCCCTGGGGGGTTTCCACTTTCTGCCATGTATGTAGTCATATCACCCCCTCCGCCGTGGAATATCATTAAGGAACATCTCACACGGGGCTGTATACTTCCTCCGATATTGGGAGTGACATCAACCTCTCGGTCTCTGAATATGAGGAAGAAAATCACAGGGCGGGTGTACACCTCGTGCTCTACGATGGGGAGTCATATCTGTCTGTTATGGGGAGTAATATCATCCTCTCCCTTTCAGGATACTAATAACAGTTTAACAGGCTGGGTGAACACAGCCTGCGATGCTGAAATTATCATCATCCTCTCCCCCTCTTCCTCCCCTGGCTCTTAGGATGCCCATCTCAGCGGAGCGAGCCACCCCCCGCGAGGCGGGGACTGAGCCAGCCCCTGTTCCCCCCCTGGCCCTTAGGATCCGTATCGCGAGGGGGGGAGGCACCCCCCGCGCGGCGGGGACTGAGAGCCAGCCCCTCTTCCCCCCACGGCTCTTAGGACCCCCATCGCTGTGGGGGGGAGGCACCCCCCGCGCGGCGGGGACTGGGAGCCAACCCCTCTTCCCTGCCTGGCTCTTAGGACCCCCATCGCAGGGTAGCAAGGCACGCCCCGCGAGGCGGGGACTGAGAGTCAGCCCTTCTTCCCCCCCTGGCTCTTAGGAACCCCATCGCAGTGGGGGGATGCACCCTTGGCGAGGCGCGGACTTAGAGCCAGCCGCTCTGCCCCCCCTGGCTCTTGGGACCCCCATCGCAGGGGGGGAGGCACCCCCTCGTGGCGGGGACTGAGAGCCAGCCCCTCTTCCCTCCATTTCTCTTAGGACCCCCATCGCAGGGGGGGAGGCACCCCCCGCGAGGCGGGGACTGAGAGCCAGCCGCTCTTTCCCCCCTGGCTCTTAGGACCCCCATCGCAGGGAGGGGAGGCACCCCCCGCGAGGCGGTGACTGACAGCCAGCCCTTCTTCCTCGCCCAACTCTCAGGATCCCCATCACACAGGGGAGGCACACCCCGTGAGGCGGGGACTGAGAGCCAGTCCCTCTTCCCCCCCGGCTTATGACCCCCATCGAGGATTCTAAGATCCTTAGGACTGACCTGGAGGGCTGTGGGTATTAGGTGTCCAAGAAGAAAACTCAGATCTGCCGACGACCGCAGGTAGCTTACTTGGGATTTACTATTCGACAGGTGTCCGAAAGCAGCCCGGGATCCGAAAGAAAGCAGGTCATTTGCAATCTTCCGGAGCCTAAGGGCAGAAGGCTGGTGAGAGAATTCCTAGGAGCTGTGGGGTTTTGTAGACTGCGGAGCCCAACTTTGCAGTCTTAGCCACGCCTTTGTATGACGTCACAAAGGGGGGCGGGGACCGGCAACTTTTGGAATGGGGATTCCAACAACAGCAAGTCTTTCATGACTTAAAGGAAAAACTTCTGAAAGCCCCAGCCCAGGGGCTAGCGGATCTCACAAAGCCTTTTCCACTGTATGCGTCAGAGAAAAGATGGCAGCTGGACTTTAAACCCAAACTGTGGGGCCCTGGCTGAGGCCGGTGGCCTACCTCTCTAAACAGCTAGACAGGGTTTCTAAAGGATGGCCCCCCTGTTTGAGGGCCTTGGCAGCAACTGCCCTGCTAGTACAAGAAGCAAATCAGCTGACTCTTGGGTAAAACCAGAACATAAAGGCCCCCCAAGCTGTGGTGACTGAAAGCCAGCCCCTCTTCCCCACCTGGCTCTTAGGACCCCCATCGCAGGAAGGGGAGGCACTCCCCGCGAGGCGGGGACTGAGAGCCAGCCCCTCTTCCCCCCCTGGCTCTTAGGACCCCCGTCGCAGGGGGAGGAGGCACCCCCAGCGAGGCGGGGTCTCAGAGCCAGCCCCTCTTCAACCACTGGCCCTTAGGACCCCCATCGCAGTGGGGGGAGGCACCCCAGCGAGGCGTGGTCTCAGAGCCAGACCCTCTTCCCCCACTGGCCTTTAGGAACCCCGTCGCAGGGAGAGGAGGCACCCCCCACGAGGCGGGGACTCAGAGCCAGCCCCTCTAAGCCTTCTGGCTCTTCGGACCCCCATCGCGGGGGGGGGAGGCACCCCCCGCGAGGCGGGTACAGAGAGCCAGGCCCTCTTCTGCTCCTGGCTCTAAGGACCCCCATCACAGGGGGGGGAGGCACCCCCCGCGAGGCGGGTACAGAGAGCCAGCCCCTCTTCCCCACTGGCCCTTAGGACCCCCATCGCAGGGGGGGGAGGCAACCCCCATGAGGCGGGGTCTCAGAGCCAGCCCCTCTTCCCCCACTGGCCCTTAGGACCCCCATCGCAGTGGGGGAGGCACCCCCCGTGAGGCGGGGTCTCAGAGCCAGCCCCTCTTCCCCCACTGGCCCTTAGGACCCCCGTCGCAGGGGGGGGAGGCACCCCCCGTGAGGCGGGGTCTCAGAGCCAGCCCCTCTTCCCCCGCTGGCCCTTAGGACCCCCGTCGCAGGGGGGGGAGGCACCCCCCGCGAGGCGGGGTCTCAGAGCCAGCCCCTCTTCCCCCACTGGCTCTTAGGACCCCCATCGCAGTGGGGGGAGGCACCCCCGCGAGGCGGGGACTGAGAGCCAGCCCCTCTTCCCCCGCTGGCTCTGAGGATCCTCCGTGGACTCACAGCCTCTTTACCATATTGTGAGTAATATCATCTCCCCCTCTGGAGATTAAGAACTCTTTCACAGACGGGTGTACACCCTCGGTGTACAGAGGGTGTACACCCGTCTGTATTGGGAGTAATATCATCCTCTTCCTCCCTGAATATGAAGAACAGTATCACAGGGGTGTTTCTACTCCCTGCGATATCGCGTGTCATATCCTCCTCTCCCACGTTGCAATTAGAAGGAATATCAGTGGGGGCGTGTCCACCTGTAGGGAAAAGAAAGAGAGATCAGACTGTCACTGTGTCCATGTAGAAAGGAAAGACATAAGAGACTCCATTTTGAAAAAGACCTGTCCTTTAAACAATTGCTTTGCTGAGATGTTGTTAATTTGTAGCTTTGCCCTAGCCGCTTGGCCCCAGCCACTTTGACCCAACCTGGAGCTCACAAAAACATGTGTTGTATAAAATCAAAGTTCAAGGGATGTAGGGCTGTGCAGGACGTGCCTTGTTAACGAAATGTTTACCAGCAGTATACTTGGTAAAAGTCATCGCCATTCTCTAGTCTCAATAAACCGGGGACACAATGCACTGTGGAAAGCCGCAGGGACCTCTGCCCTTGAAAGCAGGGTATGGTCCAAGCTCTCTCCCCATCTGATAGTCTGAAATATAGCCTCATGGGATGAGAAAGACCTGACTGTCCCCCAGCCCGACACCCGTAATGGGTCTGTGCTGAGGTGGATTAGTAAAAGAGGAAAGCCTCTTGCAGCTGAGATGGAGGAAGGCCACTGTCTCCTGCTTGCCCCTGGGAACTGAATGTCTCGGTGTAAAACCCGATTGTACATTCGTTCAACTCTGAGATAGGAGAAAAGCTGCCCTGTGGCGGGAGGCGAGACATGTTTGCAGTAACACTGCCTTGTTCTTCTTTACTCCACTGAGATGTTTGGGTGGAGAGAAACAAATCTGGCTTACGTGCACGTCCAGTCATAGTACCTTCCCTTGAACCTAATTATGACATGGATTCTTTTGCTCACATGTCTTCTGCTGACTCTCTCCTTATCATCACCCTGCTCTCCTACTACATTCCTTTCTGCTAAAATCATGAAAATCATAATCAATAACAACTGAGGGAACTCAGAGGCTGGTGCCGGTGCAGGTCCTTGGTGTGCTGAGCGCCGGTCCCCTGGACCCACTGTTGTATCTTTACACTTTGTCTCTGTGTCTTATTTCTTTTCTCAGTCTCTCGTCCCACCCAACTAGAAATACTCACAGGTGTGGAGGGGCAGTCCACCACTTCATCCACCTTCTGTCATATTGAAAGTAACATCATCTTCTTCCCTCCAGGATCGTGGGAATAATATCCCTGGGGGGTTTCCACTTTCTGCCATGTATGTAGTCATATCACCCCCTCCGCCGTGGAATATCATTAAGGAACATCTCACACGGGGGTGTATACTTCCTCCGATATTGGGAGTGACATCAACCTCTCGGTCTCTGAATATGAGGAAGAAAATCACAGGGCGGGTGTACACCTCGTGCTCTACGATGGGGAGTCATATCTGTCTGTTATGGGGAGTAATATCATCCTCTCCCTTTCAGGATACGAATAACAGTTTAACAGGCTGGGTGAACACAGCCTGCGATGCTGAAATTATTATCATCCTCTCCCCCTCTTCCTCCCCTGGCTCTTAGGATGCCCATCTCAGCGGAGCGAGCCACCCCCCGCGAGGCGGGGACTGAGCCAGCCCCTGTTCCCCCCCTGGCCCTTAGGATCCGTATCGCGAGGGGGGGAGGCACCCCCCGCGCGGCGGGGACTGAGAGCCAGCCCCTCTTCCCCCCACGGCTCTTAGGACCCCCATCGCTGTGGGGGGGAGGCACCCCCCGCGCGGCGGGGACTGGGAGCCAACCCCTCTTCCCTGCCTGGCTCTTAGGACCCCCATCGCAGGGTAGCAAGGCACGCCCCGCGAGGCGGGGACTGAGAGTCAGCCCTTCTTCCCCCCCTGGCTCTTAGGAACCCCATCGCAGTGGGGGGATGCACCCTTGGCGAGGCGCGGACTTAGAGCCAGCCGCTCTGCCCCCCCTGGCTCTTGGGACCCCCATCGCAGGGGGGGAGGCACCCCCTCGTGGCGGGGACTGAGAGCCAGCCCCTCTTCCCTCCATTTCTCTTAGGACCCCCATCGCAGGGGGGGAGGCACCCCCCGCGAGGTGGGGACTGACAGCCAGCCCTTCTTCCTCGCCCAACTCTCAGGATCCCCATCACACGGGGGAGGCACACCCCGTGAGGCGGGGACTGAGAGCCAGTCCCTCTTCCCCCCCGGCTTATGACCCCCATCGAGGATTCTAAGATCCTTAGGACTGACCTGGAGGGCTGTGGGTATTAGGTGTCCAAGAAGAAAACTCAGATCTGCCGACGACCGCAGGTAGCTTACTTGGGATTTACTATTCGACAGGTGTCCGAAAGCAGCCCGGGATCCGAAAGAAAGCAGGTCATTTGCAATCTTCCGGAGCCTAAGGGCAGAAGGCTGGTGAGAGAATTCCTAGGAGCTGTGGGGTTTTGTAGACTGCGGAGCCCAACTTTGCAGTCTTAGCCACGCCTTTGTATGACGTCACAAAGGGGGGCGGGGACCGGCAACTTTTGGAATGGGGATTCCAACAACAGCAAGTCTTTCATGACTTAAAGGAAAAACTTCTGAAAGCCCCAGCCCAGGGGCTAGCGGATCTCACAAAGCCTTTTCCACTGTATGCGTCAGAGAAAAGATGGCAGCTGGACTTTAAACCCAAACTGTGGGGCCCTGGCTGAGGCTGGTGGCCTACCTCTCTAAACAGCTAGACAGGGTTTCTAAAGGATGGCCCCCCTGTTTGAGGGCCTTGGCAGCAACTGCCCTGCTAGTACAAGAAGCAAATCAGCTGACTCTTGGGTAAAACCAGAACATAAAGGCCCCCCAAGCTGTGGTGACTGAAAGCCAGCCCCTCTTCCCCACCTGGCTCTTAGGACCCCCATCGCAGGAAGGGGAGGCACTCCCCGCGAGGCGGGGACTGAGAGCCAGCCCCTCTTCCCCCCCTGGCTCTTAGGACCCCCGTCGCAGGGGGAGGAGGCACCCCCAGCGAGGCGGGGTCTCAGAGCCAGCCCCTCTTCAAACACTGGCCCTTAGGACCCCCATCGCAGTGGGGGGAGGCACCCCAGCGAGGCGTGGTCTCAGAGCCAGACCCTCTTCCCCCACTGGCCTTTAGGAACCCCGTCGCAGGGAGAGGAGGCACCCCCCACGAGGCGGGGACTCAGAGCCAGCCCCTCTAAGCCTTCTGGCTCTTCAGACCCCCATCGCGGGGGGGGAGGCACACCCCGCGAGGCGGGTACAGAGAGCCAGGCCCTCTTCTGCTCCTGGCTCTAAGGACCCCCATCACAGGGGGGGGAGGCACCCCCCGCGAGGCGGGTACAGAGAGCCAGCCCCTCTTCCCCACTGGCCCTTAGGACCCCCATCGCAGGGGGGGAGGCAACCCCCACGAGGCGGGGTCTCAGAGCCAGCCCCTCTTCCCCCGCTGGCCCTTAGGACCCCCGTCGCAGGGGGTGGAGGCACCCCCCGCGAGGCGGGGTCTCAGAGCCAGCCCCTCTTCCCCCGCTGGCTCTTAGGACCCCCGTCGCAGGGGGGGGAGGCACCCCCCGCGAGGCGGGGTCTCAGAGCCAGCCCCTCTTCCCCCACTGGCCCTTAGGACCCCCATCGCAGGGTGGGGAGGCACCCCCCGCGAGGCGGGGTCTCAGAGCCAGCCCCTCTTCCCCCACTGGCTCTTAGGACCCCCATCGCAGTGGGGGGAGGCACCCCCGCGAGGCGGGGACTGAGAGCCAGCCCCTCTTCCCCCGCTGGCTCTGAGGATCCTCCGTGGACTCACAGCCTCTTTACCATATTGTGAGTAATATCATCTCCCCCTCTGGAGATTAAGAACTCTTTCACAGACGGGTGTACACCCTCGGTGTACAGAGGGTGTACACCCCTCTGTATTGGGAGTAATATCATCCTCTTCCTCCCTGAATATGAAGAACAGTATCACAGGGGTGTTTCTACTCCCTGCGATATCGCGTGTCATATCCTCCTCTCCCACGTTGCAATTAGAAGGAATATCAGTGGGGGCGTGTCCACCTGTAGGGAAAAGAAAGAGAGATCAGACTGTCACTGTGTCCATGTAGAAAGGAAAGACATAAGAGACTCCATTTTGAAAAAGACCTGTCCTTTAAACAATTGCTTTGCTGAGATGTTGTTAATTTGTAGCTTTGCCCTAGCCGCTTGGCCCCAGCCACTTTGACCCAACCTGGAGCTCACAAAAACATGTGTTGTATAAAATCAAATTTCAAGGGATGTAGGGCTGTGCAGGACGTGCCTTGTTAACGAAATGTTTACCAGCAGTATACTTGGTAAAAGTCATCGCCATTCTCTAGTCTCAATAAACCGGGGACACAATGCACTGTGGAAAGCCGCAGGGACCTCTGCCCTTGAAAGCAGGGTATGGTCCAAGCTCTCTCCCCATCTGATAGTCTGAAATATAGCCTCATGGGATGAGAAAGACCTGACTGTCCCCCAGCCCGACACCCGTAATGGGTCTGTGCTGAGGTGGATTAGTAAAAGAGGAAAGCCTCTTGCAGCTGAGATGGAGGAAGGCCACTGTCTCCTGCTTGCCCCTGGGAACTGAATGTCTCGGTGTACAACCCGATTGTACATTCGTTCAACTCTGAGATAGGAGAAAAGCTGCCCTGTGGCGGGAGGCGAGACATGTTTGCAGTAACACTGCCTTGTTCTTCTTTACTCCACTGAGATGTTTGGGTGCAGAGAAACAAATCTGGCTTACGTGCACGTCCAGTCATAGTACCTTCCCTTGAACCTAATTATGACATAGATTCTTTTGCTCACATGTCTTCTGCTGACTCTCTCCTTATCATCACCCTGCTCTCCTACTACATTCCTTTCTGCTAAAATCATGAAAATCATAATCAATAACAACTGAGGGAACTCAGAGGCTGGTGCCGGTGCAGGTCCTTGGTGTGCTGAGCGCCGGTCCCCTGGACCCACTGTTGTATCTTTACACTTTGTCTCTGTGTCTTATTTCTTTTCTCAGTCTCTCGTCCCACCCAACTAGAAATACTCACAGGTGTGGAGGGGCAGTCCACCACTTCATCCACCTTCTGTCATATTGAAAGTAACATCATCTTCTTCCCTCCAGGATCGTGGGAATAATATCCCTGGGGGGTTTCCACTTTCTGCCATGTATGTAGTCATATCACCCCCTCCGCCGTGGAATATCATTAAGGAACATCTCACACGGGGGTGTATACTTCCTCCGATATTGGGAGTGACATCAACCTCTCGGTCTCTGAATATGAGGAAGAAAATCACAGGGCGGGTGTACACCTCGTGCTCTACGATGGGGAGTCATATCTGTCTGTTATGGGGAGTAATATCATCCTCTCCCTTTCAGGATACTAATAACAGTTTAACAGGCTGGGTGAACACAGCCTGCGATGCTGAAATTATTATCATCCTCTCCCCCTCTTCCTCCCCTGGCTCTTAGGATGCCCATCTCAGCGGAGCGAGCCACCCCCCGCGAGGCGGGGACTGAGCCAGCCCCTGTTCCCCCCCTGGCCCTTAGGATCCGTATCGCGAGGGGGGGAGGCACCCCCCGCGCGGCGGGGACTGAGAGCCAGCCCCTCTTCCCCCCACGGCTCTTAGGACCCCCATCGCTGTGGGGGGGAGGCACCCCCCGCGCGGCGGGGACTGGGAGCCAACCCCTCTTCCCTGCCTGGCTCTTAGGACCCCCATCGCAGGGTAGCAAGTCACGCCCCGCGAGGCGGGGACTGAGAGTCAGCCCTTCTTCCCCCCCTGGCTCTTAGGAACCCCATCGCAGTGGGGGGATGCACCCTTGGCGAGGCGCGGACTTAGAGCCAGCCGCTCTGCCCCCCCTGGCTCTTGGGACCCCCATCGCAGGGGGGGAGGCACCCCCTCGTGGCGGGGACTGAGAGCCAGCCCCTCTTCCCTCCATTTCTCTTAGGACCCCCATCGCAGGGGGGGAGGCACCCCCCGCGAGGCGGGGACTGAGAGCCAGCCGCTCTTTCCCCCCTGGCTCTTAGGACCCCCATCGCAGGGAGGGGAGGCACCCCCCGCGAGGCGGTGACTGACAGCCAGCCCTTCTTCCTCGCCCAACTCTCAGGATCCCCATCACACGGGGGAGGCACACCCCGTGAGGCGGGGACTGAGAGCCAGTCCCTCTTCCCCCCCGGCTTATGACCCCCATCGAGGATTCTAAGATCCTTAGGACTGACCTGGAGGGCTGTGGCTATTAGGTGTCCAAGAAGAAAACTCAGATCTGCCGACGACCGCAGGTAGCTTACTTGGGATTTACTATTCGACAGGTGTCCGAAAGCAGCCCGGGATCCGAAAGAAAGCAGGTCATTTGCAATCTTCCGGAGCCTAAGGGCAGAAGGCTGGTGAGAGAATTCCTAGGAGCTGTGGGGTTTTGTAGACTGCGGAGCCCAACTTTGCAGTCTTAGCCACGCCTTTGTATGACGTCACAAAGGGGGCGGGGACCGGCAACATTTGGAATGGGGATTCCAACAACAGCAAGTCTTTCATGACTTAAAGGAAAAACTTCTGAAAGCCCCAGCCCAGGGGCTAGCGGATCTCACAAAGCCTTTTCCACTGTATGCGTCAGAGAAAAGATGGCAGCTGGACTTTAAACCCAAACTGTGGGGCCCTGGCTGAGGCCGGTGGCCTACCTCTCTAAACAGCTAGACAGGGTTTCTAAAGGATGGCCCCCCTGTTTGAGGGCCTTGGCAGCAACTGCCCTGCTAGTACAAGAAGCAAATCAGCTGACTCTTGGGTAAAACCAGAACATAAAGGCCCCCCAAGCTGTGGTGACTGAAAGCCAGCCCCTCTTCCCCACCTGGCTCTTAGGACCCCCATCGCAGGAAGGGGAGGCACTCCCCGCGAGGCGGGGACTGAGAGCCAGCCCCTCTTCCCCCCCTGGCTCTTAGGACCCCCGTCGCAGGGGGAGGAGGCACCCCCAGCGAGGCGGGGTCTCAGAGCCAGCCCCTCTTCAACCACTGGCCCTTAGGACCCCCATCGCAGTGGGGGGAGGCACCCCAGCGAGGCGTGGTCTCAGAGCCAGACCCTCTTCCACCACTGGCCTTTAGGAACCCCGTCGCAGGGAGAGGAGGCACCCCCCACGAGGCGGGGACTCAGAGCCAGCCCCTCTAAGCCTTCTGGCTCTTCGGACCCCCATCGCGGGGGGGGAGGCACCCCCCGCGAGGCGGGTACAGAGAGCCAGGCCCTCTTCTGCTCCTGGCTCTAAGGACCCCCATCACAGGGGGGGGAGGCACCCCCCGCGAGGCGGGTACAGAGAGCCAGCCCCTCTTCCCCACTGGCCCTTAGGACCCCCATCGCAGGGGGGGAGGCAACCCCCATGAGGCGGGGTCTCAGAGCCAGCCCCTCTTCCCCCACTGGCCCTTAGGACCCCCATCGCAGGGGGGGAGGCACCCCCCGTGAGGCGGGGTCTCAGAGCCAGCCCCTCTTCCCCCACTGGCCCTTAGGACCCCCGTCGCAGGGGGGGGAGGCACCCCCCGCGAGGCGGGGTCTCAGAGCCAGCCCCTCTTCCCCCACTGGCTCTTAGGACCCCCATCGCAGGGGGGGGAGGCACCCCCCGTGAGGCGGGGTCTCAGAGCCAGCCCCTCTTCCCCCACTGGCCCTTAGGACCCCCATCGCAGTGGGGGGAGGCACCCCCCGCGAGGCGGGGTCTCAGAGCCAGCCCCTCTTCCCCCACTGGCTCTTAGGACCCCCATCGCAGTGGGGGGAGGCACCCCCGCGAGGCGGGGACTGAGAGCCAGCCCCTCTTCCCCGGCTGGCTCTGAGGATCCTCCGTGGACTCACAGCCTCTTTACCATATTGTGAGTAATATCATCTCCCCCTCTGAAGATTAAGAACTCTTTCACAGACGGGTGTACACCCTCGGTGTACAGAGGGTGTACACCCGTCTGTATTGGGAGTAATATCATCCTCTTCCTCCCTGAATATGAAGAACAGTATCACAGGGGTGTTTCTACTCCCTGCGATATCGCGTGTCATATCCTCCTCTCCCACGTTGCAATTAGAAGGAATATCAGTGGGGGCGTGTCCACCTGTAGGGAAAAGAAAGAGAGATCAGACTGTCACTGTGTCCATGTAGAAAGGAAAGACATAAGAGACTCCATTTTGAAAAAGACCTGTCCTTTAAACAATTGCTTTGCTGAGATGTTGTTAATTTGTAGCTTTGCCCTAGCCGCTTGGCCCCAGCCACTTTGACCCAACCTGGAGCTCACAAAAACATGTGTTGTATAAAATCAAAGTTCAAGGGATGTAGGGCTGTGCAGGACGTGCCTTGTTAACGAAATGTTTACCAGCAGTATACTTGGTAAAAGTCATCGCCATTCTCTAGTCTCAATAAACCGGGGACACAATGCACTGTGGAAAGCCGCAGGGACCTCTGCCCTTGAAAGCAGGGTATGGTCCAAGCTCTCTCCCCATCTGATAGTCTGAAATATGGCCTCATGGGATGAGAAAGACCTGACTGTCCCCCAGCCCGACACCCGTAATGGGTCCGTGCTGAGGTGGATTAGTAAAAGAGGGAATCCTCTTCCAGCTGAGATGGAGGAAGGCCACTATCTCCTGCTTGCCCCTGGGAACTGAATGTCTCGGTGTAAAACCCGATTGTACATTCGTTCAACTCTGAGATAGGAGAAAAGCTGCCCTGTGGCGGGAGGCGAGACATGTTTGCAGTAACACTGCCTTGTTCTTCTTTACTCCACTGAGATGTTTGGGTGCAGAGAAACAAATCTGGCTTACGTGCACGTCCAGTCATAGTACCTTCCCTTGAACCTAATTATGACATAGATTCTTTTGCTCACATGTCTTCTGCTGACTCTCTCCTTATCATCACCCTGCTCTCCTACTACATTCCTTTCTGCTAAAATCATGAAAATCATAATCAATAACAACTGAGGGAACTCAGAGGCTGGTGCCGGTGCAGGTCCTTGGTGTGCTGAGCGCCGGTCCCCTGGACCCACTGTTGTATCTTTACACTTTGTCTCTGTGTCTTATTTCTTTTCTCAGTCTCTCGTCCCACCCAACTAGAAATACTCACAGGTGTGGAGGGGCAGTCCACCACTTCATCCACCTTCTGTCATATTGAAAGTAACATCATCTTCTTCCCTCCAGGATCGTGGGAATAATATCCCTGGGGGGTTTCCACTTTCTGCCATGTATGTAGTCATATCACCCCCTCCGCCGTGGAATATCATTAAGGAACATTTCACACGGGGGTGTATACTTCCTCCGATATTGGGAGTGACATCAACCTCTCGGTCTCTGAATATGAGGAAGAAAATCACAGGGCGGGTGTACACCTCGTGCTCTACGATGGGGAGTCATATCTGTCTGTTATGGGGAGTAATATCATCCTCTCCCTTTCAGGATACTAATAACAGTTTAACAGGCTGGGTGAACACAGCCTGCGATGCTGAAATTATTATCATCCTCTCCCCCTCTTCCTCCCCTGGCTCTTAGGATGCCCATCTCAGCGGAGCGAGCCACCCCCCGCGAGGCGGGGACTGAGCCAGCCCCTGTTCCCCCCCTGGCTCTTAGGATCCGTATCGCGAGGGGGGGAGGCACTCCCCGCGAGGCGGGGACTGAGAGCCAGCCCCTCTTCCCCCACTGGCTCTTAGGACCCCCATCGCAAGTGGGGGAGGCACCCCCCGCGAGGTGTTGACTGAGAGCCAGCTCCTCTTCCCCTCCTGGCTCGTAGGACACTCATCACAGGAAGGGGAGGCACGCCCAGGGAGGTGGGGACTGAGAGCCAGCCCCTCTTCTTCACCTGGCTCTTAGGAACCCCATCGCAGGGGGTGAGGCACCCCCCGCGGGGCAGGGACTGAGAGTCAGCCCTCCTTCCCCCCCTGGCTCTTAGGACCCCCATCGCAGTGGGGGGATGCACCCCTCGAGAGACGTGGACTTAGAACCAGCTGCTCTACCCCCCCTGGCTCTTGGGCCCCCCCTCGCAGGGGGAGCGGCACCCTAGTTGAAAGTAGAATTAGTTTTTAAGGGCATGGCTAAGGCAAAATTAGAAATATATATATATCAGGCTGGGTGTGGTGGCCTACTCATGTAATCCCAGCACTTTGGGAGGCTGAGGAATGAGGATCACTTGAGCACAGGAGTTTGAGACCAGCCTAGGCAACATAGCAAGACCCCACGCTTACAGAAAATTTAAAAAAAAATTAGGCATGGTGACACATGCCTGTGGTCCCAGCTTCTTGGGAGGCTGAGATGGGAGGATCACTTGAGCCCAGGAGGTTGAGGCTGCAGTAAGCCGTTTGTGCCACTGCACTCCAGCCTGAGTGACAGAGAACCCCATCTCAAAAAAATAAATAAATAAAAAGAAAGGAAATATATATAGGAATGGGAATTAGAACTCTCAAGTATAGAGCCACCCACTATGCCTACCCTTAAGCAAAACTGCCCCACCAATTCAAAATACCCAGACACATGTCCATTTTCATGATCTTCTATGGACATATACGAGACTTATGAAATATTCATTGCAGCATTATTTGCAATAGCCAAGCTGTGAAAACAAGTTAAATGTCCACTAACAGAAAAAGGGATAAAGCAAACGTGGTATATGTAGAAAATGGAATATTATTCAGACTTAAAAAGGAAACCTTGCCATGTGCAAAAACATGGATGAACCTTGATGACTTTATGCTACGTGAAATAAACTAGTCACAGAAAGACAAATAATGCATGATTCCACTTGTGTCAGGTAATTAAAATAGTCAACCCCACAGAAAGAGTGTAGAATGGTGGATGCCAGGGGCTATGAAGACAGGGAAATGGGAAGCTGCTATTCAAGGGGTATAAAGCTTCAGTTATAAAGAGTGAAACATTCCAGAGATCTGCTGCACATCCTCATGCCTATAGTTAGCAATACCGTATTGTACACTTAAAAAATTGTTAAGAAGGTAGATCTCATGTTAGATGTTCTTACTACAATAAAAAAAGAAAAAGATACTGATGCACAAGAATAACTAAATTTTCTTCCCTCCCTTACCAAAAAGATTCCCCACAGGAGAAGGCAGAAAACTAATCCATTATTAAAGTGAAGAGAGGAGAGAGGAGCCAAGATGGCCAAATAGGAACAGCTCCGGTCTACAGCTCCCAGCGTGCGAGACGCAGAAGACAGGCGATTTCTCCATTTCCATCTGAGGTACCGGGTTCATCTCACTAGGGAGTGCCAGACAGTGGGCGCAGGTCAGTGGGTGCGTGCACCATCCACGAGCTGAAGCAGGGCGAGGCATTGCCTCACTTGGGAAGCGCAGGGGGTCAGGAAGTTCCCTTTCCTAGTCAAAGAAAGGGGTGACAGAGGGCACCTGGAAGATCGGGTCACTCCCACCCGAATACTGCGCTTTTCCGACGGGCTTAAAAAACGGCGCACCAGGAGATTGTGTCCCACACCTGGCTCGGAGGGTCCCACGCCCACGGAGTCTCGCTGATTGCTAGCACAGCAGTTTGAGATCAAACTGCAAGGCAGCAGCGAGGCTGGGGGATGGGCGTCCGCCATTGCCCAGGCTTGCTTAGGTAAACAAAGCAGCCAGGAAGCTCCAACTGGGTGGAGCCCACCACAGCTCAAGGAAGCGTGCCTGCCTTTGTAGGCTCCACCTCTGGGGGCAGGGCACAGACACACAAAAAGACAGTAGTAACCTCTGCAGACTTAAGTGTCCCTGTCTGACAGCTTTGAAGAGAGCAGTGGTTCTCCCAGCACGCAGCTGGAGATCTGAGAACGGGCAGACTGCCTCCTCAAGTGGGTCCCTGACCCCTGACCCCCGAGCAGCCTAACTGGGAGGCACCCCCTAGTAGAGGCAGGGTGACACCTCACACGGCCGGGTACTCCAACAGACCTGCAGCTGAAGGTCCTGTTAGAAGGAAAACTAACAAACAGAAAGGACATCCACACCAAAAACCCATCTGTACATCACCATCATCAAAGACCAAAAGTAGATAAAACCACAAAGATGGGGAAAAAACAGAGCAGAAAAACTGGAAACTAAAAAACAGAGCGCCTCTCCTCCTCCAAAGGAACGCAGCTCCTCACCAGCAACGGAACAAAGCTGGATGGAGAATGACTTTGACGAGCTGAGAGAAGAAGGCTTCAGACAATCAAATTACTCCGAGCTACGGGAGGACATTCAAACCAAAGGCAAAGAAGTTGAAAACTTTGAAAAAAATTTTAGAAGAATGTATAACTAGAATAACCAATACAGAGAAGTGCTTAAAGGAGCTGATGGAGCTGAAAACAAAGGCTCGAGAACTACGTGAAGAATGCAGAAGCCTCAGGAGCCAATGCGATCAACTGGAAGAAAGGGTATCAGCGATGGAAGATGAAATGAATGAAATGAAGCAAGAAGGGAAGTTTAGAGAAAAAAGAATAAAAAGAAACAAACAAAGCCTCCAAGAAATATGGGACTATGTGAAAAGACCAAATCTACGTCTGATTGGTGTACCTGAAAGTGACGGGGAGAATGGAACCAAGTTGGAAAACACTCTGCAGGATATTATCCAGGAGAACTTCCCCAATCTAGAAAGGCAGGCCAACATTCAGATTCAGGAAATACAGAGAATGCCACAAAGATACTCCTCGAGAAGAGCAACTCCAAGACACATAATTATCAGATTCACCAAAGTTGAAATGAAGGAAAAAATGTTAAGGGCAGCCAGAGAGAAAGGTCGGGTTACCCTCAAAGGGAAGCTCATCAGACTAACAGCGGATCTCTTGGCAGAAACTCTACAAGCCAGAAGAGAGTGGGGGCCAATATTCAACATTCTTAAAGAGAAGAATTTTCAACCCAGAATTTCATATCCAGCCAAACTAAGCTTCATACGTGAAGGAGAAATAAAATACTTTACAGACAAGCAAATGCTGACCGATTTTGTCACCACCAGGCCTGCCCTAAAAGAGCTCCTGAAGGAAGCGCTAAACATGGAAAGGAACAACCGGTACCAGCCGCTGCAAAATCATGCCAAAATGTAAAGACCATCGAGACTAGGAAGAAACTGACTCAACTAACGAGCAAAATAACCAGCTAACATCATAATGACAGGATCAAATTCACACATAACGATATTAACTTTAAATATAAATGGAGTAAATGCTCCAATTAAAAGACACAGACTGGCAAATTGGATAAAGAGTCAAGACCCATCAGTGTGCTGTATTCAGGAAACCCATCTCACGTGCAGAGACACACATAGGCTCAAAATAAAGGGATGGAGGAAAATCTACCAAGCAAATGGAAAACAAAAAAAAGGCAGGGGTTGCAATCCTAGTCTCTGATAAAACAGACTTTCAACCGACAAAGATCAAAAGAGACAAAGAAGGCCATTACATAATGGTAAAGGGATCAATTCAACAAGAAGAGCTAACTATCCTAAATATATATGCACCCAATACAGGAGCACCCAGATTCATAAAGCAAGTCCTGAGTGACCTACAAAGAGACTTAGACTCCCACACAATAATAATGGGAGACTTTAACACCCCACTGTCAACATTAGACAGATCAATGAGACAGAAAGTCAACAAGGATACCCAGGAATTGAACTCAGCTCTGCACCAAGCAGACCTATTAGACATCTACAGAACTCTCCACCCCAAATCAACAGAATATATACATTCTTTTCAGCACCACACCACACCTATTCCAAAATTGACCACATACTTGGAAGTAAAGCTCTCCTCAGCAAATGTAAAAGAACAGAAATTATAACAAACTATCTCTCAGACCACAGTACAATCAAACTAGAACTCAGGATTAAGAATCTCACTCAAAACCACTCAACTACATGGAAACTGAACAACCTGCTCCTGAATGACTACTGGGTACATAACGAAATGAAGGCAGAAATAAAGATGTTCTTTGAAACCAATGAGAACAAAGACACAACATACCAGAATCTCTGGGACGCATTCAAAGCAGTGTGTAGAGGGAAATTTATAGCACTAAATGCCCACAAGAGAAAGCAGGAAAGGTCCAAAATTGACACTCTAACATCAGAATTAAAAGAACTAGAAAAGCAAGAGCAAACACATTCAAAAGCTAGCAGAAGGCAAGAAATAACTAAAATCAGAGCAGAACTGAAGGAAATAGAGACACAAAAAACCCTTCAAAAAATTAATGAATCCAGGAGCTGGTTTTTTGAAAGGATCAACAAAATTGATAGACCGCTAGCAAGACTAATAAAGAAAAAAAGAGAGAAGAATCAAATAGACGCAATAAAAAATGATAAAGGGGATATCACCACCGATCCCACAGAAATACAAACTACCATCAGAGAATACTAAAAACACCTCTACGCAAATAAACTAGAAAATCTAGAAGAAATGGATAAATTCCTTGACACATACACCCTCCCAAGACTAAACCAGGAAGAAGTTGAATCTCTGAATAGGCCAATAACAGGAGCTGAAATTGTGGCAATAATCAATAGCTTACCAATCAAAAAGAGTCCAGGACCAGATAGATTCACAGCCGAATTCTACCAGAGGTACAAGGAGGAATTGGTACCATTCCTTCTGAAACTATTCCAATCAATAGAAAAAGAGGGAATCCTCCCTAACTCATTTGATGAGGCAAGCATCATCCTGATACCAAAGCCAGGCAGAGACACAACCAAAAAAGAGAATTTTAGACCAATATCCTTGATGAACATTGATGCAAAAATCCTCAATAAAATACTGGCAAACCGAATCCAGCAGCACATCAAAAAGCTTATCCACCATGATCAAGTGGGCTTCATCCCTGGGATGCAAGGCTGGTTCAATATATGCAAATCAATACATGTAATCCAGCATATAAACAGAACCAAAGACAAAAACCACATGATTATCTCAATAGATGCAGAAAAGGCCTTTGACAAAATTCAACAACCCTTCATGCTAAAAACTCTCAATAAATTAGGTATTGATGGGACGTATTTCAAAATAATAAGAGCTATCTATGACAAACCCACAGCCAATATCATACTGAATGGGCAAAAACTGGAAGCATTCCCTTTGAAAACTGGCACAAGACAGGGATGCCCTCTCTCACCGCTCCTATTCAACATAGTGTTGGAAGTTCTGGCCAGGGCAATCAGGCAGGAGAAGGAAATAAAGGGTATTCAATTAGGAAAAGAGGAAGTCAAATTGTCCCTGTTTGCAGACGACATGATTGTTTATCTAGAAAACCCCATCGTCTCAGCCCAAAATCTCCTTAAGCTGATAAGCAACTTCAGCAAAGTCTCAGGATACAAAATCAATGTTCAAAAATCACAAGCATTCTTATACACCAACAACAGACAAACAGAGAGCCAAATCATGAGTGAACTCCCATTCACAATTGCTTCAAAGAGAATAAAATACCTAGGAATCCAACTTACAAGGGATGTGAAGCACCTCTTCAAGGAGAACTACAAACCACTGCTCAAGGAAATAAAAGAGGATACAAACAAATGGAAGAACATTCCATGCTCATGGGTAGGAAGAATCAATATCCTGAAAATGGCCATACTACCCAAGGTAATTTACAGATTCAATGCCATCCCCATCAAGCTACCAATGACTTTCTTCACAGAATTGGAAAAAACTACTTTAAAGTTCATATGGAACCAAAAAAGAGCCCGCATCGCCAAGTCAATCCTAAGCCAAAAGAACAAAGCTGGAGGCATCACACCACCTGACTTCAAACTATACTACAAGGCTACAGTAACCAAAACAGCATGGTACTGGTACCAAAACAGAGATATAGATCAATGGAACAGAACAGAGCCCTCAGAAATAACGCCACATATCTACAACTATCTGATCTTTGACAAACCTGACAAAAACAAGCAGTGGGGAAAGTATTCCCTATTTAACAAATGGTGCTGGGAAAACTGGCTAGCCATATGTAGAAAGCTGAAACTGGATCCCTTCCTTACACCTTATACAAAAATCAATTCAAGATGGATTAAAGACTTAAACGTTCAACCTAAAACCATAAAAACCCTAGAAGAAAACCTAGGCATCACCATTCAGGACATAGGCATGGGCAAGGACTTCATGTCTAAAACACCAAGAGCAATGGCAACAAAAGCCAAAATTGACAGATGGGATCTAATTAAACTAAACAGCTTCTGCACAGCAAAAGAAACTACCATCAGAGTGAACAGGCAACCTACAAAATGGGAGACAATTTTCACAACCTACTCATCTGACAAAGGGCTAATATCCAGAATCTACAATGAACTCAAACAAATTTACAAGAAAAAAACAAACAACCCCATCAAAAAGTGGGCGAAGGACATGAACAGACACTTCTCAAAAGAAGACATTTATGCAGCCAAAAAACACATGAAAAAATGCTCACCATCACTGGCCATTAGAGAAATGCAAATCAAAACCACAATGAGATACTATCTCACACCAGTTAGAATGGCAATCATTCAAAAGTCAGGAAACAACAGGTGCTGGAGAGGATGTGGAGAAATAGGAACACTTTTACACTGTTGGTGGGACTGTAAACTAGTTCAACCATTGTGGAAGTCAGTGTGGCGATTCCTCAGGGATCTAGAACTAGAAATACCATTTGACCCAGCCATCCTATTACTGGGTATATACCCTAAAGGACTATAAATCATGCTGCTATAAAGACACATGCACGCGTATGTTTATTGCGGCATTATTCACAATAGCAAAGACTTGGGACCAACCCAAATGTCCAACAATGATAGACTGGATTAAGAAAATGTGGCACATATACACCATGGAATACTATGCAGCCATAAAAAAGGATGAGTTCATGTCCTTTGTAGGGACATGGATGAAATTGGAGATCATCATTCTCAGTAAACTATTGCAAGAACAAAAAACCAAACACCGCATATTCTCACTCATAGGTGGGAATTGAACAATGAGAACACATGGACACAGGAAGGGGAACATCACACTCTGGGGACTGTTGTGGGTTGGGTGGGGGGGAGGGATAGCATTGGGAGATATAACTAATGCTAGATGACGAGTTAGTGGGTGCAGCGCACCAGCATGGCACACGTATACATATGTAACTAACCTGCACATTGTGCACATGTACCCTACAACTTAAAGTATAATAATAATAAATAAAGAAATTTTTAAAAAACTCAAGAAAAAATAAAAAATAAAAAAATAAAGTGAAGAGAGTTATTTGTGTGAAAACGCTAAGCTAAAATTTTCTATGTATTTCATGCATTTTCTCATAGAAAGAGTATTAGACATAGTGTTTGGTGTAGAAGTGTTAACGATTAGCCTCTAAAGTTAACTATCATTTACACTATAATTTCTACAGGAAAATGCAATATGATTTCCAAACAACCAATTAGTAAAACTTCCAAGAATATACCTCATTAAGAATGGTCTTGTATGCCAAAGGAATGGCAGGAAGCTTAAATCATGGATGCAATTGTGCGAATCATTCCTGTTAACTATGGGGAAAAAAGGTACATAACAATAAAAGTAACCAAATTATACAAAACATACCTTATTCCAGAGAGACTATCAAAGGCATGAAGATCTAATACATTAGAGAGATCAACTCTAAAAGGAAGAAAACTAACGTGAGCAGTTGGAAATTCTGTGAAATACATCCAATTAATCAAGAAAAAAAAACTCTGACTCTTAAAAAATTTTACACATAAAATTCATAGAAGTGGGCAAATGGTGTAACATTTGAATCACAGTTGAATCAAGATTGAAAATTATTTGGTTATTACTTCAATGAATTAGGTTTTTTTTAAACTTTCAATTATCTTTTCAATCCTGAAATTTATGAGCTTTTCAAATACATTTTTATAGCTAAAAAATCAGCTAAAGAACAGAAACTTTTCCAAGCAGCTTATTACTCAAAAGATGAAACAAAAGAAATGACAAATAGAATTAACAAATAGGTACATTCCAGATACCTCTGCAATTTTTGTATTTCTTTTATACCCCCTCCCTTGATATAACATGTAATATAAAAATGAGGAGTCAAATAACCAATGTACAAAATATTAAGTTACTCTAGGACCCTGATCTTCACGTGATTTGATTTCATTCATTCAGAATGGGGCTGCATGTAGAAAGAAAATTCCCACCATCCGAATAGACATTATTTCTCTTAGAATTATTTAATGATAATTAAACTCATTTAATTGAATCAAATGATTCAAATCAGGTGAGAATAAATAACATATCACAATTAGCATTAGGTTTGGTTTAAATATAAAAAAGCAAATTTATAAAGACTGGTGATTGAGTTATAATTTTAACATAAGCCCAGAAAACCACAGAGGACAGGCCGGGCGCGGTGGCTCATGCCTGCAATCCCAGTACTTTGGGAGGCCGAGGCGGGCAGATCACAAGGTCAAGATCAAGACCATCCTGGCCATGGACAACGTGGTGAAACCCTGTCTCTACCAAAAATACAAAAATTAGCTGGGTGTGGTGGCACGCACCTGTAGTCCCAGCTACTCGGGAGGCTGCGGCAGGAGAATCATTTGAACCCAGGAAGTGGAGGTTGCAGTGAGCCGAGATTGCACCACTGCACTCCAGCCTGGCACAGAGTGAGACTCCGCCTCAAAAGGAAAAAAAAAAAAAGAACAGCAGAGGACAGTGATTTCTCATAATCAAAGCTAAGGTGAAGAAATATTTAAAGAAAATGACAAATGTATAGTTTCAAATTTAGATTCCAGAAGCTTGCCAAACATTTCTTAAATTTTCTTACAAGGAAAAAAAACATCATTGGTCAGATTCAAGATTTTTTTTTCTTTAATGCACAAACATATAAGAAAAAACATCTCCTTTATCTTAGGACTGACCAACTGTGCCTGCTTTCTTTATTCTCAACAGTCTATCACATACTCGCACTCGTGACAACAATACTGTGTTAGATTACGAATGCTTGTCTTGGCAAAAGAGAGAAAAATTCCCATCTTATTACTCCAAAGTTCTATGTTAGTAGACTGTAACAGCAACTCAAATTCTGGGCATTTTAGATGTACAGAATTAGAAAAATGATCAAGCAAAGAAGCAAATGTTCTATGAAGAAATTTTTGAATATCAGTTTACACTAAAAGGCCAAAGTCTAATATTAAACATATTTCCTTTTTCACCCCCCACCCCTCCCCCCACTACTGAGCATATTTATATTGACAGGTCACAAACAAGGGGCATGGGGGCTCCACTTTGGGAGGCCAAGGTGGGCGGATCACTTTGAGGCCAGGAGTTTGACACCAACCTGGCCAAACCGTCTCTACTAAAAATACAAAAATTAGCTGGGTGTGGTGGTGCACACCTGTAATCCCAGCTACTTGGAGGGTGAAGCAGGAGAATCGCTTGAACCCAGGAGGCAGAGGTTTCAGTGAGCCGAGATCGCACCACCGCACTCCAACTTGGGGGACAGAGTGAGATTCTGTCTCAAACCAGAGTGAGATTCTGTCTCAAATAGATAAAAATAAATAAAAATAAAAATAAAAATAAACCAAATGAATGAAGTTTCCCTCCAAGTTTGTCATCTTCATCTTAGGAAATAGCTTAAAGTTTAATAAAGTTTACACATGCCAATTTTGTGAATATCAAATTCAACAGTTTGGAAACACAAGCTTCTAAATAAACTGTTTCACTGTGACAGTGTCCTTGAGAATACATGTCATCCTGAGGTAATTCTGCTTTATACTCAGATTCTTTCCATACTTCCAAAAAAGGATCAATATTAGACCTGTACAACAAATTACACTCTTTTACAGAAAATAATAAAATATCCAAGTCTCTCACCAAATTTTCAAAAAAGAGGAAAAGTGTAAGCTTCCAGATGAAAGTTTCTATAGCTTTCCCCAAATTTAGTACCACCATGAAAAAGAAATTCTTCACTCATTCAAGGCATACGACTAGAAAACTAATTTCCATGGCATCAAATTAATTTCCTCCTTTGGAGATAAAACCATGAGATCTTTTCCAAAGCATTAAAATCGCCAAGAAAAAAAAAAAGAAAAAAAAGACCATTACCAGCATTTTAAAACTGAGTAAGAGAATGAAGTAAACAAAAAAGGGAAAGAAAAAGCTTCAAAAGTTCGTTTTTCTCCTCATTTCTTGAACTCTCTATTCCAGAAGTACCTAATGTTTTTCTTAAAAGAGAGGCTTTCAATTTTTCCCTAGGTCTAAAGGCTGCTTTAAGTAGCCTAAGACCAAAGACAGGAGAGTGAAAACGAAGAGGGTTTTGGCTCTCCAAGGTGGGGGTGGAATTGCAGCTACTGCTTAGGGATATTTTCCAGTGGTCATCTCTTCAAACTCCAGTGAGTCTCACAAACAGGGTGCACCAGCCAATCCAAGTATCCAGTATCTACAATGCAAACTGTAGATACTATCCAAATTGACAGTAGATAGCTCAGTAAATAGCTGAGCAAACTGCAATGATAGCTCAGTCTTGAACTCTGGAAATAAATTTCCAAAAGCCTTCCCCAGTGGCACTTCAAACTCAAAAACGTTTACAAAACTAATCACATTTTCCAAACCTGCTTCCACCACTACCCGACCTGTTGCTCCTCCTTCCTGTATTTCCTATACCTCGGAGATTAGCCTCACATTGAATCTACCTCCCAAGAGTCATGTTGCTTTTAAAATCCTTCACTAACTCCTTGCTCCCTACAGAAGAAAATCCAAACTATGTATCATGGCATTCAAGACCCTTTGTGGTAAGTTCTCTATCTCTTCAGTCATACCACTTTTTCTGTGCTACATAATACCAAGTTTTCTAGCCATTCTAAAATATTCAAAGGTCCCTGGAATACAAAATCTTCCTTATACCTGGAAAGTTATCCCTACCCTACTCCATCTGTAAAAGCCTTATTCATTCTTTAAGACTCAGGTCAATGACTGCCTTCTCGGTCAATATTTTCCTGACTCTTTTTCAAGAAAAGTTGAGCAATCATTCCCTCTATTTTCCTATTATTATAGAACTCTGTGCTTTTAAAATTCTTGTATTAATATTAATATCTATTATGTTGCCTTTTTGTTTGTTTGCTTCTGTTTCCCCCCAATGACTGATCTCCTTAAAGGCAGAGTTTTTGCCTTATCCATTGCTTATATAGTCCTTAAAATGCTATGAAATGCATAGCAGGCAGTTTGTCAAATTAATTTAACTTATTATTGACCAGCTGTGTTTTGGTTTTCCTCTGTTCAGTCCACTTACATTTCTAAAAATTAAGAAAAAGTCTAGAGAAGATTAAAATGACACATCTTCTAACCTTTTACTCCTACTTCTGAAATCTATGTGGTTCACTAGTACTTCCATTTGCTACTAAATCAACTTAAGTCTTACCACTAAGACGATGCTACACACTATTCCTTTTCCTTACTCTTAACTACTCAAGGTGAGCCTTTTTCTACACATGCTTATAGCAGTTTATTGTCAGTACTTGTCGGCTACAAAATGGTAAAAAATTTTTAAAAAACAAAAAATAAAACAAAACTTCTATAAGAGTGACTTTGACTATTTTGTTAACCAAATCTCTGGGTTTTTTGTTTGTTTGTTTGTTTGTTTTTTTTTTTGAGACAGAGTCTCGCTCTGTCACCCAGGCTGGAGTGCCGTGGTGCGATCTCAGCTCACTGCAAGCTCCGCCTCCCGGGTTCACGCCATTCTCCTGCCTCAGCCTCCTGAGTAGCTGGGACTACAGGCGCCCACCACCAGGCTCAGCTAATTTTTTGTATTTTTAGTAGAGATGGGGTTTTACAGTGTTAGCCAGGATGGTCTCCATCTCCTGACCTCGTGATCCGCCCACCTTGGCCTCCCAAAGTGCTGGGATTACAGGCGTGAGCCACCGCGCCCAGCCCAAATCTCCAGTTTCTAAACTGGTAAGCTCAAGTTGCTATGCCTCAAGGAATTTGAGAGAGTATTTAATGTAAGATTCAGGACCCAATAGTAAGAATTCTACTCAGGACATCTGATCTTCATTGAAAAGGATTCTAATCCAACTTCAGTCCTCATAGCAAGGAAGTACTCTTTCAGAAAGTCCCTAGATTCTCAGATGCATTGGCAAGCACCATACACTGAAGAACTCACAGAAGATTTTAGTCACTTGCTCACTCATCCACTTGAAGTAAGAAAAATCAATCACTGCATGTTTATTGTTCTATAATAAAGCAAATGTTAGAAATAAAAGTTAGAAATGTCAAACACACTAAATTGTTACATAATAAACTAATCAAGACACAA
This sequence comes from Pan paniscus, assembly GCF_029289425.2. Classification (NCBI taxonomy): domain Eukaryota; kingdom Metazoa; phylum Chordata; class Mammalia; order Primates; family Hominidae; genus Pan; species Pan paniscus. The sequence goes on along the minus strand of NC_073249.2, from coordinate 227,484,547 downwards.
CTTTTATTCAGGACATGGATATTTCTGAAATGAAAACAAAAGAAGAGAATTGACTTAAAATGTTTATAAATACGAATATTATGACAGAACCAAAGCTATTTATGAGCATTATTTTTAAAAGCTTGTTTAAGTATTATGCACTTGTCTGTGTGACATTTTGTAAAGCGGAGAAAAATTAAGGAGAAAGGAATTGTAGAACACTAACAGGAAGAGGACAGATACTGAGGAATGGCTCATGGTATAAGTGAGATTATCAGAGACTTTCTACAATGGAATTTGAAATGCAGGGAGCACATTTGGTGTATGGTTGCAGAGGACTTACACTAAGGGCATTCTTCTGCTACCTCTGCCAGCAGATGAGTGGCTCCTGAGAATGCATACCAAATTAATTCCCCAGCTGTTCACATGCATATAAGCAGCTGCTGCTGTTACTGCCTAATACTTTTATGGCAGTCTGTCAGCACCTCTAATCTCTGCCATAGCAGACAAGCCACTCACCTAAGGCCTCTGCTGTACTTCCAAAGAAAGAATTTCTCAAGTAGAGACTGAGTGGAACTAGACTGCCAGCTGTGAGCCTCAGAGCTCCTGGCTGCCTGTTGCTGAGTCTATCAGCTGCTGAGCCTTTCTCACCAAAAAAAAAGAGCTTAATAAAATAACCCTGCACAGAAATTTTCTGAAATTAAGATAACATTCAATGGAAAACAGAATTTAATCTACAGAAATACACTTCACAGATGTTTTAGGAACAGAACCTAGAGAAAATGAAAGTCAAAATTTAATAAAAGAATTTGTCAGGAACTTCAAGGTAAAGACTCCATGTATTTTTTGGCAACTATAAAACACTAAGAAGGCTTTTTAAATATTAAAAAGCCATTTAAACCCTTCAAATTAAGATTCCTCAATATACTTCAGATTTCTGTACTGAGTTACCCTCTCGAGTGTTTGTAAGTCTTTTCTTCCTCATTAAGCAAACACTTACACAGTGTTATCATGGCTTTGTAATCTTAGTTTTGAAGACAGGCAAATGTACTAGCCAAATATGCCAAACTAACTTATTAAGAGCATTCCAAACAACATTTTGGATCCAATTCTTTTTAAATGCACTTAGATCTTTCTTATATCAGAATCAAGCATATTTGTCAATTACTTAATGTTTATTATTAATAACTAAAATGATTTGTTATTAATAGGAATAGCTTTTTTAAAGTACCTTGATCTTTGTGTTTCTAAGATTTGTCCTAGTCCATTTATGGATCTGAAATAAATAATAAATGAGGAAGACAAAGTTTAAAAGTAAAAATTAACTTTTTAAAAAAGTATACAAAGTATATTGTTTCTAAAACAGGAAATAAGCATACCCAAATACATCTGGAACCAGAAAATAATTAAAAACAGAAAAACAAAACTTGCTTTAAAAAATAATTATGATTTTCCTTCAAACAATAAATCACATATATTCCACTCATACATCAATAAAGCATATATGCAAAAATTCGCACAACTGTCCGATTAAGGGCTACTTTGTGGTTAATAAAAAGACGCTTCACTTTAGAAAAAATCATTCATAAATAGTCAGTTATCCTAGTGTTCTTAAAAATGAGTAGATACTCAAAATTTTTACGGTGGTCACTTTTTTCCTCAGGCATACATGGTAGAAATGGCTATATACACACTAAAAATAAAAACCTAGTTGTAAGTTGCTTTGCCCCCAGCCTGTCCATAGTATTCACAGTAATTCTAAGTCACACATCCCAGGTTCCTTTATAGAATAACCTCGTCAGTTCCCTAATTAGGCTCTCTACCCGTTATGCCTGTTCTCCCTCTTTTGATACTATAGAATATGGCTTTGTATGGCACCAAAAAGTACCTGTTAAATTCTTTTCAACACACTGTACACCTCATCTATTTATCTTTTCCATTGCCTATCATCAGTCATCAATTCTCTATCATGAATTCAATTGTCTTTAGGGTTACTTACCCAAGATTCTTGCTACTTGTTCAAGTTTGTTCTCATGGGTAAGGCTTCCCACATATAATGATTCTGAGGCAAGTCTCTCCACTATTTTACAAAATTCTTAAATCTTCTTTTTTGAATACACTCTAGTCTGATGGCTAATTCCTCTCAAACATGTTTACCTTTTTTCACCTCCCCAAATATCATTCTGAGTCAGTCACAAGTCTGATATAAAGGGAGGGTAAAAGCCAAAAGGGTGTGTAATTTATCAAATTGCTTCTTCCAAATTCATTTCTAGTACTGTTAACAAGCTGGCTAATAATCAATATTGTCAGTGTCAGAGATTTAGCTTAGGTCTCTATAAGGATATAAAAGTCAAGTAATAATTATCATTCCTTTTATGCCAAAAACGTTTGCTAAATAGATTGTGTTCTTCTTAGCAATCACAATGGTGCACAAGATTTATGAAGAGAAACAAGATTAGAAGACCAGTGTCAAAAAATGTAAAAGCAATCTTCATTCATCACTTTCTCCTTTTCAAAATCAGCCATCTTTTTCTTTCTTCCCTTTTTTACTATACCTTGAACTTACTATGTAAGCTAAGAAAAAAAATTACATAATATAGCTAACAGAGCACTTACTATGTGTCAGCACTGTGCAAAGTTTACCAACATTGTCTCATGTAATACTCAAAGCAAACTTATGATAGGCATTATGCCTTTTACAGAGGAGGCTTTAAAAGGGTAAATAAGCTCCCTAAGAAGACAATGAGAAACAGACCAAGGATTAGAACCCAAGCAGATTCCAAGGTCTGTGATCTTTAACACTACGCAACAAGACCTACCCTCCACGTGGAGACATTATATTTTTTTATAGTAAAGTTTAAGGACATTACTATTAAAATAAGATGAAATATGTGGAAAAAATATGAATTTCTTTCTTCCACAATCATTAATCATGGCAAATAATCTCCTAATGAGCCTTACCTTTATTGATTCAATTTATAATATATACTATATGAACTGAGATGACAGATTCAAAATCTAATGTCAGTAGAACTTATAAATACTAAGAATAGTAATTTTGAGCCATCACGCTCAAAGCATTGTACACATTAAACATAACGAATAATAATAGCTACCGAATGTCTCTCTGTATAGGGCTTTTATTAGTTCAGGTCTTACAAAATAATTCAAAACAAAGCCCCTGAACTATAACCTCATTTGAAAAGTCCATCTTTGTTTTCAAAAGGAATGGGAGTCTCCAGAACAGTCAGCAAAATGACTGTTAGCACGTATTTGAGCATCATTCATATTGTCCTGATTGTCCTATGCTGATCAGCCTTGGCTATGGACAAAGAAGATATTAAAGCAAGCTGGACGACAAGGCATGGTTGACAGTTAAGGAAGATGAAGTCAACAAGAGTTCAGAGAAAACTGAGACCACTTGAGTCAGGGAAGACTTCACATAGGAAGTGGGGAGAGACAGAATAGGCTCTATAGAATAAATTTAAAAAAAAAAAAAAACAGAACAAGAAAGAACTCAGGGATTGGCAGAGTGAGAATACATTATGAGTAAAGACAGGAACTGACAGGATGCATCCATGGGAAAGTGAATTAACCATCCTGGGTAAAGTTAGGGAAGATTGACATTAGAAAAGAGTCAAAGAGAAGACAGGAAAAGAAAGATGGAGTGAGAAGACCCTGAATATCAGTCTATTAACTGTGAACTATATTCTGCAAGCACTGGGGACTAATTTTATGTATTACCATTTATATAACAATTAGCCATCAACAATATATGTGATTCCCTAACGTTCTTGAAGCAGGTCAACCTTATACCTTAAGTTTCTACAGGGCAACAATCAGAGTAAAAAATATTCTGTGTATACAATATGGATCTGTAGGCACTTAACACACTTATCATTTTGTACCTAATTGTCGTTCTTAATTTCTTTACATCTTCTTCTGGCACCAAGTCTGTTTTATTAATGAGAATGATATCTGCCAAAGCAACTTGCCTAAAATAGCAAACAAAAAGAAATGTTAAGAAATTTTAAATAATATACACGCATGCAGATTAATACATCAAAAGAGAAATGTTAACAAATTAAAAATAAATAAAAACACCTCACGTAGATCAATATATCAGTTAAGAATTATATAGTGCTCTATAGGAGTGATTCAGTTTACTCCTAATCCGCTAATTTTTCAATGTGAATGAATTGTATTCATTACTATGCAAGTTCAGATTTCACATTACCCATTCGCAAAGTATTTACTAAGTTCTGTTACTTGCTACTCTTGTGCTACAAAGATAAGTCTCAAAAAGTTTACAATCAAAAGGATGATTTTAAACTCATAATTTTCTTTGTGAAGAAAAGCATAAAATTCAGATATCCAATATGGTAAAAAGAAGAAGAGTTTACCTACTAAAATACTGTAATATTTACCAAAATTTTCAAAGAAATAGAATAACTTCACTTAATACTAAAAACTGTATTAAACAGGTTTTTTAAAACTATACTTCAGAGCTGGGCATGGTAGAGCACACCTGTAGTCCTGGCTACTTAGGAGGCTGAGGAGGGAGGATCCCTTAAGCCCAGGAGTTCAAGTCCAACCTGGGCAACATAGCAAGACTCCATTTCTTAAAAAAAATAAGCTATACTTCAGAAGATATATCAGGATATTGCCCATATGTCTTCTTTATCACTATAAATATACTGTATATTATCTCTGTAAAGAATCCAGTTGACTGAATGCTAGATAACAAAGTAGATGATAATAATCAGAAGCTCTATTTTCTATTAACAGGATAGTAAAACTGGAAATTCTTTCAATTTTCCTCAATTATTCAGGGTCTTATGCTTTATCTCAAAGAATACAACTAAATTCTCAAAACTAAATTAACTTTAGTTCACTGAAAGAGCAGGTTTCAACAGTATGTACATCACAAATCCAATTTGGCTATTTTCTATTTGGCTTATTTATATTTTCTATAATAACCATATTTTCATAAGGAAAAAAGTTATAAAAATACTTAAGTTCAGCCAGGCGCAGTGGATTCATGCCTGTAATCCCAGCACTTTGGGAGGCCGAGGCGGGTGGATCACCTGAGGTCAGGAGCTCGAGACCAGCCTGGCCAACATGGTGAAACCCCATCTCTACTAAAAAAAAATAAAATAAAATAAAATAATTTTAAAAAAATGCAAAAATTAGCTGGGCATGGTGGCGGGTGCCTGTAATCCCAGCTACTTGGGAGGCTGAGGCAGGAGAATCGCTTGAACCTGGGAGGCAGAGGTTGCAGTGAGCCTGCACTTCAGCCTGGGTGACAGAGTGAGATTCTGTCTCAAAAAATAATTATTATTATTATTATACATATATATATATATAAAATCTTCAATCCCAAAGAAATTGTATGACAAGAAAATATTTTTAAATGTTAATATTTCCCGAGTTCCTCAAAATTACAGAACTCCTGTGTTCAGCATTCACTTTATGCTACGACAAAAATGACTTTAAGTAAAAGTTCAGTTATGAGATCATTATAAATAGATAGCAATAATTCAACTAAGGGAAAAAAAAAATAAATTTTCCTTGACTATGTTTTAAATTTTCTTAGTTTGTTTTTGGTTTTCATCTTAGTGATTTTTCTCTTTACAATTAGCCAGCAATCAATATATACTTTAAATATGAATACCTAGTAGCTTCATTGATAAGGCCATCAGGTTTCTCTTCTGTTAAATGCTAAACAAAAAAAAGTTTGAATAAAGTTACTATAATACAATAAAAAATCTAATGTCAACACAAAGGATTTTACTTTAGAGACATTTTCTTGCATCTAATAAAAACTTCAACATGTTCTGTTACTGAATACACAAATCCAAAACTAACTTTTCTAGCTGAAAGCATTTTTCTTCCCCATTTGCAATTTTTTTCTACAAGTGAACCTGTGGGGTTTTATACGGGGAGGAAGAGCGCTTAGGATTTCATACTCCTGACCTTTTCTTTTACTTAAAAGGAAAACCCCTTTGATTCACATAATGTCATAAAAACATAGAAGATTACAGTTCAGATTTTAGGTATTTTCCTTCTTACAAAACTGTTCTGGTTCTAAATATTCATTATTACTTATTTTTAAAAAAGGATAACCACTGAAATATACTTTCTTAGAATCTAATATACTTCCCTTCACACCAAACCCCCATATTAGAATCTAAAATACTTCCCTACACCCCAGCCCACAATCATGCACCACGTGAACTCAGTACTAGGCCTTTCAAACACCCTAGAAACAAATAAGTGGTGGGAAGGCTGATTCAGCCCTGATTCTAGCCTAAAAGCAGTTTATCATTTAGAAACCTATACTTGCTAATCTGGCCTCTCAGTGCAACTGTTTATTTTACTGACCTCTCCAGAGTCAGGCTAACTCCAAAAAATATTTTGACACTGACTTAGAGCCCAAGTGGTAGTTTTCATCTCTCTGGAGGCAAGTTTTGTTGTCTGTTTTTTTTTTCCCCCCCTCATAATCCTGTTTACATCCCTAACATCATCAACATCACAAGCTTCTTCTCTGGGAAATTACACTTTTACCCTCATTACCTCAAACCTCAATAGAGGTTCCCTGTCACAATAAAAAGCTGGCTACTGAGGTTTAGAGGCAACTAGATTATAGTAATACTCTATATTTGAAGCCAACTTTACAAATGAATTAAATCCTTGAATCTAACTTTATAAATTATATACATTTTTCTCATTTAGCTTTCATAATAATTATGGGAGATGGCTATTTTCATTTATAAAGGAAGAAACTAAATCTAACACCCTCATCATCACAGGATACTATATTTTATATACAATCACAGGGACTTTTTTTTTAATTGAACACACACCCATCAAGTAAAATGAACATAATTTTAAAGTCTTTGTGAAATCTTTTATGCCACATAAAATCAGTCTGTGTACAATGCTACACAAATGTCAATAACCATATATCAGAGCCAAACCAGTTTCATAATTCACGGGGAGATGATCATTAGGGGTATCTGAATAGTTTGGAATCTCAGAGCAAGCAGGTAATAATTTTATTTAACAAGCTTGATTAGGTCTATAGAAGAAACATTTTTTCCTTCTAAAAGTTCAGCAAATTCTATTTTGAGGAAAACAAAACTGAAATAAAATCATGGCAATGATACTTCTACTTCAGGCAAAATCTTGTTCAATTCAACTGCAGATCCACTCTGCAATTATTGAAGTCACAGAACTTGACAAGTATTGTATCAAAAATCATTCCATGCCAAAAGATCAAGTTTAATATTTTTTTCATAATTCATCTTGGCCTGAGGCTACAACAAGTCCTATTGTTATATACTCTGCCTCTAGAGAATGAGGCTGCTAACAGACCTTGGAATGGTGCCTGGCACAAAGGCTCAAGACATATTTGTTGAATGAATTGTAATTAACACCTCCTGTTGTGGGGATACATAAAAGATGTTACATGAAAAATGCCATCTAACATGCAGCAACAAATCTCTTCCCATTAAGCAGTAAATCTACTTAACAATGATATATTTTTGGCAAGGCATCTGCCTCTGAATGATCCTATAGTACTGAAAATTCTTTTTAAACTGAAATATTTTTCAAGATATTATATTATTGACCTTATGAAAGCTTTTTTAACATATGAAATTGGGGTTATTTGGCTATGAGTTTGTGAGGCATAAAAATGATATGACAGAAGAATTACAGATTTGTTTTTGCATTTCCATGCCTAAATGTAACTAATACAATGTTAGTTTCACAAGGTAATGTGCAATGTTTTAAATGCATTTACCTCTCCAAAATATTAGAATTCTTCACTCAAAGCTAACAGTGGTAGACTAACGTTTTACTACTTCCAGGCAGTCAGAAAGTATCAAATATAAAAATAAATGAAAATCACCCCAAATGAGAGCCTGCCAATATTTACAGCTGTATTAAAATTATATGTAATCATATATAATTATAGCAGAAGAGATAAATGTCCTCTTCTATGCCCATAGGAAAGCTATACAAACATTTTAAAAAATAAGTGCATATTAACATTTATTTTCTTTAGACATCAGCCCTGCATTTCCCTCATGTGACTTCCTACCTTCCCAAGTCAAACTCTGCAAAAAGTATAAAATCAATGTCTTCTATTCAAAAGAACATTCTCCAATAATACATTATATACCATTTGGTCATTAAGTCAGATGACTTTCATTTATAAAATAAAACAAAATGGAAATTTTGGCATTCTATTCCACCTGTATAAGTGAAGAAAAAATTTTTGCAAAATATTTTTTAAATATTTTATACTACATAGATGTCCAAAGTATTCCTTATCTCTGCTTAACAACTATGGCTTTTGCTTATATATCAAAAAAGACAAAAATAATTTTGATACTAATTAATCCAACATATTCAAAAGGCTAAGGATCAAAACCCCAATTTAACTTACCACAAGAAACAAAGGAAATTAAAGGGGAGTGGTGTGAGATGTTGGTCAAAGAATACAAAGTTTGTTATACAAGATGCATAAGTCATGGAGAGCTAATTACAGCATGATGACTGTAGTTAATTCTATTGTATACTTGAATCTGCTAAAACATAGATCTTAATTGTTCTTACCACCCCCTCTCAAAAAAATAGCAATGTGAGGTGATGGATAGGTTAACTAGCTCGATTGTTTTATATTTCACACATTGTATACCTTAAATATATATAATTCTTACTTGTCAATTATACCTCAATAAAGCTGGGGGGGTTAGGGAGAGAAACAAAGGAACTCTCTGAAATAACACCACTGTAGACCTAAATTCATGAAGGGCTATAGGGTGTCCTTTTCTGCAGAAAGAAAGAAAGAAGCAGGACCGAAAAAAGAGAAAGAAAGAAAAGAAAAAACTATCTTAAAACCCACTGGCTATGAAAGAACACTGCTGTTGACCAGAGTGGAAATAAATCTAGTGTCAAAGACGTCTGGTGTCATTTTTAAAAAGCAGCAGCAGGAACTATTTCTTTCAAATGGATTGGTTACAGATGTAACACTATTTTAGTTTTTAAAAAATTATTGCATAATGTCAGTCTATTTATTGTTCTGATCTTTTCCAAGCTAACTGTTTTCTGACTGAATTGTTTCAACAGATTGTGCAATATAACAGAGGAACCAAGAAGAAACCTCTCACTTGACCTTCTCTGGGTAACTTCATTCATTGCTTCTATTGCATTAAATGCTGTCACATTTGTGGAACTGAAAAGAACAATGTCAGTAGCCTGGGTGTCAAGTCCTGAGAATAGAGAGCTGTCATTTTAAGTTGTCCAATTCTTTGCCTATGATTAAAAAATGAATATTTCAGATCAATGGGTGACAATCCTATTAGCATGATACCCCATGATATCAATTACCACTTCAGTTTCAATTTGGCTGGCTGGCCACAGGGTACCATTTCTCAAATTTACTTGTGATGGGCTGGCTCTGTGAAGCATGACATTCTTAAATTGCTGCCCATTATCCAAGTGTCATTACTTGTACTGCCTCAGAATTCTCTGAATCACAAGCAGCTACTGAGGTCAAGCTTTGCAACCAGAGGAATTGGACAAGTTGGAAAATTCTTTATATCAAGGCAAAGTTATTTATCTGGCATCCGACTTAGAAAATCTAAAGTTTCCATTATCCTGACAGTGTGTCAGTTTTGTGTAGGTATACTGATTTAATAATTTAAGAGGTTTTATCAAGGTAGCAGGAGGTTAAACGTTTACTGTGTTTGCATTATTCAGAATGTTGCTTTGTTTTTTTGGCCTCTATCATGCTGATAATAGATTCTATTTAACTCTTCTCCATACCCAACGATACATATAAAATTATTCCTATAATCATAAAATACATAAACAGTTTGACTTTTGGCATGGCATTTTCAGTCTATCAAAATAAAAAAAAATGTCTTAGCAGTTATCTGTCACATAGGTATATCAAATTTTGTAATAAATTTATGGAAGAGGTAGATTCAAACATGCCTATAATAAACATTCAAAATGAATAATTTGGGGCTTTTTTGCTACCTCCATAAGCATTTTGCAAGAAATATGATTTCCAACAGTCATTGGAATTTTTCTGCGTGAAACTGTAATACTGTATTTGGGATCATTCTTTGATTCTTAAATTATATTCATAAATTCATAAATTGAGATTTTAAACTCTAAAAAAGGAGTTTTCTTCCAAACTTTTCAAATTAGGGCACTCTATCAACGAGGGAGAGAAGACCCAGTGAAGAGGTATTGGTAGCTATTTGACAAACCTGACATATCCCCTTAGAGCATAATTTCAGCAAAGATTTGGGGAAAAAAAAGCAAACTTAAACATTAACAAGTTCAGGCCGGGCGTGGTGGCTCATGCCTGTAATCCCAGCACTTTGGGAGGCCGAGGCAGGTGGATCACTTGAGGTCAGGAGTTCATGACCAGGCTGGTCAACATGGTAAAATCCGGTCTCTACTAAAAATACAAAATTAGCTGGGCATGGTGGTGTGCACCTGTAATCCCAGATACTCAGGAGGCTGAGACAAGGGAATCGCTTGAACCTGGGAGGTGGAGGTTGCAGTGAGCCAAGATGGTGCCACTGCACTCCAGCCTGGGCAACAGAGTGAGACTCTGTCTCAAAAAAAAAAAAAAATTAACACGTTCAGATATGAGGTTGGATACAAAACAGACACTAATTTTTAAACACTGAATTTAAACTTCTAAGAACTTACTGCTTTGGGCCCTATCCATATGCTCAGATTGGGAACGGGTCAGTGGGTGGGATGATTTCATTCTCTTCTGCCTTTAGTGGTATTTCACTTGGGAAGTTGAGAAACATCATTTTACTGTATGTAACAACATACTTTTAAAGATCTTACTAAATGCATTTTATAAATTAAACCTCATTTAAATGCATTCTAGGACCTTAGAAGTTAACAAAAACATTCATAGCAGGATGTCTTTTACACTTGATCTCAGCCAAAAGACCAAGAAGTGATGCAAGATGCCTTTTAATGGAGAGAGTCTTCTTACTAATCCTATGTGTATATCCTGATTTTCTTCGATATGTACTTTTTAAATTTTAAGTTCCAGGGTACATGCTCGGGATGTGCAGGTTTGTTACATAGGTAAACAGGTGCCATGGTGGTTTCCTGCACCTATTAACCCATCACCTAGGTCTTCAATATTTTTTAAAAACTCATTTCCAGTGTGTGTTTAATAGTAATTTAACAAGAAAAATAAGATCTCAGATGCTTTATCAAGCTCAGCTTCTTCTATGGAACAGAAAAACTTACCAATATTGGGGTTGAATCCTTGTGAAGAGTTATACATACCAAACTCTATCCTAACCCCATATGCTTATTACAAATTATAATTCCAAATTTTATCACCAACTCAAACTCAGAGTAATAGAAAAGAAATATTTAACACAAACTAATAATTAAAACACAAATTTCACCTATTGTTCAGGATATCTTTTTGAGAAAGGTTTTTGTTAAAGAAAATTTCAGATACAAACATAAAGAAAATTAAACAATCAATCCCCATATTCCCAGCTCTCAATAATGAGCCACTCATAGCAATCTTTCAACTTACTTTTAATCCATATTTTGAATCCACAATAGTTATGATACCTACAAAGGAAAAAACATTTTAATCACTTTTTAAAAAGAATGTTTATTAATATTTATGCAACCATACTTCAGAATGAAAATTAAAACTAACCTATTTCAGTTCACAAATACTACTCAATAAAACAATGTACTGTTTTTTTCTCTTGCCAGTGCTGCCATTTAATTAAATTCCAGTAATAAGTCAATGTGTTTCATGAGTGGCTAGCACTACTTTAAGGCACTAGAGAAGATATAAAACAAATAAAAATGTTAAATTAAATAAATAAGAAAATAAGATTTCCTTGGCACTGAAAAAGCTTACAATCCAAAATATAAGTCAAATTTCATAACATAGTCAAATGTGATAAGTACATAAGACAGGTTATTTCTAGTTTATTTTCACATAATCAAAATCAAGACTTTTCTTAAGATTTAAATTATTGCCTAAAGAATGAGACATCTTAAGGTATCATTCCTAACATCTCTCACCAAATCCAAATCCAACTCATAAATGTTTTACATAACATATGCCTAAGTTTCCAAACTACCAATTCATTTTGCAATCTCTGAATATATGCTGATAACAAAAGAATGAGTTTAATTATGCCTAAGGAATTCAACCAGTTACCCGCCACATATATTAGAGCTCAATGATGGGGCCCAGCTTAATAATTCTTAAATTTCTTAATGATTATTACTTTTGAAAAAGTAAAAAATTTCGACTGGTTTTTAAAAAGGTGAAAAAGGGAAAGAGAAAGGGAGAAAACATAGTCGCTTAACTAAGAAAGTTTCTAATATATTTTCAATGAAGGCATGTCATTGCCCAAAAGTGTTCAGGTAAATAAAGTAAGGGAGGAGTGTTTAATTCTTATCTTCAAGAGAAAATAAAAGCAAAAATATGATCCTCATATTGCCTGGCGGATTAAAATAAAAGGCTCTAACATTATATTAAGGGCATAAATCAAACAACAGAGGATACAGAAAACCTACAAAGCATTTTTTTTTTTTTTAAAGAAAACCTTAGTGGAAGCACTAAATTCGAAGTTGAGTGACATCGAGTTCCACCACTGTCTGGGGTTTTTTAATCTATATGAACAAAGATTTCATCATTAAACTAAAGTGTGAAAAGAACAACAATGCAAGGAATTAAAGTTATAATATGAATGAACAACAATAAGCTTAACCATAAAGATTTTACTTAAAAACAAAAGAGGCAGGGTGTGGTGGCTCATGCCTGTAATCCCAGCACTTTGGGAGGCCGAGGCTGGCGGATCACCTGAAGTCAGGGGTTCAAGACCAGTCAGGCCAACATGGCGAAACCCCGTCTCTACTAAAAATCCAAAAATTAGCCAGGTACGATGGTGCACGCCTGTAGTCCCAGCTACTCGGGAGGCTGAGGCAGGAGAATCACTTGAACCCAGGAGGTAAAAGTTGCAGTGAGCCGAGATCATGCCACTGCACTCCATGCACTCCAGTCTGGGCAACAAAGTGAGACTCTGTCTCAGAAAAAAAAAAAAACAAGAAAGATAAAAGAAAACTGTTTTTTAACTTACCATCAAGGTAAATATCACTCCCTAATTCAGCATCAACCCAAAACACAGAAGCCACTGCACCTGAAAATATATAATATTCATCAAATAAAAATATTTCTTCACACTGAGAAACATGATTCTATCCATGTTTTAATTTGCCCTGATAAAACTAACAGGTAAACACATATATCTTCTTATGGAAATTATAGTGATAGAACCTTTAACTATTTATAGCAAAAGGGAATTATAGTGACAGAACCTTTTACTATTTATACCCATTCCATTTCCATCTCTCGTTATTTCCTTTAAAAAAGACCAATTCTAACCACATATAAACAAAACATCATTCTTCTACCAATGCCATAATAATTTAATTAACAGATATTATCAAACAATTTGAGCAGTATGGCTTTGTGCACATCAGACTTATTTTTATTTTCTCACCTCTTTAATATGATAATCATTCAATCATAAATAGTGAATTATCACTCTAAAGGAAAAGGAAAACAAAACATAGATAATTCCAAAATCACTTGCCCAAAAAAAATTTACTTGCAATCTGTGTAGAACTAGAAGTAAAATTATATACTCTATGGCATTACTAATTATTTCTCACACTATTTATTTAGTACTGTATAAAACCTGGGTCTTAGGAAAAATTTTTCCTAAATAATAAATTAAAACTTGCTTTTGACAGAAATTGGTTCAGTACCAAACCACATACCCTGATTAGTATGCCACAACGCAAGAAAAAGAAAACCGACAGCAAGGAAAGTATTTGATTTTTGAAAGCATCACAGGCCCAGTTAGTGACAGGGCTGTCTAAAAGAATGAGTGTAGGAGAAAAACAAGGATAATCAAACTCATTCCAACGTCTAAAGCTGTCCACCTACTCTGACAAGATGTGGTCCCCCAAGCATCACTCGGTGTCAACAATGAAATACCTGTCAGCTGTTTACAGTGATTACTCATGCAAGATATAGCAAGGGCCACAAGATCTAATGGTTTCCTGATACCTATTGACTTTTTTCCCAAAAACTTAATAGTTTTCCAATTTGACTCAAATAGGATTTGTGAGTAACAGGGGCTGAATCAATGTCCGTTCTTTTCAAGGAAATTACTTTACCATGACGATTATTTAACTTAGAACTGGAGAGTGTCAGTCTCCAAAACGGGAAACAACTGAATTGCCAATAAGAATTTTGTTCACTTTCTTGGCTAAAACATGATTTTAATTAATGAGGGGGAAAATTAAACCTACTGTATCACTACTCCAAACAATAAGTCATTTAAAAAAGCATGAATTTTTTCACTCAGTAAAATATCTAACATACATAAATCATTTTGTAATTTTTAAAAATTCATTGATTTTTATTCCAATAAATAGTTTACAAATCCTACTGTTAATATTTGCCTCTTAAGTTGAAATGCAAGAGTATATTAATGCTTTATTCTAAAACTGGTATTTATCTTTGATATAATACTTGCCAGACTACATGAGAAAGATCTATTTAAAATTTGGATGTAGGTATTTAGGAGGAGTAAAGATGAATGAACAAAATTGATCAGTGGCTCTCAAACCAGGGTGCTTTTCTCCCCAGGGAATATTTGGCAATGTCTGAAGATGTTTTTGGTTGTCTTAACTAGGGGAATGCTACTGGCATCTAGTGGGTAGAAGCCAGGGATGTTGTTAAATATCCTACTCTGCACAGGGCAACCCCCTCACAACAAATAATGATCCAACCCAAAATGTTATTTGTGCTGACACTGAGAAAACCTGAACTACATTTTAGAATCTCCCTTCTTCAAAATCTAATAAAACAAAAAATAAAAAATAAAACAAAAAGGCCAACATTTTATTAGCAGCAACCAAATATAAAAGAGCCTGCCATAAATTTTGAAGACTGATAGTCAAAATAAGAAACAAAGTTATAGGTGATTGATGGTCATTCCCAACTCTACCCCTACCTCCAATAAGAGGTTGTAGGGAAATAGTTTACAAAATCCTAAACACTTACCAGAAATACACTCCAAAATGGCAAAAAGTAGAGCCGAGGAATGAATAAGCAACACAGGGAAAAGTCAACAAAAAAATTTCAAGAGTGAGTTTTAACCATCTCCATGCTTTGGGAAGGAGAAGGTCAGGTCACATTCTAGGGCTCAGAACAAAGAGAAATGAGAGGTCTGAGGTCGAATGATGTCCCCATACAAGGCAAAGGAATTTTATTCATAAGCAGTTGGGCAGACCCAAGAGTGAGATACTTGGTACTTCAAGAGAGCAGAGCCTAAAAGCCACATTGCCCCCTTTGGCTCTCTGAATCACCACTTTTCCCTTCTCTTTCCCTCCACTCCAACAATATACAGCTTTCAAACTAGGGCTCAGGAGAAAAACAAACTTGGGTAAGGAGAGTGGAGTATTAAAAATATTTCCCATCAGCACCACATAGAAGTTCTCCCATATCAAGAAGAAACATGTATGCATATGTATTACAGCCTGACAAAAAGAAACACACACATACAGGGAATAAAAAGCAAGAAAGAACACAAAATGAAGAAATGAATAGGGCACACAAGTGGCAAAGAACCCATTCTGGAAGGATACACAACCCAATAAAAACTAAAGAAAATTCTCAACAACTTCATCATAATGAAGAACTTGAAAACAATACAACCTTATAATAAACAAGCTCAAAAGCAAGAAGAAGCAGAATAAGATGAAAATGCAGTTTGTAGTGCTAAAGAAACTTAGAGCCTATATAACACAATGATTTAACCAATTAATTCATTTAAAATATCAAAAACAGGACAGACACTGGAGAAAACAGAATTATTGACAAAAAGAAAGCCTTCAGATGATCACAGCATCTGAAAAGACAAAATCAAAGCAATTAGAATACATACGAAGAACAAAAGAAAATTCAGTATTAAAAAAACTGGTGTCATGAAGTAGAGGATCTAATAATTTGACCAAAAAAAAGTATTCATGGTAATAAACAAGGAAAATGTTCTTAGAAGAACTAAGGGCATATTATAATTTAGGGAAAAATGATTATAAGTGACACTTAGATATACCTTGTTTATATTACTGAATTTCAAAAATAAAGAAGAAAACTCTCAGGCATTTTAGATTTAAAAAAAAAACAGTGCCTTCAAGGAGGGAGGGAGAAAAATCAGACTTTTCTACAGTAACACTAGATGTCCCAAAATAATAAAACAGTGACCACAAAGTTCTAATGAAAGTGTTCCCAAACAAGTTATTTTTCAGGAACGAAAGCAATAGACAGACATTCTCAAGCATTAAAGAAAACAGCAAGCATTGAAACTCAGAGACTATAATACTCACAAATTCTTCCTAATAAAAGGAGAAAACATTGCACAAAGAAATCCAGCCAATCAAACACTAGGAGATTATGGAACAACATTTACAAAGTTGAGGGGGAAAAAAGTGTGACTGATAAATTTTATACCTAGCCAAGTAATCCTTCAAGTAATATAAAAACAAAAGACAAATATTTTGAATCAATGAAGTGTATAAGAACCCAAAGAATGCATGCAGTACCTGTAACTTGAAAAGACTGCCTGACAATGAAATTCAATCAGGAGATAGACTAACTCGGGAATGGAGAAGCAACAGTACTGGTAATGAGCACCAAAACTATTAAAACATAGAACTAAAAGAATTATGACAGAACCATGACAACATAAAGAATATGATCAACATGAAACTAGGCCAATTAATATCCTACAATGGCCTCTAAGTGTTCAAGTGAAAGGAACAGTCACCTGTTTCTCACTTTAAATCAAGAGCTAGAAATGATTATGCTTAGTGAGGAAGTTATGTTGAAAGCCAAGATACGCCAAAAGCTAGGTCTCTTGAGCCAGTTAGCTAAGTTGTGAATGCAAAGGAAAAGTTCTTGAAGGAAATTAAAAGTGCTACTCCAGTAAACACACAAATGATAATAAAACAGCCTTATTGCTGATATGAAGTGGTCTGGATAGATGATCAAACAAGCCACAATGTTCCCTTAAGCCAAAGCCTAATTCAGAGCAACCCTAACTCTCTTCAGTTCTATGAAGGCTGAGAGAGGTGAGGAAGCTAGAGAAGAAAAGTTGGAAGGTAGCAGAGGTTGGTTCACAAGATTTAAAGAAAGAAGCCATCTCCATAACATAAAAGTGCAAGGGAAAGCAGCAAATGCTGATATAGAAGCTGTAGTAAACTACCTAGAAGATGTAGCTAACATCATTCATGAAAGTAGCTACACTAAGCAACAGACTTATTTTTTATTTATTTATTTATTTATTTTGAGATGGAGTCTCGCTCTGTCACCCAGGCTGGAGTGCAATGTGCAATCTCAGCTCACTGCCACCTCCGCCTCCCGGGTTCAAGCCATTCTCCTGCCTCAGCCTCCCAAGTAACTGGGATTACAGGCTCCCACCACCAAGCCAGGCTAATTTTTGGTATTTTTAGTCAAGATGGGGTTTCACTATGTTGGCCAGGCTGGTCTTGAACTCCTGAACTCGTGATCTGCCCACCTCGGCCTCCCAAAGTGCTGAGATTACAGGCATGAGCCACCGAGCCCGGCCAGCAACAGATTTTTAATGGAGATGAAATGGCCTCCTTTTGGAAGAAGATGCCATTTAGGACTTTCATAGCTATAGAGAAGTCAATGCCTGGCTTCAAAGATTCAAACGACAGGCTGACTCTCTTGTTAGAGGCTAAAGCAGCTGGTGACTTCAAGTTGAAGCCAATAATCATTTACCATCCTGAAAATTCTAGGGCCATTAAGAATTATGCTAAATCTCCTCTGCCTGTTTTCTATAAATAATAAAGCCTAGATGACAGCACATCTGTTTACAGCATGGTTTATTTTAAGCCCACCATTGAGATCTACTGCTTAGAAAAGATTCCTTCAAAACACTATTGCTCATTGACAACGCACCTGATCACCCAAGAGCTGTGATGGAGATGTACAAGGAGATTAATGTTGTTTTCATGCCTGCTAACACAACATCCATTCTGCAGCCCACTGATCAAGGAGTAACTTTGACTTTTAAGTCTTATTTAAGAAATATATTTCATAAGGCTATAGCTACCATAGACAGTGATTCCTCTGATGGATCTGGGCAAAGTAAATTGAAAACCTTCTGGAAAGGATTCATCATTCTAGATGCCATTAAGAACATTTGTGATTCATGGGAGATCAAAGTATCAACATGAATGAGTTTGAAAGATGATTCCAGCCCTCACAGATGACTTTGAGGGATTCCAGACTTCAATGGAGGAAATAACTGCAGATGTGGTGGAAACAGTAAGAGAACTAGAATTAGAAGGGGAGTCTGAAGATGTGACTCAATTCCTGCAATCTCATAAGAAAACTTTAACTAATGAGAAGTTGTTTCTTATGGACGGGAAAAGAACGTGGTTTCTTGAGATGGAATCTACTCCTGGTGAAGATGCTATGAACACTGTCGAAATGACAACAAAGGATTTAAAATATGACAGAAGCTTCATTGATAGAGCAGGGTTTGAGAGGACTGACTCCAATTTTGAAAGAAGTCACACTGTGGGTAAAATGCTATCAAATAGCATCATGTGCTATAGAGACATCTTCTATGAAAGGGAGAGTCAACTAATGCAGCAAACTTCATTATCATCTTATGAAATTGCGATAGCCACCCCAACCTTCAGTAACTGCTACCCTGATTGGTCAGCACCCATCAACATTGTGGCAAGACCCTCTACCAGCAAAAAGATTATGACTTGCTGAAAGCTGAGATGATCGTTAGCATTTTTTAGCAATAAATATTTTTAATTAAGGTATGTATGTTTTTTAGACAATTCTATTACACATTTTATAGACTACAGTATAGTATAAACACAGCTTTTTTTTTTTTTTTTTTTTTTTTAAGAAATGGGGTCTCATGCTGTCATCCAGGCTGGAGTGCAGTGGTGCAATCATGACTCACTGCAGCCTCAAACTCCTGAGCTCAAGTGATCCTCCCAAGTAGCTGGGACTACAGGCCTGTGACATCATACCCGGCCAAAACACATAACTTTTATATGCAATGGGAAACAAAAAAATGTGTGTGACTCACTCTATTGTGATATTCAGTTTACTGCAGTGATATGGAACTAAGCCCACAACATCCCTGCGGTATGGCTGTACAGTATAAGAATCACCTGAAGGGCTTATTAAAAACAGCTTGCTTGACCCCCTCCCTTAGAGATTCCAATTCAGTAGATCTGGGTTGGTCAAGAATTTGCATTTCTAACAAGCTCCCAGCTGAGGCTGAGGCTGCCATTCAACATACTACCAAGTAGCACTGGCATAGAGAGATCCCTGGAATAAAATTTACCTACTTGTGTGTGTGTGTATGAATGTGTGTGTGTGTGTGTGCATGTGCGTGTGTGTGTGTGTGTATACAGTCTTGCTCTGTTGCCTGGGCTGGAGTGCAGTGGCGTGATCTCGGCTCACCGCAACCTCCGCCTCCCAGCTTTCAAGCGATTCTCATGCCTTAGCCTCCTGAGTAGCTGGGATTATGGGGTGCGCCACAACGCCTGGCTAGTTTTTGAATTTTCAGTAGAGACTGGATTTCACCATGTTGGCTAGGCTGGTCTTGAACTCCTGGCCTCAAGGGATCCACCTGCCTCAGCCTCCCAAAGTGCTGGGATTACAGGCATGAGCCACCATGCCCAGCCCCTACTTGTATATCACAATAGTGAGATGATTACTTTTCAACTTTCTTCTTTGTATTTTTTAGGTATTTAAATTTTTTACAATGAATGTTCCATCTTTACCCAAACAATAAAATCTTTATTGTAAAGAAAGTTAGAAGCAAGAAACATTAACATTTTTTATAACTACAATTTGTATAAAAGCTTTCTCTGTGATCTTTAGTTTTTCTTTCTTCCTCTGAAAAGCTGAATCGTGTTTAATTAAACTCTCAAAAGTATCAAGTTTTTGTCTATAAAATGGCAAAACTGGCTATGATGAAATAAACTGATATTTGCTATTTCTAATAAAAGCATACAATATATTTTTCTTTCTTACCAGATTCAAATAATATTTAATGCCAACATATTAGTCCAAGTCCTATCATCAGTCAGATTTATCAGAAAGGTATGAAAACCCATGCCTACTATAAGGACCAAAATAGCCTAATTCAATACTACTTTGAAAACATGGGGATGATGTTATTATGTAATTGTTTTAATTACAATAACCACTGATCGCATTTGAACTCTCAGGATACTTCAATATTTCTTTTGGACAACTATGACCTGTTTAGTAAATTACCCCCAAATACTTTAACATAGTTTTACAAATCGCCCCAATGCCAGAGACCCAGATCAAAAAGAAAATAATGGTATGGGTCAGATTCACAGAATAAGCACTAACTTTTATGCAAACTGAAAATAAAGATTTTATCTAAAAGTTATTTGGGGAAAATAAACAGACTTTATCAAGAATTAGAGCTTGGTAAGAAGGTAACAGAAACCCATTGTTAGAAACAGGTTGACTCTGTGTAGCTTTCCATAGTAGAGTTTAGAGTTTCTTGTCATGATTACCTTATCAATGCAATATAATAACTACTTACACAGCACTTACATTGTATTAGGTATTATAAGTAATCTACA
Organism: Pan paniscus; assembly: GCF_029289425.2. NCBI lineage: Eukaryota > Metazoa > Chordata > Mammalia > Primates > Hominidae > Pan > Pan paniscus. The sequence continues at coordinate 227,463,775 of NC_073249.2, read as the reverse complement.
GATGATTTAAAGTATATGGGAGGATGTGCATAGGTTATAGGCAAATACTACACCATTTTATGTAAGGGACTTGAACATTAATAGATTTTGGTATCCTCAGAGGTTCTGCAACTAATACCCCATGGATGCCAAGGGACAACTGTACTTAGAGGTAGAACGTCTCTGCTCTTCCTACATGTCCTTATTTTTAACAACTTCTGTTCTTACAAATAATCCTAAGTCAATCAATAAAACTTCAAATTCTATTAACAGCTTAAAAGTACCAAGAAATACTCTGATCATTCATTCAACTGCCAAAGAAAATGACAACCAAGTACTTTTCCTCATTTAAACCAAAAAAAGTTTTTGGTTTAATACTAACAAAAGCTTTAATACTCATTTTAGATATTCCTCTAATACATCTATTTACAATATATCACAGAACTATATTCTGGTTATTAATAATCTCGCTTCTTACCAGGATCTGCTAATCCAGTGGTCTCTAACAGTATGTAATCAAATTTCCCCTTCTTTTGCATCAAATTCTCAATAGCTCTAAGGCCACTGTCCCTGGAGAATACCAAAACATAACTTACAGTTAACTACCTAAATATTTTGAAGTGATTATTATAAACACTTTAAAATGTATTCAACAACCCAAGACAAAAGTATCCTTAGGAATGTGAAAATTTAACTCACTTCTAGCCTTCTAACAAAATGTCCGTCCCATATTTACCAGTGAGAAAACAATAGACGCATATATATAATAGGGAAAAAGAAATCATATACATAATAATACTTTATTAAAATTAAAAGCAGAGGAAACTTTATCTGACCAAGTATCTTTTTATAGCTTTATGAAATTTTTAAAAACCAACATACAAAATAATGATAAAATTTATTAACTATAGTAGTTTAATATAATAGCTAAAGGGACACTGATATTAAACACCATATAATTCTATTTTACATTAGGATGCAAGGTTTTAATTTCCTTTTTTCTTATTTTATCAAAAGTGAAGGAAAATCCTTAATAGATTACATTTTGGTTGTTCAAGAAAGTCTGTTATAATTTTATCCTTGCCAAAACATTTGACACAGAGTCAAATACCTAAGGGAGTAAATGATGCCGAAGAGATTTAATTCACTAGAATACACAAAATTAACAGTACAAGTAGTCATTTTTATAATTCATTCAACAAATATTTGAGTGCTACTATGTGTTGGGTAACTCTTCTAGGGTCTATGGTAGACTAGTGAACACTGTCCTTGAAAACTTAACTAGTAGAACATAATGTAAGGTTTTTCTCTTTTTTGATAGTCATTTATTTTTTTTATAAGGTTGAACACTTAGAAATATGACCAATGACAGATTAAATTCAGAATAATCATTTTTTACATATGAGACTTTCATGCACTACAGATTAAATAAGCCCTGACATCAAAAGCAATAAAAACTCAATAAAAGGACCAAAACATTAGAGCAGATAGAAAAGACAGCAAGAAACACTTTAAGAAAATGCTTCCTAATAAGTTTATTTTCTATTTGTTTGAAAATACAATGAAGCAAACTGTGTAAATTCAGTTAAATTACTCAAGAAAATTAAAGCTGGAAATATAATCAATAAACATTTCTAGTAAACCATGTACACAGTAAACACATTCCTCACTTCACTGAACAGCAGAGGCAACCGTTTCTAAGTTCCAGCCACTCTTCATAGAGCTCTCCACCTTGGCTGACAGCTAAGGATTTCTCCAGCGCACTTCCTAGAATAATTAACAAACAGCACTCTTTAGCTTATGTCCATTAGCCAACAAAAAACAAAGATGAGGATAATGCAATAATGGAGATCTTAAAGCAGAAACTGCATTTTATAACTTATATTCTTTCATTTTATTCATGCAGCCTCGATATCTAAATTACAGTACACTACATTATTTTAGCTTTTATTTAAGATGACTTAAGCCCTGAAAAAGACACATCCTAAACTAATAAACATACCTACTTCCTCCTTAGGCCTCTTACTTGGCCACCCCCATTTCTTAATAAAGTAGCTATCTTGAAGGCATTTTTTTCTTGTCCAGGGTAAACTTTCTAAATAGACTAGTATGTTTTATATACTGGATTTTGTATGCCCTTCAACCTCTTAAGAGACCGCCTTATCTATCTTTTTCTTTTCATTCTTCTTCTAAATTGTTTCTGTTAGACAAACTGCTGAATATTCCCAATGAGTAAAAACCCTAGTTCATCTTGAGGAAGGTTTTTGGCCAGTGTACCATGTGCTCATTTAAAAATTAAACTTATAGGGAGGCCAAGGCGGGCGGATCACGAGGTCAGGAGATCGAGACCATCCTCGCTAACACAATGAAACCTCATCTCTACTAAAATTACAAAAAATTAGCCAGGTGAGGTAGCGGGCGCCTGTAGTCCCAGCTACTCAGGTGGCTGAGGCAGGAGAATGGCGTGAACCCGGGAGGCGGAGGGTGCAGTGACCCGAGACTGTGCCACTGCACTCCAGCCTGGGCAACACAGCGAGACTCCATCTCAAAAAAAAAAAAAAAAAAAAAAAAAAACCTAAACTTTTAGTCAAATTCACATATTTTCCTAGCAATACTTACTTAAGAAAGAATAAACTATATTTGAAATGCTTGTTATCTATAAGAATTATTTTAAATGTTTTACTTTTCCTCTAATAAAGAAATATACCAAATGGTGAAGTTCTAAAAGTCCACTAAGCAAATGAGCTCCCATAAAATCGAGTAGTTTTACACTTACATATTTTTTATATTTCAGCTAGGTATTAATAAAGAGCTTCTAAAGAGGTTGCTACAGAATTCGGACTATATACAGAACATTAATGAAACATGAAGAAAAGTATTGAGAATGCTGTGAAAAATAAAATTGCAAAAATGATCTGGGAAAAAATAAAGAAAATAGTAAGAATAAATGTAATCAGTGTGCAATAGGTTATTTAATAAGATGATGAAAAAAACAGTCTGTTATTAGAAATCTCAGGATTTTTGCCTAAAAAGCACTTTTCTCTTTAGTTTATTAAAACCAGAAATCGAATATAACTGGCTTCCCATCCTGTTCATAAAACCTAGCTCTTTTACTTTTTACAACTGAAAAAAAATAGTACATTTTAAAAGAAATCGTTTAATAGATATTGTTTTTTGGCTAGAAGTGAGCTTTGATTACAATTCATACTTATGAAGAAAAACTCCTATAAAGATAACAGAAGTATTGTGTCTAGAGCTATTTTTTTGACTACAGTTTAATATTTCAGTTGAGAAGTTAAGCACACTTATTTTCACAGATAACTTAAAATACATGAGGATAAAGACCATATGTTTACCTTATTTTTAAAATACTGAGTTTTAACTGCATTGCAGATAATAAACATTAAACAAAGTTAACTAATAACAGAAGCATTTTCAAATATTTTTCATGAGTTGCAATAGAGTCCATACAAAAGTGCCTTTCTAATTCCTAAAAAAAACATTTTTTGGCCAGGCATGGTGCCTCATGCCTGTAATCCCAGCAACTTTGGGAGGCCGAGGCGGGTGGATCACAAGGCCAGGAGCTCAATCAAGACCATCCTGGCCAACATGGTGAAACCCTGTCTCTACTAAAAATACAAAAATTATCTGGGCATGGTGGCGCACGCCTGTAGTCCCAGCTACTCGGGAGGCTGAGGCAGGAGAATCACTTTAACCCAGGAGACAGAGGTGGCAGTGAGCTGAGATTGCACCACTGCACTCCAGCCTGGTGACAGAGAGAGACTCCATCTCAAAAAAAATAAAATAAAACAAAAAATAAACGTTTTTTCATATGTCTAGATTTTTACTTCTGGAGTCATTTATTTCAGGTAAAAATGTAGTTTAATTCTGTTAATAAGAACTCCAAAGTTATACAAAATAAAATTTTATTAAAACTAATTTCAGTATCTCAACCCATATAAATCTTAACAGAAATTAATCTAATTTTTCTAAAGCTATCCACATCAATACAATACCTTGCATTTTCATTTTTAAATATGGAATATCAATTCACCAGAGGAATAAACAGTCACACAAAATCTTGCAACATGACATTTATTGAACTTTACTTACCTTCCCCAAATTCATTTAAAATGACCGCTACTCTTTTACTATGTTGCTCTGTCAAAATATAGTTCAGAAGTGTTGTCTTCCCAGCACCTATAAAACATATTTTTTGTAAATAAAAAAATTCAAAATAATTTTAAAGATACAAAAAACATATAAAGAATCCTAACGTTTTTGAGAATTTGCATGCTATTTTTCATATATTATTTTAGTATAGAATATCCTAGAGGATAAGATTAAAGCATCCTTTGAAACCTGTTGCAAAATACTTTATGTAGACATAAAATTTTATAAATATTTACAAACACTCCTACAAGTTGAAACAGTTTCTTCAACCCAGCCTAACCTTCCCTAAAATTTACACACACTCTTTTATTTATAATGACCTTTTATTTCAACATTAACGAGACGCAACTTCAGGCTGACTATATGGCTACTTATAGTATGCTTTAAAAAATCTATAAAAGTTTTTATGAAATGGGGAATAGAGCGAGGTAGTGTCAACAATGGACAGAATGTTCAGTAAGATAAATTCATAAAGCTATACCAACTTTATCCAGCAGGTGGCATATGAAACCCAATATGTCAATCTCCAGTAGAAAAAAAATAGTCTTGTGAACCGTACACACTAAAATTCATAGAGGAAAAAAAGAAAATCCTAACTGCATAGTATTGTAGTTCAATTGTATGACTATATCATTTCTTTATCTTTTTTTTTTTGTTGGACATTTGGTTTGTTTCCAGTGTTTTACTATTACAGTGCTGCTAAAAACTTTTACATGTAGGCTATACATGTCTTCTGAAATACATTAAGTTTTCTAGTATATAACTAGATCTTCCTATAACTAGGAAGATTTTACGGAGTATTAGGGTATTAATATCTTTTAGGTCATATTCCTTTCAAAGCTTTTTAAGAGATGAAGGCTTATATTTAGAGTACTTTAGGAAGCTCAACATCACAAAAATATGAAGTATAGAATGGAAGAGAGAGACTTAGGGCAATGAGGAAGATCTTAAAACCAGTCCAAGCCTGAGACAGAGGCCCTGAACATGAGTGTTTCACAGGGCAGTGATGTGAAAACTGAAAGGAAAGGGTGAATGTAAGAAATCTTCTAAGAGAAGATTTACTAGGGCTTTTTAACCATATTATGAAAAAAAAAACACTTTAAGACATAGTTCATTCATTCGAAGGTTTCTAATACGTTACAGATTTATGCTGGGCCTTGGTGAAAAAGTGAACAAGATAGTCTTTGCCTTCATAGAGCTTAGAAATATTAAGGGAAGGGGGGAATGGAGGGGAATTCAGTGAATAAGGAGGCAATTATGTCACAGGGTGACATATTCAATAGGAGATGCACAAAATGCTATGGAGAACCTAAGAGGGACATCTAGCCAGAGGAGTCACAGTAAAAAAGTACCTATTCCAAGGGGCTAAAACACTTGGCACCTTTGAAGTAACATTAGTTCATTGTGCGGGGCCAATTTGGCAGGCTGGAAAGGTTGGCAAGATCCAGATCCTACAGGTCCTTGTAATTCATGTTAAGGAATTTGAATTTTAACCCATAGGGACGCCACTGAAAGGTGTGACGCAGTCGGATTGACATTTATAAAGATCATTAAGGCTAACATGCAACGAATAAATTAAAGGGCAGCAAGACTCCAGATTAGTCAGGAGGCTTTTAGAGTATTCCAAATGGTTGGGATCACAGAAGCAGGATTTGGGGGGATGGTAACAGATGAAGTTTCAGACATGTTAAGTTTTAAGTTGTAGGACATCAAAATAGAAATTACACAGGTGTGTAGCTAAAGATGGACAAAGGGGGAAGGAGGATGGAGCCTTAAAAAGAAGCCAGAGAAGCAGGTGGAAAAATCAGAAGAAAAATGTAATAGAAGCCAAAAGAACAGTGTTTCAAAAAGGGAAAATGGTCAGGGATAGGAGTGAAACTATCCCTAGATTCAGCAACAAGGTTGCTGGTATTAATTCTCACTCCTGAGCTTCAGATCATTTTCTCCAATGATCTACTGACCTACCAGTGAGCAACACGGGAAAGGCCCGAGGGGCACGTTTGAAATACATTGTTTTGGACAAGAAATTTGTTCATCTTCTCAGCAGAGCAGCCTCTGAATAACTGTGGGGAAACGCCAAAAATAAATTCCTTTATAAAATTACTTCCGAGCAAAAAACGGGAATAAACTTACAGTCTACAAAGTTTTTAAAAAAACAAAAGCAGTTATTTCTTATTTTTACATAAAAGGTCACGAAGTGGCCCAAGTCTGTACCTGTCTCTAGCAACAACTAGGAATATTATTTCCCGGAAACAGTATCATTTTATTTACATTTCTTAACTTTTTCCAAACTTCTAACACAGTCATATATTTGTTCTAGCCCTTCTATTTAACTGTAAGGTTTAAAAATATATTTCTCAAACTTTTCCAGTAAGAAACTTCTAGTGTAAGTGCATAAACCGCCCTTCACGAAACTACCAACTTCACAAACTTGTGGTTTCGAGTATCCCTGTACACTCTCAACGTTCTTAGTTTGAGAAATAGTCTTGGAGGACAGAGATTTTATTCTTACTTCCTACGCAGTGGTTTACAAACAGACCTCCAAAAAAAAGTGTTTAAGATGGGAGCACTTCCTGCCAACTGGCTGGAGGACTGTGGCTCGTGGGGAAGGGGAATCTACTGACGAAAGCCCCACGTGTCGGGCATTTTACAGACGGGACATCCTTTCACGGCAATAGGTAGGTGGTTCCGGCCCTGTTTCCCAGGTGACAGGTATTTTTCCATTTTCAGGTGAGGTAGATGAGCGTCAGGAAGGTAAGATAACCTGGTAAGAGGTCACAGAGACAATTGGGGGGCGTGTCTTAGCTTCAAAGCCTTGTTTCAAAGGCTAACTTTCCATCTCACTTGAGAAACGGGAATCGAACGCAGAGGGGACCGGGCATCATTAACTCCCAAGATGAGAGGTAACCCCTACGAGAAGCAAGTGACCCAGCCCCTACCTCAAAGACATTTGCTCTTGATCATGAGGCCCCAATGCCTCAGGAGAAGAGGCACCGGCAGCCCGCAAAATCCCACGACACCAGAGTTCACGGCATTTTGTGACTGGGATGGTTAGTTACCTAAATACCCGGTGATGATTGTGACTGGGATCTTGGCGCCGAGGCCAGACTTTTCCTCCTCCTCGCTTTGCGTCGTCTCAATGGGAACCAATTCAGGACAATCCTCTTCCTCATCCGCAGATCCAACAGCCGGTAACATTCCGGCCTACAGCACGTCCCTACCTCAGCTGAACCGCTGGGACCAACCCGCCATACTGCAGCCGCGCACGCCCAGCGCGCCACTCCAGGCCTGCCCGGGGCCTGACGTCATCACATCGCGACGCCAGCTGATCCCGCCCGGATTACCTGGGCTCTGGACGAGAAGTGCCTCGTCCCTTAGCCACACCCCCCGGGGAGGTGGGCTCTCCCCGACGACAGCTGGACACGCCCCTGGGCGTGTTCTGTGAACCTGAGCGACGCTGCGGAGAGTCCTTAGGGCGCACTAACCACCTGTCTGAAGGTGTCACTGGCGCCTAGAGCCTTAATAAGCTACTGGCTGTAGGTAGAGCTGAGGCCAGCCTGCTGGAAATCTGGAGTGGGTAGCCTGACCTAACCAGTTCCCACAGGGCATAGATTTTATCAGCTTGATTTTTTAGTCTCATTAAAAAAAAAAAAAAAAGTTTTAATTCATAGGGGAAAGAATGGAAGGTTATAACATTACAATTTTTTTTTTTTACAAGATAATGGCTTTATGTGTGTTGCTAGTCCTTCATAGTTTCTATGTTTTTTTTTTTTAATTATACTTTAAGTTTTAGGGTACATGTGCACATTGTGCAGGTTAGTTACATTTGTATACATGTGCCATGCTGGTGTGCTGCACCCACTAACTCGTCATCTAGCATTAGGTATATCTCCCAATGCTATCCGTCCCCCCTCCCCCCTCCCCACCACAGTCCCCAGAGTATGATATTCCCCTTCCTGTGTCCATGTGATCTCATTGTTCAATTCCCACCTATGAGTGAGAATATGCGGTGTTTGGTTTTTTGTTCTTGCAATAGTTTACTGAGAATGATGGTTTCCAATTTCATCCATGTCCCTACAAAGGATATGAACTCATCATTTTTTATGGCTGCATAGTATTCCATGGTGTATATGTGCCACATTTTCTTAATCCAGTCTATCATTGTTGGACATTTGGGTTGGTTCCAAGTCTTTGCTATTGTGAATAATGCCGCAATAAACATACGCGTGCATGTGTCTTTATAGCAGCATGATTTATAGTCATTTGGGTATATACCCAGTAATGGGATGGCTGGGTCAAATGGTATTTCTAGTTCTAGATCCCTGAGGAATCGCCACACTGACTTCCACAATGGTTGAACTAGTTTACAGTCCCACCAACAGTGTAAAAGTGTTCCTGTTTCTCCACATCCTCTCCAGCACCTGTTGTTTCCTGACTTTTGAATGATTGCCATTCTAACTGGTGTGAGATGATATCTCATAGTGGTTTTGATTTGCATTTCTCTGATGGCCAGTGATGATGAGCATTTTTTCATGTGTTTTTTGGCTGCATAAATGTCTTCTTTTGAGAAGTGTCTGTTCATGTCCTTCGCCCACTTTTTGATGGGGTTGTTTGTTTTTTTCTTGTAAATTTGTTTGAGTTCACTGTAGATTCTGGATATTAGCCCTTTGTCAGATGAGTAGGTTGCGAAAATTTTCTCCCATGTTGTAGGTTGCCTATTCACTCTGATGGTAGTTTCTTTTGCTGTGCAGAAGCTCTTTAGTTTAATTAGATCCCATTTGTCAATTTTGGCTTTTGTTGCCATTGCTTTTGGTGTTTTGGACATGAAGTCCTTGCCCACGCCTATGTCCTGAATGGTAATGCCTAGGTTTTCTTCTAGGGTTTTTATGGTTTTAGGTCTAACGTTTAAATCTTTAATCCATCTTGAATTGATTTTTGTATAAGGTGTAAGGAAGGGATCCAGTTTCAGCTTTCTACATATGGCTAGCCAGTTTTCCCAGCACCATTTATTAAATAGGGAATCCTTTCCCCATTGCTTGTTTTTCTCAGGTTTGTCAAAGATCAGATAGTTGTAGGTAAGCGGTGTTATTTCTGAGGGCTCTGTTCTGTTCCATTGATCTATATTTCTGTTTTGGTACCAGTACCATGCTGTTTTGGTTACTGTAGCCTTGTAGTATAGTTTGAAGTCAGGTAGTGTGATGCCTCCAGCTTTGTTCTTTTGGCTTAGGATTGACTTGGTGATGCGGGCTCTCTTTTGGTTCCATATGAACTTTAAAGTAGTTTTTTCCAATTCTGTGAAGAAAGTCATTGGTAGCTTGATGGGGATGGCATTGAATCTGTAAATTACCTTGGGCAGTATGGCCATTTTCACGATATTGATTCTTCCTACCCATGAGCATGGAATGTTCTTCCATTTGTTTGTATCCTCTTTTATTTCCTTGAGCAGTGGTTTGTAGTTCTCCTTGAAGAGGTGCTTCACATCCCTTGTAAGTTGGATTCCTAGGTATTTTATTCTCTTTGAAGCAATTGTGAATGGGAGTTCACTCATGATTTGGCTCTCTGTTTGTCTGTTGTTGGTGTATAAGAATGCTTGTGATTTTTGAACATTGATTTTGTATCCTGAGACTTTGCTGAAGTTGCTTATCAGCTTAAGGAGATTTTGGGCTGAGACGATGGGGTTTTCTAGATAAACAATCATGTCGTCTGCAAACAGGGACAATTTGACTTCCTCTTTTCCTAATTGAATACCCTTTATTTCCTTCTCCTGCCTGATTGCCCTGGCCAGAACTTCCAACACTATGTTGAATAGGAGCGGTGAGAGAGGGCATCCCTGTCTTGTGCCAGTTTTCAAAGGGAATGCTTCCAGTTTTTGCCCATTCAGTATGATATTGGCTGTGGGTTTGTCATAGATAGCTCTTATTATTTTGAAATATGTCCCATCAATACCTAATTTATTGAGAGTTTTTAGCATGAAGGGTTGTTGAATTTTGTCAAAGACTTTTTCTGCATCTATTGAGATAATCATGTGGTTTTTGTCTTTGGCTCTGTTTATATGCTGGATTACATTTATTGATTTGCGTATGTTGAACCAGCCTTGCATCCCAGGGATGAAGCCCACTTGATCATGGTGGATAAGCTTTTTGATGTGCTGCTGGATTCGGTTTGCCAGTATTTTATTGAGGATTTTTGCATCAATGTTTATCAAGGATATTGGTCTAAAATTCTCTTTTTTGGTTGTGTCTCTGCCAGGCTTTGGTATCAGAATGATGCTGGCCTCATAAAATGAGTTAGGGAGGATTCCCTCTTTTTCTATTGATTGGAATAGTTTCAGAAGGAATGGTACCAGTTCCTCCTTGTACCTCTGGTAGAATTCGGCTGTGAATCCATCTGGTCCTGGACTCTTTTTGGTTGGTAAACTATTGATTATTGCCACAATTTCAGCTCCTGTTATTGGTCTATTCAGAGATTCAACTTCTTCCTGGTTTAGTCTTGGGAGAGTGTATGTGTCGAGGAATTTATCCATTTCTTCTAGATTTTCTAGTTTATTTGCGTAGAGGTGTTTGTAGTATTCTTTGATGGTAGTTTGTATTTCTGTGGGATCGGTGGTGATATCCCCTTTATCATTTTTTATTGCATCTATTTGATTCTTCTCTCTTTTTTTCTTTATTAGTCTTGCTAGCGGTCTATCAATTTTGTTGATCCTTTCAAAAAACCAGCTCCTGGATTCATTGATTTTTTGAAGGGTTTTTTGTGTCTCTATTTCCTTCAGTTCTGCTCTGATTTTAGTTATTTCTTGCCTTCTGCTAGCTTTTGAATGTGTTTGCTCTTGCTTTTCTAGTTCTTTTAATTCTGATGTTAGGGTGTCAATTTTGGATCTTTCCTGCTTTCTCTTGTGGGCATTTAGTGCTATAAATTTCCCTCTACACACTGCTTTGAATGCGTCCCAGAGATTCTGGTATGTTGTGTCTTTGTTCTCGTTGGTTTCAAAGAACATCTTTATTTCTGCCTTCATTTCGTTATGTACCCAGTAGTCATTCAGGAGCAGGTTGTTCAGTTTCCATGTAGTTGAGCGGCTTTGAGTGAGATTCTTAATCCTGAGTTCTAGTTTGATTGCACTGTGGTCTGAGAGATAGTTTGTTATAATTTCTGTTCTTTTACATTTGCTGAGGAGAGCTTTACTTCCAAGTATGTGGTCAATTTTGGAATAGGTGTGGTGTGGTGCTGAAAAAAATGTATATTCTGTTGATTTGGGGTGGAGAGTTCTGTAGATGTCTATTAGGTCCGCTTGGTGCAGAGCTGAGTTCAATTCCTGGGTATCCTTGTTGACTTTCTGTCTCGTTGATCTGTCTAATGTTGACAGTGGGGTGTTAAAGTCTCCCATTATTAATGTGTGGGAGTCTAAGTCTCTTTGTAGGTCACTCAGGACTTGCTTTATGAATCTGGGTGCTCCTGTATTGGGTGCATATATATTTAGGATAGTTAGCTCCTCTTGTTGAATTGATCCCTTTAACATTATGTAATGGCCTTCTTTGTCTCTTTTGATCTTTGTTGGTTTAAAGTCTGTTTTATCAGAGACTAGGATTGCAACCCCTGCCTTTTTTTGTTTTCCATTTGCTTGGTAGATCTTCCTCCATCCTTTTATTTTGAGCCTATGTGTGTCTCTGCATGTGAGATGGGTTTCCTGAATACAGCACACTGTTGCGTCTTGACTCTTTATCCAACTTGCCAGTCTGTGTCTTTTAATTGGAGAATTTAGTCCATTTCCATTTAAAGTTAATATTGTTATGTGTGAATTTGATCCTGTCATTATGTTAGCTGGTGATTTTGCTCGTTAGTTGATGCAGTTTCTTCCTAGTCTTGATGGTCTTTACATTTTTGCATGATTTTGCAGCGGCTGGTACCGGTTGTTCCTTTCCATGTTTAGCGCTTCCTTCAGGAGCTCTTTTAGGGCAGGCCTGGTGGTGACAAAATCGGTCAGCATTTGCTTGTCTGTAAAGTATTTTATTTCTCCTTCACTTATGAAGCTTAGTTTGGCTGGATATGAAATTCTGGGTTGAAAATTCTTTTCTTTAAGAATGTTGAATATTGGCCCCCACTCTCTTCTGGCTTGTAGGGTTTCTGCCGAGAGATCCGCTGTTAGTCTGATGGGCTTCCCTTTGAGGGTAACCCGACCTTTCTGTCTGGCTGCCCTTAACATTTTTTCCTTCATTTCAACTTTGGTGAATCTGACAATTATGTGTCTTGGAGTTGCTCTTCTCGAGGAGTATCTTTGTGGCGTTCTCTGTATTTCCTGAATCTGAACGTTGGCTTGCCTTGCTAGATTGGGGAAGTTCTCCTGGATAATATCCTGCAGTGTTTTCCAACTTGGTTTCATTCTCCGCATCACTTTCAGGTACACCAATCAGACATAGATTTGGTCTTTTCACATACTCCCATATTTCTTGGAGGCTTTGCTCATTTCTTTTTATTCTTTTTTCTCTAGACTTCCCTTCTCGCTTCATTTCATTCATTTCATCTTCCATTGCTGATACCCTTTCTTCCAGTTGATCGCATCGGCTCCTGAGGCTTCTGCATTCTTCACATAGTTCTCGAGCCTTGGTTTTCAGCTCCATCAGCTCCTTTAAGCACTTCTCTGTATTGGTTATTCTAGTTATACATTCTTCTAAATTTTTTTCAAAGTTTTCAACTTCTTTGCCTTTGGTTTGAATGTCCTCCCGTAGCTCAGAGTAATTTGATCGTCTGAAGCCTTCTTCTCTCAGCTCGTCAAAATCATTCTCCATCCAGCTTTGTTCCGTTGCTGGTGAGGAACTGCGTTCCTTTGGAGGAGGAGAGGTGCTCTGCATTTTAGAGTTTCCTGTTTTTCTGTTCTGTTTTTTCCCCATCTTTGTGGTTTTATCTACTTTTGGTCTTTGATGATGGTGATGTACAGCTGGGTTTTTGGTGTGGATGTCCTTTCTGTTTGTTAGTTTTCCTTCTAACAGACAGGACCCTCAGCTGCAGGTCTGTTGGAATACCCTGCCCTGTGAGGTGTCAGTGTGCCCCTGCTGGGGGGTGCCTCCCAGTTAGGCTGCTCGGGGGTCAGGGGTCAGGGACCCACTTGAGGAGGCAGTCTGCCCGTTCTCAGATCTCCAGCTGCGTGCTGGGAGAACCACTGCTCTCTTCAAAGCTGTCAGACAGGGACATTTAAGTCTGCAGAGGTTACTGCTGTCTTTTTGTTTGTCTGTGCCCTGCCCCCAGAGGTGGAGACTACAGAGGCAGGCAGGCCTCCTTGAGCTGTGGTGGGCTCCACCCAGTTCGAGCTTCAGGGCTGCTTTGTTTACCTAATCAAGCCTGGGCAATGGCGGGCGCCCCTCCCCCAGCCTCGCTGCCGCCTTGCAGTTTGATCTGAGACTGCTGTGCTAGCAATCAGCGAGATTCCGTGGGCGTAGGACCCTCTGAGCCAGGTGTGGGATATAGTCTCGTGGTGCGCCGTTTTTTAAGCCGGTCTGAAAAGCGCAATATTCGGGTGGGAGTGACCCGATTTTCCAGGTGCGTCCGTCACCCCTTTCTTTGACTCGGAAAGGGAACTCCCTGACCCCTTGCGCTTCCCAGGTGAGGCAATGCCTCGCCCTGCTTCGGCTCGCGCACGGTGCGGGCACCCACTGACCTGCGCCCACTGTCTGGCACTCCCTAGTGAGATGAACCCGGTACCTCAGATGGAAATGCAGAAATCACCGTCTTCTGCGTCGCTCACGCTGGGAGCTGTAGACCGGAGCTGTTCTTATTCGGCCATCTTGGCTCCTCCTCCAACATTACAATTTTAATTGTAATTTTTATACCTGAAGGATAACCAGTACACTTTTTTCTTTATTATTACATATTATATATGTAATTCCAAATTTTTAGTATTCATGCATCACTTTTATTTACTTTTTTCTCATTATTTATTTGGACCTCAGATAACCTAAGTTCATTAATCATATTTGCTGGTGCATGACACTCTCATCACTAATCCATAGATAGCCCTTCTTTCTAATATAAATTTATAGTGAACTCCTTTGACCTCATTCCTAACCTAAAAGCATTACCAGTAAGTTACACGTACCTATGTGCACCGCCCCTGCTTCCAATCCACAGCCTGCTCCATAAGATAGTAACAACAGTCATGAATTGGTTCTGGATTGCTGATCATTCCCTGTTTTCTTTTTAGTTTTATCACATATCCCACGTATGTACTTAGAGAATATGTTGTTTAATTTTGGGTGTTTTTGAGCTTCATAAAATTATCCATATAATATATAAACTCCTGAGGCTTGCTATATTTTTCAGCATCACTGCTGTCTTGTATTCTATTGTGTGGCTACACGGCAATTTATTCATTTCCTCTCAATTGTTCCAGGTTTTGCTCTTATGAACAGGGCTGCTATGAACATTTTTCCTGACATATGTGTGTGCAACTTCCTCTTGAGTGTCTGTGTAAGAGTTGAATTGCTGGGTCCTAGATTATTCAAATGTTTTACTTCACAAGAAAATGCACAATTATTTTTCAAAATGTTTGTACAAATTGATACATTTTCCCAGCAAATTATAAGAGATCTCATTGGTCTGTATGTCAATATTATCAGGCATGCATTTTTCACCAATCAATTGAGTACAAAAGAAGACTTCATTGTGATCTTCATTTGCATTTCCTTGATTACTAACAAGGTTGAGAATCTTTTCATGTGTTTTGGCAATATTTAATTCTTAGAATGACCCTGTAGAGTGTTATCCCTCTTTCAAACATGAGGCACCAAGAGTTAAGTTACTTGTCCAGGTTAGGTCATAAAAATCTATCTGATGCACAAGTAGAATGTTTTACTACTATCCTGATGCCAAATAGAAGGTTGACTTTTCCTTCCTTCTCTGAAATTCCCCATAAAATATACTGTGTGTATTCCATTAGTTCTACTGATAAGTACATATAACTTGAAAGTATTTATCACGCCTTTTGCAGAACACAGTTAAGACAGAGGGTTTATATTTGTGCAAATGAGTATATTATCACACATACACTCCGTCTGAGAAATCAGGTCTTGAATGCTTTGCCAGCTTTGACAATGTAACCATGAACCAGCTGAGGAAGAAATAAGGCAAATACCTTAGGCATGGTGGTTCAGTTCACTTTATTCTACCAAAGGAGAGAAGCTGTGATGGGTAGCCCAAAATAGATAGCTTACACCCTAAACACAATGGTTCATAAGCTTTTTCGTTTCAGGAATGCTATGAAGTATTGATTTTTTTGGCAACCTAAGGGAAGGAGTAACATTGCACCCACAGGCATCACACTATTTGCTTGATGTCCCTTCAGCACTGCATTACTGCCTGAATAGCAGCTATTACAGCCCTCACCACCTTCTTTGACATATTTTTTTAAGTACATTCTTGTGGGTTCCCAATATGGCACTGGCTGAATGTTATACTAAAATCCCTCTTTCTGTTTTTTGAGACAGGGTCTCACTCTGTTGCCCAGCATGGATTGCATTGGCACGATCACAGCTCACTGCAGTCCTAAACTCCTGGGCTCAAGTGATCCTCCCGTCTCAGCCTCTCAAGTAGCTGGGACTCCAGTCATATGCCATTACATCTGGCTAATTTTTCTTTTTCTTTTTGGTAGAGACAGGGTCTCACTATGTTGTCCAGTCTGGTCTAAAGTCTCATCTCTAACAATGAGCAACCTGTAACCTATGAGGCCAGCTCAGTCAAGTTGACCAAATAGCATTGTTGTAACAGTATGTAGCCTCAGTGAGAGCAAAATAAGTTTTACACATTGGCCAAAAATTAAATGCACCACAAATATCTATCAACTGATAGACAACCAAAATGTGACAAATGGATAAACAAATATGATCTATCCATACAATGGAAAATTATTTGGCAATAAACAGGAAAAAGGACTGATACCTGCTACAAAATGAATCAATCTTGAAAACATTATGGTAAGTGAAAAAAGCTATTCACAAAAGACCACATGTTGTATGATTCCATTTATATAAAATATCCAAAATAGGCAAATCTATAGAGACAGAAAGTACATTAATGGTTCCCAGGAGTGGAGGGCTGGGGAGAGACTACAGTGGTTTTTGGGCGGTGATGAAAATGTTCTAAAATTGATTATGGTGATGGTAGTACAACTCTGATTATACTGAAAACCATTGACTTGTACACTTTAAATTGGTGAATTGTATCATATGTGAAATTTATCTCAATAAAGCTGCTATTCTTAAAAGAAATAAACACCTATCTGTGCATCAAAATGGGGTGCTTGTGTGCATTTGTAGAGAAACACTGTCTTCAGCAGTTTCAAGTTCTGGCCTTAGGCACAAGTATAAAGATTACAGCTTGATAAAATTTTTCCTTTGGTCTGTTCCATATTCCTCTTCAGTTAAATTTTTATCTATGGATTCTGTGGAGTCCTGTCATTTTATTTTCTCAGATAGAGTTGTAATTTCAGTTCTCCCAAAATAGCTGGGCATGACTTTTTATTTTTATTTCTTTTTTCTTTTTGAGATGGAGTCTTGCTCTGTTGCCGAGGCTGGAGTGCAGTGGCACGATCTTGGCTCACTGAAACCTCTGCCTCCGGGTTCAAGCGATTCTCCTGCCTCAGCTTCCTGAGTAGCTGGGATTACAGGTATGCACCACCATGCCCAGCTAATTTTTGTATTTTTAGTAGAGACGAGGTTTCACCACGTTAGCCAGGCTGGTCTTGAACTCCTGACCTCCTGATCCATCCACCTCAGCCTCCTAAAGAGCTGGGATTACAGGCGTGAGCCACCGTTCCGGGCTTTTTTTTTTTTTTTTTTTTTTTAACTTATAAGAGGGTTAAATTGTTAAATTGTTAAATTGAAAATGCCTTTTTAAATAAGTATGAAATTTCTTAATTATAATATTTTAGAATCTATTACAGTTTCTGATGTAACTTAAAAATTCCTCCTCATTTAGCTTTGCTATTTTGTCTCATTTACTTTAGGGTAAAACAACAACAATAACAAAAATAATGTGTTGAGCCCCTAAGCATCTGATAGGCACTGTGTTAAGCACATTAAATGCATTATCCCATTTAACTCTCCAAGGTAAATACTATTTGTGTGCCCATTTTATAGATGAGGAAATTGAGGCTTAGAACAAGATAAATACCTTGCTCAAAGTCATACAATCAGTAAATGGCAGCCCTTGGGCTCAATCCAAACCTGCCTGACACTAAATCTCCTGCTCTTTTAAACCAGAAGATCTGCAAACTTTTCTGTAAAACTAGATGATAAATATCTTAGTCTTTACAGATCAAAAAGCAAATTTGAGGACATTGTGTAGGTACTTATATAATAAGAGAGAGAGCAAATGTCTACAAGTTTGAAATTTGAATTTCATGTATTAAACAAAATTATGAGGGGCCATTGTTTTGGACTGAGCTCCTGCACTAATCCCAAGCAGACCAGACCAAACCAAAATGGAGTCACTCATGCTAAGCACCACAAAATCAAACTAAAACTTTAAAAAACAGGTCCCAAAATAGACGAGTTTTTTTTTCTTCTCCTGAAGACAGAAGATTCCAGTATAATAAGGAAGTCCCCTCTGCTCTATCCCTTACAGAAAAGTAACCCAAAGTAACAACAGATTACTTACAAAAAAGCAATCTCAGCCAGACACAGTGGCTCATGCCTGTAATCCCAGCACTTTGGAAAGCCAAGGCAGGTGGATCACCTGAGGTCAGGAGCTTGAGATCAGCTTGGCCAACGTGGCAAAACCCCATCTATACTAAAAATACAAAAATTAGCTGGGTGTGGTAACACAACACACTTACGGACTCTTAACACACCCTTCTTACATGAAGGGAGCAGCAGAGCAGAGGGCGACAAGAGCACCAAGGCCAGGTGGAGCCACAGCCAATGTGGGCCCATCTCACTCCGCAGGGAGAAGCAACTGCACTGTGCACAGAGTACAATCTGGCAGAAGGGAAACGCCGTCTTAAAGAGCTTCAGATGCAGCAACCTTGAAGAAGGGCTGTGCCAGAAAGTCCACCAGATGAGGCCGTAAACCTATCAAAGGGCATCAGACACTCTGTGCACAGGGTACACAAAACAATGCCTCCCACATTCTGTGACTTCCTGCGTGTGCCACTTGGACCACCACACTCCCTACCTGCACCATCTTACCTGGACAGACTAAATCTCAGCCACCTCATGACTAGGATATTAACATGGCTTCCAGTTCTATAAATTCCTCCCCCTTAAGAATGCATGTCTGTAATATCAGAAATGATGAAAACTGGACTTGTGAGCGGCTTTGTAGTAGGGATTACAGGTCCAGAATAGAATAGGTTCAGTAACATATTTAAGATATTTAAGGGAAAAAATATAAGCCAAAGATTTAACATCTAAATAGTGACTATCAAGGGTAAAAATCACACATATTTTTTATGAGTACACACAAACACAGGAAGTATGGTGACCAGGAGCTGAGGGATGACCCACTAAAGAATAAGCTCCGGAAACCAAAATGACTAGAGGCAGATGCAAAGGTGAGCTGCAGGGTGGTCTGTATTTATCTGTGGAGCTGCTGGCACATGACAGTGATAAAAGTGCAGCATGCCATGGTTACCAGCTTGGACAATGCAGACAAAGAAGAACCACCAGAGAAGTGGTAGGGGCGGGCAGAAGATGTGCAGGGGCCAACTGGGACTGGGGTGTCCATCAGCTAACTGCAGTATCAGGTACTATGGGGAGCCAACCAAAGAAACTAAGTGTTTGCTATAAAGGCATTAGGATAAAAGTGGGGAAAAAAAGGGAGGAAGAAAGCCCTCTTAAATACCAAAAGGGTAAAAGCAAATAAAATAGAACAAGGTGGTTCCCTGTTATCTGTGATGTAAAAAATGGACTTGGCTCACCTATTAAACGGAAAACAGTCTTGGATTGGCTCACAAAGCAAAATCAAACACCATACTGCATATAAGATATACAGCTATAAAAGGCTGGGAAAATATAGAGAGAATTTATAGGACTCAGAAAAAAAGTGACTGTCACAGGAAACTTTATAGCATTAAATACCTATATCAATACAAATTTAAATAATAAAAATAAATTATTTAAACATATAACTGAAAAAGCCAGAAAAAGAATAAGTGAACCAAAAGAAAGGAGTGAATTATTACAAATAAAAGCAGATATTATTAAGTAGAAAAAGAATAGAACTAAGAAGTAAATCCGAAAGCTGGCTCTCAAGAGAAAATAATCAACCAAAACAAACCACTAGGTATCTGATTAGAAAAAAAAAAAAAAAATAAGAAAGTTACAAGTGCTAACAGAAGAAAATTTAAACATTGTAAAAGATAAGGAAAAGAAAGGGATAGAGAGAAAAATGTGTAGATTAAAAGAGACTTTAAAAACATATCAAATTTTAAGAATAAAACAACACTAAACTATAGTGTCTAGGGATATACACTTGGTGATAAAACTATAAAGATTAGGGAAATGATTACCATAAGAGTTTGGGAAGTGGTTATTTTTGGGGAGAGGAAGTAGGTTATAATAGAAATGGGACATGTGGTGGGCGCTTCTGGGATGATTGATAAAGTTCTATTCCTTGACCTGGGTGTGGTTACAAGGATGTTTCCTTTATAAAAATGAAGAAAAACATTAAAAAATCATTACAGGCAACTTTATAAAACTCTTTGCAGTAAGTTAGAAGTAGATGAAACGTTTTTTAAAAATATTAAATTTAATGCTATTCCAATACAAAATCAAGTTTTTTTCTTAGAGCTAAACAAGTTAATTATAAAATGCATTTAAGAACAAGAAGAAACTATCCTAAAATTCATATGGAATGAAAAGAGAGCCCAAATAGCCAAAGCAATCCTAAGCAAAAAGAACAAAGCCAGAGGCATCACACTACTCAACTTCAAACTATACTATACAGCCCCAGTAACCAAAACAGCTTCTGTTCCGGTACAAAAACAGACTCATAGACCAATGAACAGAACAGAAAACTCAGAAATAAAGCAACACACCTACAACCATCCAATCTTTGACAAGGCCAGCAAAAGCAGCAGTGGAAAAAGACCATCCTATTCAATATATGGTGTTGGAATAACTGGCTAGCCACAAACAGAAGACTGAAGCCAGACCCCTACCTTTCACCATATACAAAAATTAACTCAAAATATATTAAAGATTTCAATGTAAGACCTCAAACTGTAAGATCTTGGAAGATAACCTAGGAAATACTCTTCTTGACGTTGGCCTTGGCAAAGAATTTTTGGCTGAGTTCCCAAAAACAATTGCAACAAAACAAAATTGGCAAGTAGAATTTAACTAAATGAAAGAGCTTCTGCACAGCAAGAGAAATGTTTGACAGAGAATACAGACAACCTACGGAATGAGAGAAACTATTTGCAAACTATGCATCTGACAAAGGCCTAATATCCAGAATCTACAGGGAACTTACGCAAAAAACGTTCACTTTCTGTCTGTGTTCACGTCACCAAGAGAATAGAAAGGAAAAGGGAAGAATGCAAAAGTCAAAGACACGTCACCCTCCTTGAGACAGCCCTCCAGTCCAGGCCAAATCTCAGCCTGCCCTTGGTCCGCTGTGGTTGGGCCTGCACCCAAGCCATGAGCACACGCAGCAATTGTGGCAGCAGAAGCTTCCTCTGGGCTCAGACTCAGGCTGATGCTGTGTCAGGACCTGCCGCGGTCTCGGCTGGGCTTCCTGGGACTCGGTGGTTGTGGGCTGATTGTAAAGCATGGAATGACTCTTAGAAACTGGGCGTCATTCTTTGTGGTTTTCCAAGCTTGGTCTCTGATGATACTCCAGGTCTTAGGAGACATGCTGAATATTTATTATGCTTACATTCAAGCAACATTAACCCTTAAGGTTGATGTAGCTCCCCGTCTTTTTTTCCCAGAAGGAGGAGCACTGAAGGAACATTTTTCCAGTATGGATTCTTTCCAGCTCCGAGAAGCTGGAGGCACACGGATCCCTCGGCCAGCTCCCATCTATGGATGTGCTGTAGTCACAAGGACTGTGACTAAGGCTCAGTCCCTGAGGAGTGCCTTGGCATGGGCTGCTTTAGGCTGTAAACACCCAGTTTTATCCACTTTATGTGAAGAAAGCCAACAAGGGGCATGGAGTGAGTTCCGCAGGTTTTAGCGGCTGCGGCGGCTGGTGCTCAGTGGGGATGATGGAGGGAAGGCGCCTCCCTCTGGGGGCCCCGAGGTCTGTGCAGGAATCAGCTCTGCAGCTGTGTCCAGGGGCAGCCGTAGACCACACACGGCAGGCTCACAGCTCTGTTCCATGAGAACTTTATACACAAAAGCAGACAGGCTGGGCTTGGCCTCTGGATTATAATCTGCTGACCCCTGGGTAAGAAATTTTAAATATTTACTTAATTTTGTTCAACAGAAGGGGTGATATACTGAGGAGTGAATAATGGGAAAGATCTGATTCAGCTGTATCAGGAAGGACTGGTGTAAATTCAACTTATTAACTGAATTCACAGTATTCGTGTTTTATGCCTTTAGGGGTTAAAAATGGGTCACACACGAGCAGCATGCACTTCACTGGCATGGCAGGCCACCTCAGTGTTTACATGTGTGGTTCCCATGCTTACCAGGGCTGGAGGCCCCTGTTAGTAGTGAAGTGCATGTGCAGTTCTGGATACTTTTCCTGGCTTTCTCTATTTGTGTGAGCTTGTGCAGTTAGAGGTTTGGGCTGAATTTGGGTAGAAATGGGTGGCTCACAGGCTGCAAAAGTTCTGTGGACCCTTTTTCCCCCAGCTGATTAATGTTGTAAATATTAGAATATTATTACATAAAAGTCTGGATTTTTAGTTTCTTTCACATTGGAATAGCTGCCAACATTGGGCCTGCATTCATCTCTCTAGGGCAACGTCGGCTGCAGCGGAGATGGCTGCTCCCCGGTGGGGTGTGTGCTCGGCCTGCAGCCCCCGCCCTCCGGACTCCATTCGCCTCCGCTCTCAGGTTTGCACCTCGTCATTGTCTTCTAATTTTGCATCCCTGGACTGCGTGACCTACAAGGCTCTCAGCACAACAAGACTATGATTCTGTCTATTGGAACAAAAAGCCAGTGAGGCAAGTGTATCATCCTGTTGATGAATTCACAGCATTAACTCTGGGAGTTCGGGACAGTGTGTATTCTTCCTCCAGACACTCTCTGTTTCTCCTGGATGGAAAGGTTCTGCTACTTGTCCCATGGTCAGGCCCAGCCAATGGAACAGAATGGAACTGACTCTGCCCCTTATTGGCAGAAACTTTAAAAACCGCACAATGTTCCTGCACCCTCCCCTCTGCCATGAGCCTGGCAGTGCTCAGGATGGGAAAATTATCTCACCTGGGCCTGAGGAAACAGGAGCTACCCCCAGCCTGCAGTGGAAGAGAAGCATGGACAAGTGATTAAACTTTGTGTTTTCAAGCCACAGAGGTTTTTTGAAGTTGTTTGCTACCATGCTTTGTCCCTACAAACACAGTCATGGAGAAGGCCAGTGGCAGAGCCTGAGCCGTTCGCGCATCTGTTCACCAGTATCCAGAATAACAACAGATTTTTGAAACATTCCTGAGAAAATTCTGGGAGTTGCATACCGGCCAGTCTTATTCTCTAAAGTTGTTCCTTCTAAAGGGTGGGATGACTGAAAATTTCAGAAAAGCAAACCACCGCTGAAAGGCAACATTATTTCTGATGGCAGAAGGCGGCCTGAGCAATCTAGATTTTCCACAGTTCACCAACTAGTTTTTAAGGAAATATGGCTGTGAGAGGAATAAAACATGATTCCTACCTTTAAGGAACTCAGAGAAGTGAATTAAAGGAAGTCACAGATCAGACAACCAACGACACAAAGTTTCTAAGAGCAAACTGTTCAGGTCGGCAAGTCACTCTTATCCACTGTTTTGCCTTCTAAGGTTTCAGTTACTCTCAGTCCGTCATGGTCCAAAAACATTAAATGAAAAATTCCAGAAATAAACAATACACATGTTTTAAATCGTGTTTCATTCTGAGTAGCGTGATGAAGTCTCATGCCGTTCCACTCAGCCCCACCTGGGGTGTGACTCCTCCCTCTGTCCAGCAGATCCACCCTCTCTACACTACCTGATTTTCCAGCAGATCCACCCTGTCTACACTACCTGCCTGTCCAGCAGATCAACCTTGTCTACACTACCTGCTTTTCCAGCAGATCCACACTGTCTACACTACCTGCTTTTCCAGCAGATCTACCCCGTCTACACTACCTGCCTGGCCAGCATATCCACCCTGTCTACACTACCTGCTTTCCAAGTAGATCTGCCCTGTCTACAGTACCTGCCTATCCAGCAGATCTACCCCGTCTACACTACCTGCCTGGCCAGCATATCCACCCTGTCTACACTACCTGCTTTCCGAGTAGATCTGCCCTGTCTACAATACCTGCCTATCCAGCACATCCACCCTGTCTATACTACCTGCCTGGCCAGCAGATCCGCCCTGTCTATACTACCGGCCTCTCCAGCAGATCCACCCTGTGTATACTACCTGCCTGTCCAGCAGACCCGCCCTGTCTACACTACCTGCCTGGCCAGTATATCCACCCTATCCACACTACCTGCCTGGCCAGCATATCCGCCGTGTCTACACTACCTGCCTGCACAGCAGATCCGCCCTGTCTACACTACCTACCTGGCCAGTAGATCCACACTATCTACAATACCTGCCTGGCCAGGAGATCCACCCTGTCAACACTACCTGCCTGTCCATCAGGTCCACCCTGTCTACACTACCTGCCTGCTCAGCAGATCCACCCTGTCTATACTACCTGCCTGACCAGTAGATCCACACAATCTAAACTACCTGCCTGCCCAGCAAATCCGCCCTGTCTATACTACCTGCCTACACAGTAGATCCGCACTGTCTACACTACCTGCTTGTCCAGCAGATCCACCCTGTATACACAACCTGCCTGGGCAGTAGTTCCACGCTATCTCCCCTACTTGCCTGTCCAGCAGATCCACTCTGTCTACACTACCTGCCTCTCCAGCATATCCACCATGTCTATACTACCTGCCAGTCCAGCAGATCCGTCCTGTCTACACTACCTGCCTGGCCAGTAGATCCCTCCTATCTACACAACATGCCTGGCCATCAGATCCGCCCTGTCTACACTATCTACCTGACCAGCAGATCCGCGCTGTCTACACTACCTGCCTGGCCAATAGATCCATGCTGTCTACACTACCTGCCTGGCCAGCAGAACCACCCTGTCTACACTACCTGCCTGCTCAGCAGATCCACCCTGTCTATTCTCCCTGCCTGGCCAGTAAATCCACGCTATCTCCACTACCTGCCTGGCCAGCAGACCCGCCCTCTCTATACTACTTACCTGTCCAGCAGATCCACTCTCTCTACACTACCTGTCTGTCCAGCAGATCCGCCCTGTCTATATTACCTGCCTATCCAGCAGGTCCACCATGTCTACACTACCTGCTTGACTAGAAGATCCACGCTATCTACACTACCTGCCTGGCCAGCAGATCCATCCTGTCATCACTACCTGCTTCTTAAGCAGGTCCACCCTGTATACACTACCTCCCTTCCCAGCAGATCCAACCTGTCTATACTACCTGCCTGGCCAGTAGTTACACACTATCTCCATTACCTGCCTGTCCAGAAGACATGCCCTGTCTATACTACTTGCCTGTCCAGCAGATCCACTCTGTCTACACTACCTGCCTGTCCAGCAGATCCACCCTGTCTATACTACCTGCCTCTCCAGCACATCCACCCTGTCTATACTACATGCCTGGCCAGCAGATCCGCCCTGTCTACACTACCTACCTGACCAGCAGATCCGCCCTGTCTATACTCCCTATCTGGCCAGCAGATCCACGCTATCTACACTACCTGCCTGTACAGCAGATCCACACTGTCTACACTACTTGCTTATCCTGCACGTCCACCCTGTCTGGCCAGTAGATCCATGCTATCTCCTCTACCTGCCTGCCCAGCAGATCCATCCTCTCTTTACTATCTTCCTGTCCAGCAGATTGACCCTCTCTACTCTACCTGCCTGGACAGCAGATCCACCCTGTCTACACTACCTGCCTGTCCAGCAGATCCGCCCTTTCTATACTACCTGCCTGGCCCGCACATCCGCCCTGTCTATACTACCGGCCTGTCCAGCAGATCAACTCTGTCTATACTGCCTGCCTGTCCAGCAGATCCATCCTGTCTACACTACCTGCCTACCCAACAGATCCACCCTGTCTACACTACCTGCCTGGCCGGTAGATCCACGCCATCTACACTACCTGGCTGGCCAGCAGATCCACCCTCTCTATACTACCTTCCTGTCCAGCAGATCCACCCTGTCTCTAATACCTGCCTGTCCAGCAACATTAGTCCTTAAAAAAAGCAAACACACAAAATCAGTGTCTATTTACAACAGCCAAATATTATGACTACGATTTGAAATAAATTTGTAGACTCAAGTAAATAAATTTTAAAACTTAATGAGGATGTAAAAATGACATGAATAAAGCCTGAAAATCATATTATTAGAATGGAGGACATAGTGACATAAAACCTCTGTGACTGTAGACTCAGGGCAACCTAGACTTAAAAGTCCCATGTGGTCTTTTACATGTAAAAAATGAGAATTAGTCTAAAAGTCAATTTTGTCTAAATTTTGATTTTTGGTGAGTGTACAGTCAAAATAGTTGTGAAAAGAAAAAAATTAAGTTGTCAAATTTCATGTAACCTATGTTATTTGGAAATTTAAAATAAGTTATATAAATATTTATAACAATGTTAAACAATTTCATAAGTGGACTGAATAAAACATAATATTTTATCATATACAATAGCTCCTGCCTTCCTGAGGAAAACAAAATCAAAGGACGTGAAGGAAGGATTTTGGTTTCACTGCAGAAACATAATAAGACACCGAAGTGTGTGTTTGTGTGTGCGTACATATAATTAAGCTACAGAATATAAAATAGCATCTAATATACATCAAAAATGAGTTTCATAGAAAAATTCATTTTACATATATGTCTATAAAATAATAAAATTTATTCAGCCTCACAATTACTTTGTGAACTGGAAATAACAATGAGTTGTCATTTTATCCAAATCTAAAAAAAAACATACATACAGTATCAAGTTCTGGTTAAAGTAGTAGATGAACTTTACGTGGTACATAAGAGTATCTATACAGTTTGTGGGCTGCATCTTGCTAGAATATATTACATTATAAAATGCACCATTTATTTACTCTGCGATCAAACCCCCAACTTGCCCCAAGTGGAGGAACCCTCAGACATTTGCAGAGGAGTCAGTGTGCTAGTAAGCAGCATTCTTTACAAATCTATGAACATCAAGGTCTCCTTGGAACAGATGCTCTGTGAACAATTTATAAAACTCCCTCCTGTTAGACACTTAGGTTGATTCCATTTTTAAATCAATTACTGAATAAAACACACTCCATCATGTGGATGAAATGCTACCTTAATTTGTCAAAGCTATCATTTTCTAAACTTTTCTTTTTAATTCAAATCATTAATATTTTGTGACCAGATCAATACTGATTCATTGTTTTAAGCTTCAAATGCATTATACAGTTGGGCAGAACACATTTCCTCTCATCAATCTTCTTTTCCAGGATTTGTCAGGTATTCCTGACATTAATTCACTACTAATATGCACAGTTTCTCTAATCATGGTCAAGAAAGATCTGACAGTGCATTGTCCCTAAACGATCCATACTTGCCTCACTGACACCATGTGGCCCACTTCCCATCTATAATCTATGTCTGGGTGTGAAGCCCTTCCCATATGACCCCCCGAATGGAACTTCGCAAGTTCGAATTCACTGGGTCACAGTGTGATAGTGTGAAGATAGGAGGACGTTAAGGGAAGGCTATGGGTGAGTTGGGAAATGTGTTAGGCAGGGTCAGAGATGACCACATCCTAAAAACAACACTTAAGGAGGGAGATGACAAAACAATCAATGAATAACATGACTTTTTCCAGTGAAAGTGCCATATCTAATCCTTTTCCATTTTTGTTTTCTGAGCTTCTTTCTTAGGGAAGATCCTTCTTGAGAAGCCCCTGCTGAGTATTAGGAAAATGCATTTCAGGACCTCTCATCAACACATCCTCTTTCTTTACCACAACCACATATATGGGGGTATAACTCAACATGTGTAAAAGACAATCTTCTGCTTTTCACTGAACCTCCAGGAATTCAGGACAATAAACGTCTACATGGAGACCAACAGGTGAGTTTTTCTGCCCCTTCTTTCATAACACCGTTCTTCCCTAGTGAAGTCCACACACATCCTTACATGGCAGCTGTGGGTATATCAACTGGTCTGACCCCTTTTAGTCACAGAGCCTGAAGTCTCTGCTAGTACCTGCTGAGCACAGCTTCATGGGTGAGAATGGGCAAGTCTTTTTCTTTCTCTGGTTCCTGAACTTCCCAGGCTCTCTCACTTCTGGATCCTGAATACCCAAATCCCAAGCTTCCTTCCCAGAACCAACACCTCCTCCTCATTAGAAAGATACCTTTGTTCTGTGCTTACTTTATAAAGTCTTGCTCTTTCCCTATCCACTGCCTTGTGTCACTATGTGTGTGTCTTGGGGCCGGTGGAAAGGTGAACAGAAGCCAGTAGAGAGTAACCAGCACCAGCTTCACAGGAATGGCATGACCTTGATACGATAGCGGCAGTTTTCCCTTAACATCCCTGCCCCCTAAAGATTTCAGATCATATGTCACACTCTCAAGTAACAGCGATTTGTCTTTCACGGTTTTAATCATATTGATTAAAAGCATTTGTCTTCTCCAGAACATCACATTAAGTCATCAAAAAATATAAACCTAAAAAGATGTAATTATTGGAACTGAAAAACATAAAAGGTGAGCTTTGGAAATATCTTTGAGCAATTTATTCATTATGAACACATGTAATCTGTTGGAACAAAGTTCTAGGACAATCCAGGTCATCCTTCAATATTTTCAGAAAACAGCACAAAGAAAACTTGATACTTATACTTAGTTGGAAACTTTATGCCACAGCCATTAAATACAGAGATCATATAAAGGAATAGAGGAAGCTGTTGAATACTAAACTAACTCAAATCATCAATATCCTTACGAAGTGCACGCTGAATTAATGTAAAAAGTATTTAGTAAACAGAAAGTATTTTCAGTATACAATTAAGACTGAAAAGTATTGAGGCCTCATAAGCTGAACCTGACACAATAAATTTAAAAGGGAAACTAATTTGGAAATCAGAAAACCATCTAAGGAATTTGGGAATTAGGCTTCTGCTGCCCTCTCTGCTACTGACGGTCAAGGCCTCCTCATTGTATTCTGTCCTCCATATCGCTGCTGATTCCCATTTTGTCTATTTCCATTTACCCCACTACTACTTGCTCAGGTCACTCTCCTTCATTGTCAGTGTGTGTTCAAATTCCTCAGACCCATCCACTTCCCATCTAAACTTCCCTCCCCTTTTCCCGCTCGTTGGCTCTACCTCCCTCCTCTCTGTTTTCTCCTCACTCTCCTGCCCCACCTCGACATCCACAGCGAGGCAATGAAGAAGCCCCCGCCAAGGAAGAGCCCGCTTCTCAGTGGGACACCGGGAAGGTAAACACCCAACACTCACCGCTAGTGGGAGGCGATTGCGCAGAAGCACGAGGGTTGTTACAGGATCGGGCAGGTCCCCTACCCCAGTCTCGGACTCAGGGTCCTGTCTGAGGCGGCCACCCCGAAGCGTGGGGTTTGCGGAGACGTAGGGCCTGGCGGAGGGAAGGATGGGGAAGCATCTCAGGGAGGACTGGCGTCTGCCGAATCCCAGGGCTGCCCTGAGGGGCCAAGAGGGGCGAGGGTGGGGACGACGGAAGACAAGCCACATGCCGAATGGGGACCTGACGCGGCGCGCGACAGGATGGGCGGACGGTGAAGAGACCTAGGGAGGAAGGGCCGGACAGGGGCGACCTCAGTGACGGAACCGGACACAGACGCAGATCTGGCAGCTGAGCGACAGGCTCCGGAGCATTTCCGGGCGTCGCGGGACTCCCCGCCGACAGGAGGGCGGTTGCCGAGCCTGTGACATCCGCGGAGACCAGCAGGCCCCGGGTGTGGAGGATGCCGCAGGAAGGGGACTGCGTGGCTGGGTTTGGCCACAAAAAGCGGAGGGCACTCACCCGAGCGGACCTTGGCTCCGGAGAACCCGTTTCCCGGTCAACAAAACACGTCGCGCGAGGGGCGGGGCCCGTACGTGCAGGGAGGGGAGGCAGAGAAAAAGGCGGGGCCGGGCAGGGGCGGGGCCGGGGCGGGGCGGGGTCTCGGGCCGGGGCGGGGCCGGGCCGGGGCCGGGGCCGGGGCCGGGGCCGGGGCCGGGGCCGGGCCGGGGGCGGGGCGCTTACCGACCTCCGGCCGCCGCTGCGCGCGTTTCTGGCCCTGCCGGTGTCTCCGCCGGTTGAAAGCGCGTGTCTGCGTCGGGTTCTGTTTGAGAGCGTTCGGTGCGCCGTGGGTCCGCGCTGCTTCCACCCAACTTCCTGTTAGGTAAGAGGCGCGTGAGGCTCCTGTGCCGGGGGCGGTGCTGCTCCCGAGTCGGCGCGCGGCGGGGACGCGAGTCCGTAGGTGCTGGCGGGAGCGAGAGTGGGGCGGGGACCCTCGCGAGCCCGCACTCCGCCTCTTCGGCCCCACACGGCGTGACGCGCGCTCGGGCTCCGCGTTCGCGTCGAGGCAGAGGCCTAGTAGGGGTCGGGCCCGGGGCTGGAGGGGCCGGGACCGGGCGGGGTGCTGCCCTGGACACCGCGCCGGCAGCTGTTCCGCGCGGGTTCGTGTCATTCGTATTTTCAACCTGTCCTGCTCCGCACCTGAGATGATTTCTAAATTCGGTACCTTTGGGACAGGCGTGGATGACATCCCATAATTTACTTCGTTATTAATTTCTAAATGTAATACATACCACTCTCTAAAAGTATTTTTTAATTTGAAATATATTTGTATACATGTACATGTATATTTATTTATTTCTGAATTTTGTCTCCAGTACATATAATGAGGCTTGTAAAGTGGATAGTGTTCAGGACATAGGTGGATTTTGCTTTTAAGTAGTAAAGACTTAATTGGTGACTTACTGGGGCTATTTGATAAGGATTTTTTTTTTTTAATGAACATTAAAAACAGTGAAATTGTATTTCCGGATTTCATTAACTTCATTTATATCTTAATTGGTGAAAACTGTAAGTTAATAACTCATTTATATTTCCTTTGGAGATTCTTAAGTTTGTGCTACCAATGATTATTTCCAAAAAAAGGCACACTTCTGGTTTTCCCAGAACTAATGCTAGCTTCTCAATCTTTTGAGTTTACTTGATATTAATGTTTGACCTCAAATCATGTCACATTTTTGAAGAAAACTTTCTCTTAGCCAGTGGAACATAAACCACCCTGGAGTTCATATAGAGGAGGGGTTCAAATGCCTCTGATAGTGTCGTGTTAAAACTCATGGCCAAACGCAAGGTCACATAGCTTTCTTTCCATGTTTTCCTCTAGAATTTGTATAGTTTTGTCATTATAAAATGGGTCTTGTCCTAGACTCCAAGAACAGGTTTTTGGATTTCACATGGGAAAGACCTTTTGGCAAGTCACAGAGTATAGTGAAGTTAAGATAGTTTATTAGCGACTACTCAGCTACATAGCAGGGCGTCCTCAGAAAGCAAGAGGAGGAATGCACCTGTTGTAAACATATAATTTTTTTTTGAGACAGAGTTTCTCTCCTGTCACAATGGCATGATCTCGGCTCACTGCGACCTCTGCTTCCTGGGTTCAAGGATTCTCCTGCCTCAGCCTCCCAAGTAGCTGGGATTACAGGTGCGTGCCAATATACCCGGCTAATTTTTTTGTATTTTTGGTAGAGACTGGGCTTCACCATGTTGGTCAGGCTGGTCTGGAACTCCTGGCCTCAAGTGATCTGCCTGCCTCGGCTTCCCAAAGTGCTGGGATAACAGGCATGAGCCACCCGGCACCCGGGCTTAATGTTTGTTTATATAGGTTATTAAGAATCAGTTTGTGACAGGCTATTAGTATTGTTACTTCTCTTTGTTACTGTCGATTTTAACAACAATTTATGTGTGTACTATTACCTTTAAAGTAAAACTTATTTTTAAACTAAGAATGCTGAGTGGTGTGCTGTGTGGGTGTACCGTGCTGGTGTTCTATGCAGGTGTATTATGCATGTGTGCTGTGAAAGTGTATTGTGGGGGTATATTATGTAGGTGTGCCATGCAGGTGTATTGTACAGGTGTGCTGTATAGGGGTGGTATGCAGGTATATTGTGCAGGTGTGCTGTGTAGGTGTATTATATGGGCATGCAGTACAGGTGTGCAGCATCTGAGCTCCGTCTTCACCTTAATCCTGAACACTCTTTTCACCTCTCACCTGCACTGCAGTGCTGTTTCCTGGATCACACTTTTTTGTTTGTTTGTTTAATTCCTCCAGGAGAATGAGTGTATAGGAAATAAGGATTTCTCTTCACATGTTACTTGACTAACAGTTTCTCTGGTTATAGAATATATTTTGGATTTAAAGCTCTCTCTGAATTTTGAAAACACTGTTTCATTTTCCGCTTGCCTCCTATGTTGTTCTAGAGAAGCTCAATCGCAATCTCGTCCCCCATCCTCAAGCAATACACTTCTTTTTTCTTTATTATCTTGAAGCATTGAGGGTCTTTTCTTCATTTTTGGCTTTCTGAAATTGCAGGACAATATGATGTAGGTTCATTTTTATCTCTGTGCTAGCTCTTTTCATTTGGAAACCTGTGTTGCGTTCTGAATGCTATGGTCTGAAAGTGTACCTTCAAATTCATATGTTCACACTTAATGGCCAAGGTGATAGTATTGAGAGGTGGGGCCTGAAGGACGTGGTTAAGTCACAAGGGCAGAGCCTTCACAGTGGGATCAGTGCCCTTAAGGAAGGGCTGAGGGCCTGGGTTTGCCTTTTTACCTTTTCACCTCCTGCCGCGTGAGGGCCCAGCCACAAGGTACCATCTGGGAAGCAGAGTCCCAACCCTTGCCAGACACTGAGCCCACTGGTGCTTTATCTTGGACTCCCAGCCTCCAGAACTGTGAGAGATAAATTTCTGTTTTTTATAAAGTACTCAGTCTCCTGTATTTTGTTGGAGCAGTACAAATGGAGTAAAACACTAAGACATTTTCTGGAATTCTTTGATTGATAATTTTTTCTTCTCAGTCTTTTATCTTGTCTCTTCCTTGAACACATTATTTCTGGTGTTGAACGTTCCAGACCACTTCTCCAATTTTCTTATACTTTTTTCTCCTATTTTTCACCTTTTAGATCTCTTTTTGTTGTTGATTTACTTTCTGTGAGGTTTACCAACTTTATCTAGTACAAGTATTATGGAATTTAAAAATTGTTTCAGAGTTTAAGTTCCCAGATCCTCTTTTTTTAACTGTTTATTTTTCATGACTTCCAGTTCTTTAGTGGTGACGTATCTTTTCTCTCTGAAGACAGTATTTACAGTTACTGGAATTCCTTCCTGCTCTCCACCTGTCTTTGGTCTGTTTTCCTTTTCCTGTTTTGATCTCTGTCCTTCATGGTTCATCCTCCTGTTGACTCCTGACCATCTGTTCACATGGGGCTGCTGTGGGGTGACCGGGCCGCGCAGTCTCCCTTGGCAGCTCTCAGCTCTCTGTATCCGTCAGCATTTTCTCTTGGTCTGGTCAGGTTTTCCCAGAGGGGACAGTCCGTTCTCCAGCCTGGGACAGAGGTCAGGGACACATGTGCTCCCTCCCTGGGTTGGCTCTTTATATGGTGAGTGGCAACTGGTTTTGGACCTCTCTCTTGCAGGCTGGGTCTGTGGGATGTAATTAGAAAGCAACTTTATTTCTATTCACTTACATTTATTCATTGGAGGAGGAGTTTCTCTTTCCTAGGGTACACGCGGACATGCCTATGACTTTTCTGCTTTGTCTTATGTTTAAAAATGTCCTTCAGTCATTGCAGGTCACAAGCAGGCTATCAGCTCAGTAATTAAAATAATTCGGTTCTTCATAGTGAATGTAATTCTAAATTAGATTTTAAGTTGTAACTCCCTGCTTCAGCAATGGTGATGGGGCCTAGAAACCAGAGCACCTGAGCTCCATCCTACAGGGGGCCATACCGGGATCTTTCCATTTTCAGAGGCTTCTCTCTGACAGTGAAGTGTGATGACAGACTTGGGGGCAGGGCAATGGCTAGCTTCTAAAAGCCGCTGGCACTTTAGTGATAAATTTAAATTAAGTGACGGGTAGTGAGGTGTTTGTCAAGGAAAGTGCCGTCCAAATGCTAAATACTGATTATTTCTGCAGCAGTGACTGCAATACCTCAATCTCTGTCTTTCTTGAAGAAGTCATAAATAAACACGATGAATCTATGTAGAAGCGGTAAGTCAGAAAAATCTGTGTGTTTCATTACATAAACAGCAGTTTATCATTAATTGACAGGCTTGGATTGGGAGTCGTTACTGAAACTGATGAGATGTTGGGCAGATGAGCTCCCTCCTATTTCGAAGAGCTTATCTAGGGCTGAGTCATGGGACCTGATAGCGTCTTGTGGTGCTGTCTTCTTGTAGATATATCCGTGTTTTAGAGGATTTCGTTTTTTAAAATTTCTCTTAGAATGTGAATTTTACAAAAAAGGACTTCCCAAATGGATGATTATTTGAAAAATGAATTGTCAGACAAAACTGACACATCAGTTATGGAGAAACCCCTTCAAGAACTGGCTTTAAATGTGTTTTAGTGGGAGCCACAGTGTGGAGAGAAACAGAAGAGGGAGGAGAGGGCGCCCCTTGTTTCTTCTCTCCACAGCCAGGCCTTTGCCACCTTTCTCAGTGTCTTCAAGAATAAAATGCCTCCGTTGTTGGTTTTAGCTGCTTTTCTCCCTCGGGGTAGGTAAAGTGGTTCCAAAACGACAAGCATCCTGTAAAGTCGGAAGAGCTGTGTCAACATTAAGCTGCGTGACTTTGGCTATGAGGGAAAAAAGGCTGGTGAGTGCAGAGAAGACTCAGAGCTGCGGCAGGGCTCCTCCCGCCAAGTCGCCGTGGAGAGGGGCTGTGAGGTGTCCTTAAACGGCCTGGTCTCCAGGGTGACTCAGGAAGGGCTGAGAATGGTCAGCTCCCTCACCTGCTAAACCCGCGCTGCCCCCCTCAGCACACACCCTCCACTCTCCAACCTTGCCCAAGTGCTAGTCCGTCACGTCACTAGGACAGGGCATGGAGACTTGGGCTGATTCTTTTCTTTCCCTTCCTCCCTCATTTTTTTCTTCTCTCATTCCTCCTTTTCCTTTCCTGCTGTTTCCTGCTCTCCTGTTTCTGTCCTGCAGTGTCTGGGGCTCCGGAGAGGCTGGCCCTGGGGTGGGGTCCACATGGACATGGGCGTGAGCAGGTTTGATGGTCATGGGCATAGGCAGGTTCGATGGCCAGAGTTCTTTCAGCTCACAGTAAGTTTTGTTTTGTTTTGTTTTGTTCTGTTTTGTTTAGTTTTGTTTTGTTTTGTTTTGTTTTAGATGGAGTCTTCCTTTGTCGCCCAGGCTGTAGTGCAGTGGCGTGATCTCGGCTCACTGCAACCTCCACCTTAGAGCAATCCTCTTGCCTCATCCCCCCGGGTAGTTGGGACTACATGTGCACGCCACATGCCTGGCTAATTTTTGTATTTTTAGTAGAGACACGGTTTCACCATGTTGGCCAGGCTGGTCTCCAACTCCTGACCTCAGGTGATCCATCCGCCTCAGCCTCCCAAAGTGCCGGGATTACAGGTATGAGCCACTGCACCTGGCCTCAGCTGACAGTAGGTTTTAGAGCCAGATATTTGCACACTAACTTGCCAGAAACATATATGACTTTATTATTCTAATTGATTTTAAGAGATATTATGAACTCAAATCCAAAGTTATGTCCCACCTATCATGACAATTTCATTAAGGAAAAAGTCAAACCATTTTGGAAACGATTCAAGTGAGCAACTTGGAAAAATTTTCTACATTCCTAACTTACTTTCCGGGGGATTGTTCCTGACTTAACATCTATCAGGTGTCTTAGCTTAGCTGTCTTTTTACTTCAGGTTTTTCTTGCCTCCTCAGTGTGCTGGGAGTCCCACTCCACTCAAATGCCCTCAGGTCTAATAATTAACTTCATTGCAGGCTCCTGGCAGGCCTGGGTGGGCGGCAGCTGCATTGTGCTCCTGAAGAAGACTTAAGTTGGGTTTGGTGAACTGGTAGAATTTGCATTTTGCTGTTTCTTTCCCTCTCCCAGAATTTGTACCTTTAAATAGGTTTTTTAGTGTCATTAAGTATATCAAAAGGAAACCCAGTGGGGCAAATTGGCCAGGCTCCATAGAGGTGGCCTTGTCTAAGCCTTTCATCTTATCGATAAGGAAAGACAGGACCAGAGAAGTCACCGACTGTCCCTGGTCCCACTGCTTGGTTTGCGGCAATTTCCTGAAAATAATATCCAAGATGCAAAGCATATGGCTCTGGTGAGACATGTATGAGGAGCTGAGAATGAGAGGCTGAGTGTCAGGGGCAGATCACGAAGGGCTGCGCTCACCATCAGGAGGTCTGGACTTTGCTGTGAAAGACACAGGCCCTCATGTACGTCCAGGGTGCGGTGACAGCGAGGCTTGCAGGAGACAGGTCCCTGCTGTGTGGGGGTGAAGCTGGAGGCAAGATGATGCCTGGAGCTAAGAGATGGTCACAGGAAATCCGGCAAGAATTAACGAGGACTGGACAGTGACAGGCAGGCCAAAGAGTGAGAGGAACTTCACTGGCAAGAGCCAACAGGGCTTGTTGATTTAGGAGAGGAGACAAAGGACTGAGGGGTTTCTGGGCTGGGGGGCTGGGGCCTGGGAGGGTGGAGAAGCCACTGTCTGCATTATGGGATGCAGGAGGAGAAGCATTCAGTTCTCCACACAATGAGTTCCCTGAGAGGTGTCTCAGTGGGATCGTGGTGCAGTTGGAAATGTTCATGAGAAAGATGAGAAGCGGCACCAGCAGCAAACATCCAGGAACCCAGAAACCATCAGCACAGGTGCCTGCTGAGTCCCATAGACCCACCAGGGCCCACCAGGACCAACCAGGAAGCAAGTGTGGAGCTGGGAGTGAGGGAGCTGGGTGTGGAGATCAGGGGGAAGACTGTCATCTAAAGGGTGAGAGTGGGAAGGTTGGAGTCATCTGTAGCTAAAGGGAACCACCATTAGTCAGTCCTTGTGATGAAGGTGCAGGATGTTCCTGCTTCCGTGCACGTCGCTCCTGGGCTGTGGGCAAGTTTGGAACTGCTGTTGTTCCCCAGCATAGTCTCAAGCGAGTGGAATGACGGTTTCCTATAGAAGCACAGTTCCTACAGGAAAGAAGGCGTGGTTAAGAGCATGAGGGCCAAGGAAAAGGAGGGGATTAGAGATAGCCAGCAGTGAGGGAGACGGTTCCAGATACGAGCCGAGTGGCAAAGCAGGGAATTCAAGAGAGAGAGGAGCATATATTACGCAAATTTTAAATTTTTTGGTAGCAAGCAACCTAGCAAAACTAGCTGAATCCAAAGGGGATTTATTGGCTCACATCATAAAAATCTAGTGAAAGATTCTAGCTGAAGTCATAACTAGATATACAAGTTTAAATAATTTTGTCAGAAACTGTTTCTTTGCTGCTCATCCACCTATCCATCCACCCACCTATCTATCCAACTCTCCCTCCCTCCCTCCATCCACCCATCCACCCACCTACCCACTCACCCATGTCTTTATCCATTGATCCGTGTGCACATCCATCCTTTCATCTCTACTTTCCTCCATCCCTCTCCCTTGCCTCCCTCCCCATCCATCTGCCCATCCCTCCATCCACCTCTTCATCTCTCCTTTCCTCCCTCCCCCATCCCTCCACCCCCTGTTCACCCACCCATTCATCCATCCCTGCATCTTTCCGTCCACTTCTCTGTCTTCTTGTCTCTGCTTCTCTTTATATTTTGTTCTCACTATTCTCTGTTTCATAAGGCTTCCTGAAAGCAGCATCCATTTATCCCTTGTAGCAAGATCCCTAGAGAAAGACTCATAATTTATCTCTCAGTGTTCATAAACTCTCAGGGCAAATTTTATTTGGCCTGACTTGGATCACCTGCCAATATCTGAACGGATTGCATACCCGGGTAATGGAGTATTTTAATCACTGCAAACCCCCCACCCTCACCTGACCAGTGCCCCACAGCAGGACCACGAGCAGGGCCAAGGTGTCTCCAAGGTGCTGAGGAGCTGAGCGCTCAGCCAGCCCACGGCCACGATGGTGTGCCGCCGAAGCCACGCGGCTGACTTCACAGCCAGGATCCGGGATCAGGCTATGTCCCACGCAGCCTGATGAAGGGTAAAAAAGAGCCCAATGCAGAGTGCTGGGGAAGCATAGAGAGAGCCGGGGCACCTGACCCAGCCTGGGACGGTCAAGGGTGACTGCCGTGCAGGAGGTGGCATCTGAGCTGTTCCTTAATTAGGAAGCCTGGCACAGAATGAAGAATGCATTCCTCAGACTGAGGCAGGGCGTAGGGATCCACATGACCATGCTCCTCTTATCCTTAGGAAGGGACAAGAGACTCCATCCTTCTGCCGTGCAGGAGGTGGCATCTGAGCTGTTCCTTAATTAGGAAGCCCGGCACAGAATGAAGAATGCATTCCTCAGACTGAGGCAGGGTGCCGGGATCCACATGACCGTGCTCCTCTTATCCTTAGGAAGGGACAAGAGACTCTATCCTTCTGCCGTGCGGGAGGTGGTATCTGAGCAGTCCCTTAATTAGGAAGCCTGGCACAGAATGAAGAATGCATTCCTCAGACTGAGGCAGGGTGCAGGGATCCACATGACCGTGCTCCTCTTATCCTTAGGAAGGGACAAGAGACTCCATCCTTCTGCCGTGCAGGAGGTGGCATCTGAGCTGTCCCTTAATTAGGAAGCCTGGCACAGAATGAAGAATGCATTCCTCAGACTGAGGCAGGGTGCAGGGATCCACATGACCGTGCTCCTCTTATCCTTAGGAAGGGACAAGAGACTCCATCCTTCTGCCGTGCGGGAGGTGGCATCTGAGCTGTCCCTTAATTAGGAAGCCTGGCACAGAATGAAGAATGCATTCCTCAGACTGAGGCAGGGTGCAGGGATCCACATGACCGTGCTCCTCTTAGGAAGGGACAAGAGACTCCATCCTTTGGCCTGCAGCTGCTGAAATGACCCTTGCAAGTACTGAATCATCTTTAATGAAAAAATACACTGATATGCTGCGAATGTGGAGCTTATCCTTTCAGCCCAGTCCGTGGGGAAGGTGTGAATTAAAGACCCTGTGCGTGTGCTGGAGGCATCGTGGACTTTTGTTCACGATTTCCTTTCCTTTTGATGCTTCAGTTGTGGTGGTTGCAGCTCTACAAGCTGTGTGATACGGGCAATTCCTCTCACCTTTTGACCAGTATTTTTCTTACTAATGAAATGAATACATACAAGAATACTTGGAGTTTAAATAATGAAACATCTGATGCTCACAGGCACTACAGTATTGGCTGAATTCTTAAGTGACTATAGGACACCTTTAAGCATGTTCTAGGGCAGGATAACCAAGGACACCGTCTCACGTGCCAGGAAACGAGGGGCCTATGTTCACTAAGTCCCTGGCTCCACGTGGCTCTGCTGTTGCCCACTTCTCTTGGACCCTGGTTGTGGCCTTCCCTTGCCACGGGGCCTTTGCTGGTGATACTCCCTCTGCCTGGAGTACCTCCATAATGTCCACTGCTGGGGCCTTGCCCATATTCTCTACACGTGGCACTGCAGTGCCCCCCCAGCCAGCTCCCAGGGGCCAGTGCCCCCAGTTCCTTGTCCAAGGTCTTTGTCCCGCAGCTAAAACCCAATCTGCTGCCACCGGCTCCATCCACAGGCAAAAGTTCCGGGGAATAAATGCGTCAGGGCACAGCCCTCAGGAGACCTTGGTTACGGACATCTATCCGTCTCCTCACCCTCTGGGGTGAATACATCTCAGGTGCACTCTTTTGGGTGTTTGTTTTTGCTTTTGTTGTTTGCATTGGCTCCCAGAGTCTGACAGTGGCAGAAGGCTCCAGCTGCCCACAGTGGTGACTGGTTTTAAGCGTACCCTTTGTTGGCCATCTTCCTCGCTCTTGGAAATAAACAGCCTGCACTCCAATCCTTGTCACAGGGTCAGCTCCTGAGGGATCTTCTTGGCCTTGCTAATGCTGGCTTATCCTTCAGAATTTAGCTTCCATTTTCACTTCTTCATGGGAGTCTTCTTGAGTATAGTCTCCTCGTCATGTCTGCCGCATCTTCCTGAGTCAGGGAATATCTCTTAGGCCATATCTATTATAGTCGTGGTCTGACTTATATTTGTGGTCAATTTTTTTTTCTTAATTTTTCGTAGAGACGGGGTCTCACTATGTTGCCCAGGCTGGTCTCAAACTCTAAGTGATCCTCCTGCCTCAGCCTCCCAAACTGCTGGGATTACAGGCTTGAGCCACCAAGCCTGGCCTATGTTTGTGGTCTCTTTGACTAAAAATGATCTTTTCTTCTAACCTGAAATCTCCTGAGGGATGAAACTTTGTGTCTCTTTGGTTTATCCCAGCATATAAATAGTTACGCATTTTTGAATTAACAAATGAGCACAAATTTGTATCAAATTATTATCTAGGACAAGCAGTGGAAAAAAATTCTGTAAAGGGCCGGATAACTGTTTTAAGCTTTACGGGCCATGCAGTTTCTGTTGCAATTACCAACTCTGCTGTTGAAGGGTGAAGACGTGGGTAGGTAATATATAAAGGAATGAGCATGTCTGGATGTTCCAGTAAAATTTTATTTTCAAAAATAAGCAGCAGAGGAGAGCTTCTGGAATGGTGGTGTGAGGAGCTTGGCAGGCCCTCTATCCAAGGAAATAACCATTTAACCGCCGAACATTCATTTTTTTAAAACTAGAAATTATCCTAAAGGCATACAGCAGGTGGATAAATATTTACTCAAATAAATAATCAACTCTCAGTAAGAACAGTAAGGATCAGTGGTATCAGAGCCACAATCCACCGCTCCCCACCCTCAAAGTGCATTGTGATGAAAGCTCTGCTCCAGGAAGGTCCAGCTAACAAGATGCTGTGGTCTGTCTTCCCGGCTCCTGGTCTAGGGCTGTGGTTTCACCCCAGGAAGGCAGGCCACCAGCATCTCTCATCCCTCTCAGTGTGCACTGCAGAAGCACCGTTCCAGGAAGTTGCAACTGAGAGGACTAGGGCTCCCCTGCTTCAGCCTGTGCTTGTCCTCAGAGGGTGGGAGCCCCATCCCAGGTGTGGCAGACTGAGCACATCTGCCTGGATTGCCCCACACCAAGTCACTCACAGTGTGGAGGTTCCATGTCTGGAGGGGCAAGCTAGGAAGACAAGAGGCTACCATGCCCACCCAGCTACTGGCTCGTGCAGCAAGGGTGTCGCTCTGGTGGAACTGGATCACGGTCCCCAGGAGCAGAGGAGACCTAAGAGCAGAGCATGTCCCTGAGGTGAC
Organism: Pan paniscus; assembly: GCF_029289425.2. Classification (NCBI taxonomy): domain Eukaryota; kingdom Metazoa; phylum Chordata; class Mammalia; order Primates; family Hominidae; genus Pan; species Pan paniscus. The sequence goes on along the minus strand of NC_073249.2, from coordinate 227,423,045 downwards.
AGACTTTACTTGGAGAACAGCATGCGGAAGTTCAAGCCCAAGGAAGTTGGCAAAAATAGTGGAGATTTTGTTGATGAACAATTAAGAGTGGGTGAAATGGTAGACTAGATAGAACTTAAACAGAGGGAACAAGGAAGAGAGATTGTTGAGAAGAGCTCCAGGGGTCTGAGCAGACTTGAAAAGCTGGCAACGCTCTGCCCCTACAAAAGGGCCTGATGTTCACTGGATGAGTCTATGGAGCAATTTGTGCCCCAGGCATCATAAAAAATGATAGAGCACTTGCATTTAGTGGATGTTAACAGCTGTGTGTGACACCAAAGAGAGACAGACCAGCAGAAGCTTAACAGAGAGCCCAGAAGAAACCATAGATACCACAGGTGGTCAGAGAGACTGTGTGCTAGTCCAAGGCTGTGCCCTCTGAGAAGCAATATCAGAGCTACGTCCCTAATCAAATAAACAAGCAAGCAATCACACAGAAATAGCAGCCCCTGGGGGTCGGGGTCACAATCCAGATTTGCTACGATATATTACCTAAAATGCCAGTTTCCACAAAAATGCAAGAAAACGGGAAAGTGCGACCCATGCTCAGGAAAACAGAGGGCAACAGAAACTATGACAAATTCCAGACATCGGATTAACAGACAAAGACAGCCAGTGTCAAAACAGCCACAGAAACGTATTCAAGTTACTAAAGGAGACCATGTTAAAAGAATTAAAAGAAATTATGATGACAATGTCCCATCTAATAAGGAATATCAATAAAGAAATAGAAATTATTTTAAAAAACAAAAAATTGTGGAGTTGAAAAGAACAATAACTGAAATGAAAAGTTCACTCAGGGGCCCAGCAGTAAATTGGAGCAGTCAGAAGAAAGAACCAGCAGACTTGAAGTTATGTCAATAGAGATTATACAACCTGAAAAACAGAGAGGGAAAAATAATTAAGAAAAATGAACAGAAGCTTGGGACACCTTTAATGAGAGTACCAGAGGAGATGTGAGAGAGAAAGAAGCAGAAAAAAAGTTCCAAGCAGAAAAAATGTCCAAGAAATAATAGCTGAAAAGCTCCCAAATTTGCTGAACAATGTTAACCTACACATTCAAGAAGCCCAAAAAACTCTACACAAAGAGACACACCTAGACACACACACCTGGACACACACACCTGGACACAAACACCTAGACACACACACCTGGACACAAACACCTGGACACACACACCTAGACGCACACACCTGGACGCACACACCTAGACAAACACACCTGGACACACACACCTAGACACACACACCTAGACACACACTCCTGGACACACACACCTAGACACACACACCTGGACACAAACACCTGGACACACACACCTGGATGCACACACCTGGACACACACACCTGGACACACACACCTAGACACACACACCTGGACACACACACCTAGACACACACACCTAGACACACACCTGGATGCACACACCTGGACACACATACCTAGACACACCAGAATCAAAATGTTCAAGACAAAGACAAGGAGAAACCTTGAAAGGAACAGAATAAAATGGCTCACCACAAAGAAGGGAACCCAGTAGGATTAATACTTGATCTCTCTGTAAAATGATGGAGGCCAGAAGGCAGTGGGATAACATATTCAAAGTGCTCAGAGGAAGAAACTATTAATCCACAATCCTATATCCAGCAAGGCCATCTGTCAGACATGAAGGTGAAATAAAGAAATTTCAAGATAAGCAAAAACGGAGAGAATTTCTTGCTAGCTGAACTGCTTTATGAGATATTAAAGGAATTCTTCAGGCTGAAAACAAGTGAACTCATATGATTTTCAAATCCACACACACAAAAAAAGGGCAGTAGTAAAGGTAATTATGTACTTTTTAAAAAAAGTATAAATGCATATATTTTCTCCTGTTTTCAAAAGCAACTGCATAGAACAATAAGTATGGAATTGTATTATTGGACGCATAACATACAGAAATGTAATATAGTTGACAATAACAGTACAAAGGAGGCAAATGGGAAAAACTGTACTGGATTAAGGAAATGACCACATATTGTATAATCCCATTTATATGAAATGTCCAGAATAGGCAAATCCGTAGAAGTAGAAAGTAGATTCATGGTTGCCTGGGCTTGCGATGTGGGTGCAAGAAAGAAGGAAATGAGTACTAATGAGCATGTTTCCCTTAGGGAATGACAAAAATGTGATGATTTCACAGCTCTATGAACATACTAAAAACCATCGTAGTATTAAAAAAAAAAAAAGAACAGAAGAAAAGAAGAGTAGAATTTTGGGTACATAATTGTAAAATCAATCTTTAGTGGAAAGCTCTGTTATCCAGAAACTCAAAATTAGCTACATAACTTCCCCAGAAATATTCATCCGCAGCAAATATTCATCAGAGACAGAATCCAAACCCAGGTCTGTGTGAATCTAAAGTTTATTTTCCTCCATCTGCCTTAACAACAAATTATTGAATAACTCAAGGACGCAATACCTCGAAAGAGTCTGAAACATTTCTGTGATGAATTTACTTGTGAATCCCAATACTCTTGATTCTAGATGATGTGTTTTGTTCAGCATCTGTTTCAGTCATATCAAGTAAAACCACTTCCCCCAGGTAATATAGTTTTCCTTTTTACTTTTTCCTTGGCATCAGCATTTACAGCCCCGTGCAGACTGTTTTAACAAACGCGTTGGTGAGGTGTGGTAGAATCACAGGCAAAGGCATGCTTTGCTGTGCTGTGTAGGTACATATCAAACGCTCACCAAGAAATTATAAAATATTATTCATAGCAGTTTTTTTCTTCAGTATTTTATGGGCTAAGTGCAATCTGGCTTTTGATAACAACGGCTGAATAATATTTGAGTTTGCCAGCTGAAATGTCCTAAATATCTTATTGATTCATTTATTGCCTCTTCAAATAACAAGGCAACAAGACAGTGTCAGAATGCTCAGTGTTTTTACTTTTTTGTCTATCATGGGGTGGTGTCAGTTTCAGTAAAAACGATGTCTCTTATTTTGGTCCACATTGTAGGAATCTCATCAGTGACATGCGTTTGTGAAAAGCTGTGAATATTCAGTGCCACAGGGTTAAACCTCGGTACAGAAGCGAGACCCTGCTGGGCAGAGAAAGGGTGACCTGGAAGGTGTGTGAGGGCCCCGCCCATGGGCCCCTGTGATGGTCATGGCCTCAAGAATCACAGTCCAGGTGAGGCCCTGAATCTCCACAGCCAGGACCAGTTCCCTCTGCTCTTGGGTGCCGAGGCCAGCGTCAGCCAGGAGAGGCCTGCAGAATCAGCCTGTGCACCTCTCTGACGATAAGCAGAGATGCTGGTTTAGAGACTTGCTACTCACGGGGCAGTCCTCGGGCCTCCTGTACTCACATTACCTGGAACTTCTTGGAAATTCAGAATCTCAGGCCCCAACCCAGACGGACTGAATCAAAATCTTCATTGTGGTAAGACCCTCGGTGACACACAGGCCTGGGAAGCACAGGTTAGCGTGTCACCTTGGGCAAAGCTGTCAGCATTGTGAGCCTCTGTTTTCTACTCTGTAAAGGAGGCATCAATATCTACATGATAAGTTTGCCATGAGTATTGAAAAATAATGTCTTAGAAGCACAGGGCAGAGCCTGGCATGTAGTTTGTGCTCAGTGCACAGCAGACAAGAAACCACATGCACCAGACCCGGGCGGCCGTCGGCAGCCCACGCTGAGCAACCATGGGTGGCCCTCTTGTCTCTCGGGACAAGAAATGCTTCTTTAGAAATGCTTCTTTCCTTTCTAAAATGAAAGTTTTGGACAGTATTTCCTTTCACTTAAAAATTTCATCTGTGTATTTGATGGCCTCTGTTGTTTCTTTCCTGAAACTCCTGCTAACATACTGGGAGCTGAAGAAGGGCTCCGTGAAGGCGAGTAGGGGTGCCTGTCCCTCCCAGGGAGGAGCTTCCCTCCTCTCACCTGCTGCACGAGCCCTAGTGCTTCACCAACTCCAGCCTCAGTGCCCTGACACTGGGGGAGGGAAAGGAAGCGCACGCACCAGCCGTTCCACCCACCGAAGTTGTTTGGTCCCAATCTGCAAAATCAGTTAAACGTCTTCCTGCCTGGCAGCAGATCAAAGGTTGAGGGGTCTGGGACAGACAGAGATGGCTAGAGAATGGATGGTGAAGTGCTCAGAGGCCCTGTGGGCTATCCCACACTTGGCGGAAGACAGCAACACCATCAAATCTCCACCCTTTGTTATCCATGACTTAAAAGTGAACAGGGAGGTGGACAACTGTGCAAAGACTGGCTGGAGTCAAATCCTGGGCATAGATGAAGCATCGAGAATGCTTGTCACACGTTTGAATGTGCAGGGGGACTCTGACTGGAAGCTCCTAGCAGAGGCTGAAGACACTGGTTAGGTCCTGGTGTGTGCCTTGGGATGCATCCCAGGCAACGGGCCCAGGAGCTTGAGCTCATGTCCACCTGGCTCACCAGGGAGTCCTGCACCATTCTTCAAACCTAACTGGAAGAGACACTGATCCTTCCTCCCACCTAAGGGCTCCCAGAGCCACAGGTCTCCGCCTCTCCTGCAACACCTCCTGCTGCCTGTTCCCACCGCCCATGATTCACTCAGTCACCATCCTCAGCAGCACCCGACAGCCTCTGTGTGTCTGTGTCACTCACCATTACCAGCCCCCTGGGTGACCAATGCATGTATGTTAGACAGAACAAATGCACGGCGGCCTTCAGCAGCACCGACCGCGTCGACCCCTCTCTGTGCTCACACCAGGAGTGATCAGCGCACACGCCCTCCCACAGGATGGGAGAAGGTGATAACAGCTGAGCTGGGTGTCCAGAAGCCAGCCCCACCCCACGGCCACTACTGAGAGGTTATGAGATCATGGCCTTATCCCGAGTAATGCTGCTGCAGTGAACTGGGACTTTTTTCCTCTGAATTCAAAGGTGGGGCAGTCTAGGCACCTGGATGCACCATCTGCTCTGTCCCGGCCCGCTGGCTGCTCACTGTGGGATGCTGTGCGATTAGACAGTTACTATCTTTCCCTGGTTGACGGATTAGAGTTTCCCTTTTCTGAGTATCTTGTTTTGAAGTGATCCGAAGTGTTTAGGGTTAAAGAGTGTGATTTTCCCAAACTGTCCAAAGAAATAGAAGCAGGTCTGCAAGAGGGGGGTGCCCAGAGCCTTGAGATGGAAGCGAGATGGGGTGATACCTGGGGAGCTCTCCAGGCCGCCGGGAAGCTGCACGTCATCCTCTGGACCTCTTTGCTGACTGTGTGCTGTCACCACAGCAGCCGCCTTCTCTCATCTGTAAACAGGATTTTACGTAACTTTCCATACACTTGGTTGTTGACAATTAAGTAGATTGTTTTTAAAGATACTTGAAATTATATCAGAATTTCCTAAATATATCATTAAAACAGGAAACTTAGTTACCTATGCACTCGAATCACTAGAGAATACCAAATAGGAATAGGAAAATAACACACTGGTAAGAAAAATGTCCAAGGCCAATCACAGGAGTCAAAGCTCGTGATCAAATCAGCTCTGCCTGGGGAGGCTGTGCTCATGGCACCATTTAGTGACAAGTGGGTGACTCTGGGGCGAGTTCCAGGGGTGTCACCCCCAAGGCAGCAGCTCAGGTGCAGCCACCATGGAGGCAGTTTCACTAAGGGGCCCTCTGAGGCCCCTACTCTGAGATTCTAAGACAGGGTTTGAAGAATGTTCCAGCATTTGAACAAATGAACCCTATGATGTCCTGCTGTGAGAGAGAACAATGTCCCAATTTTGCCCAGGTGATTTGAACATCTCGGTATGAATCTGTTATGGGTTGAATTTTCTCCTGCCCAAATTCTTATGTTGAAGTCCTTACCCCTGATGGGACTAGATTTGGAGACAGGGCCTTTAGGGAGGTGATTAGTGTAAAGTGAGGTCACCAGGTGGGCCCTGATGCAATCTGGCATCCTCCTAAGAGGACATGAGGACACAGACACATACAGAGGGATGATCGTGTGAAGACACAGGGAGAGGATGGCATCTGCATGCCAAGGAGAGAGGCCTCAGGAGGAACCAGCCCTGCCCACACCTTGATCTGGGACTTCCAGCCTCCAGGGTTGTGAGAGAGAAATGTCTGTTGTTTAAGCCATGCAGTCTATGGTGCTTTGTTATGGCAGCTCCAGCAAGCTAACCTGGGATCTAAAATGATACTTAAACTGGTTCAGTCTGATTCTTAAACTGGTTCAGTGGAGCTAGGCCAGGCTCCCTCACTCTGAGCAGATGTTGGTCCCTTTGCAGGCCTGCTGTGTGTGATGATTGCTAACCAGGTTATGACAGTGATCTTTAAGTAAGTGGGAATCTTGTGAGTTTTGAGGTTTTTTTTTTTTTTTAATGAAATCTACATGGGAGCTTTCAAAGAGAAATAGCAGCCTCTGTATACATTTGTCAAGCAGGAAGCTGGGTCTGCGGGGAGTAGGGTGGGGCTGGTTCTCCCACACTCTTGCCCCTTTCAGGCCCTTGCCTTGCATGGGCTGCGGTGGTTCTGCCAGTGTGTATTCGAACTGATAGGTTTCGCTGTACCTTGATCAGCATCCTGCTGCCAAGAAAGCCAAAAAGGGCTGGAGCAACCCTCCCGTGTGCCATGTGAGCCTGTTTCCTTTCTGCAGTCACCAGTTCACGCAGCAAGTGTCAGAGCGTTCCCATAAGGCCCGGCTCTCCACAGGGGCCAGGGGAGCTTTCTCTGGCAGGGTCTTCTTCACTGTGTGTAGGATACGGCAGCCTTCGAGGCTGGGGAACCGAAGTTTTCATTTTATTCTATTTTAATTAATTTAAATTACAATAAGTATTATCACTAAGTTTATGCAAACACGTGAGGGAATACTGATTTAGAGCTGGTGGCATAAGGTCACAGAGCTCCCACGAATCTCACATGGAAGGCTTGTTTCTCCAGGTTTTTTGTAGTTTGTACTGAATCACACACCATGCTGCTTCCATGTTTTTTCAGGGATTTCCAACACAGATTTTCCTGAGTACCCTGGATTAATCTCCTTTTGGATAGGTCCATGGGGGCCCTGCTGCTTTTTCCCCTTAGCCCTGGGCGAGGTCATCATAGAGGGGGAGTGGCAATGGCTCACAAGGTACTAGTGGAACCCCAGTAAGTTATCTCAGAGCCCACTTAGAACGCAAGTGCTACGTCCCCCAAAAGCTTTGCAATGAATATCTGATGGGAACAAACTCAGTCAAGGACAGGCCCAGGTTGGGGCTTGCAGGCTGCAGATTCAGAATTGTTTATGAGATGGGAGCCATACTTTCTAACAACAAGACCTGAATTTCTCAATTTAATCCAAGTCGTGACTTAAGTTAGCACCCTTCCGTTCCTCTATTACATTTCTGTTCGGCATGGATCAAATTGCCTACAAGGTAGAACAGATTTCAACTGCAATCTCTGAACCAGAAAATTCACTTATTCTCATGAAAGTTTGTAATCTTTGGAGAGTTGCTTAAAGAAACACTTAAAACCATCTTTCCTCTTTCTATACTCCAAACTTACCTGCTGCAATTTCTTGCTAAGAAGCAAAGTGCTATTTGCCTATTCCTATCTCTCTTTACCATCAGACACTCCTAAGTTAAGAGCTAGATAATTCGCTCAGCCTCAGGCCAGGCCGAGCCTCCCTCTAGAAGTCACATTCCTGAGGTGTAGGGGGTCAAAATGCCTCTCATTGTTCAGAAGCAGGTGAGGGGCCAGCCAGGGCACGTCCTGCTCTCCAGGCTTGGTTCAGATAACTGTCAGCCCAGTTTTCAAGAGCACACACCAAAAATGCACCAAAGCTTACATCCATACAAACACCCGCACATGGATGTTTATGGAAGCTTATTTGTTTTTATTCATAATCACCCAAACTCAGAATCAACCAAGATGTCCTTCAGTAGACGAATGGATAAACTGTGGTGTCTCCAGGCAGTGGAATATTATTCAACGCAAAAAGAAATGAGCTATCAAGGCATGAAAAAATATGGGGGAACTTTAAATGCATAAATGAGTGAAAGAAGCCAGTCTGAGAAGGCTACACCCCGTGTGCTTCCAACTACAGGACATCCTAGAAAAAGCAGAATTACCGACACAGTGAAAGATAAGGCCTGGTGGTGTGGGGAAGGATGAACAGGTGGAGCACAGGGATCTTTAAGGCAGACGATCTACTCTGTGTGATACTGCAATGATGAGTTCATGCCACTAGATATTTTCCCAAACCTATAGAATGTACAGCACCAGTGGTGAGCCCTGATGTGAGCTGTGGACTCTGGGTGACAATAGTGTGTCAATGGAGGTTCATGGACTGTAACAAATGCATCACTCTGGTGGGGGATGTTGATAATGGGGGAGGCTATGCATGTGGGGAGGTGGGTACGTGGGAAATCTCTGTACTTTCTGCTCAGCTTTGCTCTGAATCTAAAACTGCTCTAAAAATCGTTTATTTAAAAATACACCAAAGCAATGAGGCCGGGCATGCATACAGCCAAAGCCAAATGATATTTGTGTGAGTCAGGGAAATTTGAGATCTGAAAAATGATCACTCCAGGGAGGCTGAGCTGTCATGGGGCACTTTTTGAGAACCTACTTTATGCCCATCTGGTGCTTAGAATTACGAATTAGCTATTATTATTACTAAACAATTCAAAACAAAGTCACTTATCTCAGGGCGCTTTCAATCTTGTTGCCATCGAAGCTAACAAAAATGGAAACAGAACAAAGCTACATACGGCACATTTCCCAGAACATTCCAGGTGGAGCCTGGCCCTGTTGATTGTGTGTGGCTGTCACTTGCAGGGGGGTTCCATGGACAAGTGAGTTTGGGAAATGCTGGGTTAGGCAAATACCAACAGGCTTCCTTACTGCAAGATTTCTCATAGTCAAAACATACTTTAAATCTCCAAGAGGATGATACAGAGAGCCATGTTTCCCATAATTAGTTGGCCCCAGAAACAGTTTCTTCTGGGAACATTTTGTAAGATTAGTGCTCCTTGAAACACACTGAGGGAGAGGCTAAACTGAGTGGTAGAGATTCAGAGACTGTTTGGATTCTAGCCCCAGAGTATAAAAGGCCAGGGAGAAAGGACTGTGTTCCTGAGATGTTGAGGTGGAGAAGGGGACGTGTTTCTCCACCACCCACAGAGAGGGCTGAGAAGCCCTGGCACACGGGCTGAATCTGGGAGGTCAGAAGTTGAGGTGAGAGGACAGGAAGACAGCCCACGAGACTTTCAAAGGAAATGGTGAGTCTTACCATGGCTCTCTGGGCTGATGGCAGGGCCTGGCACAAGGTAGGAACTGAGTGTGAGTGCGGGATGCACCCAGGTCTGAAATGCTCAGGAAGGACCCTAGGAGATGAGCAACCTGGGCTGGTCCCTCATGGAACCTGAATGGCTGGAAGGAAGGAAGGGTGATCCTGCTGAGACAGGGTGTTGTGAAGATTTCCTTTCCCTCTGAACTAACATCTCACTCACTTCTCTCAGTTTCCATCATTATCTTTTATGGAGTTCTTCATTCCCACATCTGTGGCCCTTAAAATCCTACGGTTGAGTGCCTGCCTTGGATCAGCAGTCAGTTCATTACCTTGGTTCTCAGACGATGCTTGCAACAACGCCATGCGATTCGCCCACTCTTGGGTAGATGGAGACATTGGGGCTCAGGTGTGGGTAAGTGATTGTGAGACTCCTTGTTAAGCGGCAGAACCAGGACTCAAATTCACACAGATCTGATTCCAAACCCTGTGGCCCTAAGCACAGTGTTATTAGACAATAAGCCCTCTGCAGGGAGATTTCCAGTGCTGATGGCAGAGTCTGTCATGAAGGAGGACTCTGCTGAATTTTTCTTTGAACCCCAGGAAGTGCCTGGCACAGTTCTCTGAAGAAATTAGAATGCAGCCAGTGGTTACTAAAGAAATGAATAAGTCAAGTAAATGGACAGAGCTGTGTGCTAGGAGTTCTTTTGGGACTACAGAAATGGGTCAGAATTGGAAATGTCCAGAAAATACTCTTGGATAATTATGAAAGCCACATATAGGAGCTCAGGTTTAACTCCATATGAAATGAAGAGTCACAAAAGAAAAGGAGGAGGAGCATGTTCAGGCAGAACCTCAAGCTTGAGAGTGCTATGAAATATGTTCGAGACTCAGAAAATAGTTCCTGAAAGAAATGACACATTAATGAATGAAGGTATAGTTATTTGGAGAAAATGAACCTAGATATAAGAGGAACCATATCAAAATGTGTTTCTTTAACTGCGGTCTTCAGAACCTGTGAGGTTCGTTGGTATATTCTTGGGAACTATGTGTGTTTGAGAAACATATTTCTGGTGCCAAACTGACAGTCACCTCAAATCCATCACAGCACTTATGATGAATTCGTTTCAAGTTAAATGCTGTAAAGAAAATACTTCTCTTTTTTACTATTAATTCACAATTTAAAAGTGTTTTCTTACTGAACTACATGTTGGTCCCTCAGATAAGGATTTCTCGAGTCTCAGGTCTTTTGGGTCTTTGAGGAGTGTGACTTCTCAAATTGGATGACACTGATCTAACTGGCTGTAGTATCCATTCAAGCATGAGGGAGGTCAGAGCCTGGGAAAGCTCAGGTCCAAACAGCTCTTGAAAGAGGACGTTGCAGGGCAGGCTGCTTTGCACAAAGGGACCTGTAGACACTGAGAACATCAGTATACCAGGAACCAGCCCACCCTTTCACTCTGCCAGACACGAGGCTGTGGGTTACCCATCTTTCCCTGTCTCCTGAACTCATAGCAAAAACAAAAAACTTCACTTGTTTGTTAACACATATAGTTCAAGACGGAAAGGCTTACACTGAAGCAGAAAGGATTGAGGTTTATCAGCATCTTCGCTTTGAGGCCTCATAATGTACTTCCCATGGACTAAAGTTGTTCACTTTCTTTAGAGGATATTAGCTAAAGATGTGGTAAAACCACATTTTTGCAGAAAAGTGAATATTCAAAAACAAATGTATATGGTGATTATTTAATAGTTTTCACTCCACTTCACAACTCAACTTTTGGTTGATGCAAGAGGGATGCAAAGGGAGAATTGTGCTTATAATTCCAGCATTGTGGTGGAATAAAAGAGCAGAGCATTGCAGCTGTTGAATATAGTTTTTTTCTTTTTATAGGCAGTTTTAAGAAGAATGCATTGATTCTACAACATGCTATTGTGAAGCCATCCAGGACTGTTCACTCACTTATTTAAGAAAGGTATATTTTCCACTTGGGGTGTGAGAAAAAGTGTGGTGTTCACTCATTGTTCTTCCTATCTGGCTTTTATTTTTCTTACTTTTAGAGAAAATAAGAGAAGTATCCCTGAAGGATGAAATATCCTCAAATATGAAAATGTCTGCTCTCTGAAGACCAACTGTCTTAGTCTGCTTTTTGCTGCTGTAACAGAATACCACAGACTTGGTAATTTATAAACAGTAGAAGTCTATTTGGCTTATGCTTCTGGAGGCTGGGAAGTCCCAGATTAAGGGGCTGCATCTGGCAAGGGCTTCTCGCTGCCTTATAACATGGCAGAAGGCACCATGTGGTGAGACAGTGAGGAAGGGCTGATTTCACTTTCACAGCAAACCCACTCCCATGATAATGGCATTAATCCATTCAGCAGGGCAGAGCCTTCGTGACCCCATCACCTCTTAAGGCTCCTGCTCAGCATGGTTGCACTGGGGTTAAATTTCTAACACCTGAACTTTGGGGACATGTTCAAACCATAGCCAGGGCCCTGAGAAACCCATTTCCACTGACTTCAAAATAGTTCATGAAAATGGAGTGCTGAGAGAGCAGCAGGGCATTCACAAGAATGGTTTTGAGAGGCCTCACTGTGCCAGGCACGGCCCTCAAGGCAGGCAGCTCTGCACAGCCCCCCATGGCAGCAGCTGGTCAGGCTGCCCAAACTCACCACTTTGGAATCACTTCAGCACCACCTATCTTCACTTGAAATCAATTGTCTGCAGATTTTAAACTCGTTTCTATGTGCCCAGTAGGCAGAGAAGCCTTCAGAGAAGGATCCTGACTCGGTGGTTTGTGCAGTGACATTTGGCAGTGTTTGCTCGGCAAGCGAGTCTTTGAGGCTGCCCTCATGCTGCTCAGTGGGCACACCAAGAACGAGAGCTGGCCAGGGATGACGGACGCATCTAGGCCTTCTCGGCCTAAGGGCAAGTCCCATTCTTCCTTGATAGGACTTTAGATGTACCAGTCAGCAAATGTCATCCCCCTCTGCATTCATGTCATGCTGTGCAGGGAATGCTAAACAGAGGCAGATCTAAACTTAGGAGTTAGGCTTCTTCTCCATGGAGATGTGGATCTGCACAGACAAAGTGACCAAGTGGGATTTTCCTGCTATTTCAAGGACTGCTGCTGCACCCTGCTGGCTCTTCCTGCACTCCCTGCCTCCAGGAATGACTGTGTCTCTTTGAGTTAGTGAAGTCATCAACTTTTTTTTTAAATCTCTTTTTATTATTATTATTATTATACTTTAAGTTTTAGGGTACATGTGCACAATGTGCAAGTTAGTTACATATGTATACATGTGCCATGCTGGTGCGCTGCACCCACTAACTCGTCTTCTAGCATTAGGTATATCTCCCAATGCTATCCCTCCCCCCTCCTCCCACCCCACAACAGTCCCCAGAGTGTGATGTTCCCCTTCCTGTGTCCATGTGTTCTCATTGTTCAATTCCCACCTATGAGTGAGAATATGCGGTGTTTGGTTTTTTGTTCTTGCGATAGTTTACTGAGAATGATGATTTCCAATTTCATCCATGTCCCTACAAAGGACATGAACTCATCATTTTTTATGGCTGCATAGTATTCCGTGGTGTATATGTGCCACATTTTCTTAATCCAGTCTATCGTTGTTGGACATTCGGGTTGGTTCCAAGTCTTTGCTATTGTGAATAATGCCGCAATAAACATACGTATGCATGTGTCTTTATAGCAGCATGATTTATAGTCCTTTGGGTATATACCCAGTAATGGGATGGCTGGGTCAAATGGTATTTCTAGTTCTAGATCCCTCATCAACCTTTTTAAAAAGCATTTAGGAGCTGCTGGTTGTAAATGATCACTGAGAAATAGTATTTCCCTCACTTGTAGCTATCTGCTTCTCTTTTTGGTTCTGGAACATTCTAGAACCTTGGAAGGTGGCTGCGGCTGAGTCTCAGCCAGCAGGGTTGCCCAGTGCCCCTTGTCACCCCCCGAGCAACACAAGGCAGGCTGCGGTTACTCTGGGTCTGTGCGTCTGGGATCATAGTTTTTAAATCTGCCCCAGGGTCCTCCAGTCCCAGCTGTGGAAAGTCACCCTCAGAGGGTGAGGCGGGCGGCGCGCCTCTGTGTGAGTGTCCCCATCCTTCACAGCGAGTTTGTGTGTACTGAATCCCAGACTCTTGGAGGCTGAAGGGTTACAGAGGTCGTGTGTCTCACGTCGCCACTTCACAGTTGAGGACCCCGTGACCCGCTTTGCTCAGTGGCTGCGCAAGATGAGTAATGACCTGAAACAGGGAAAATGTCTTGGATACATCTTGCGTAATGAGGAGAAAAATGCAGCCATGTTGCAGCCTGATAAAATACTCTGCCAGTATCCTGCCATAAAATGACAGGCGAATTTTCAGTAACAGATTCTCTAATAGTTCTATGGTCTTCTAGATGCTAAACTGTTTAAGTATCTACATTTTCTAAGCCCGCCTAATGGAAATATTCTCAAAAAACATAAGCCCTTTATTCTTTCTCAAATAGGTTACATTAGTTATAATATACACTCTGGAGGTGACTTGACCTGTCATTGTGAACAACTATTGCTCTTGGACGACCCAGGACATAGGCCAGCCAGTACGTACCCCAGTGTGTTGGAGAATCGCGCTCGGCTTCTTCCTCTGTGCTGAGTCATGAAAGTTGCCGGAGCAGGTGCAGTTACACAACCTCCAGGCAACATCACATGATCGTTCAAAAAATAATCATCAAGTCCAGGATGCAGCATCTGTCTCAGTTTTGGGCATAGGATGACAGTCTGAAATACACTTACTGAATTTGAATAAGAACGGGCTCAGGTCAGTGATTATCGCTGGTGCCTTATCAACGCCCTGTGGCTTTTCAGCATTAGTCCCCATATCCTCGACCGGTGTGGCACTGAGAGCAGCTAACTGTTGCCCTCATTGGTTCCCAGTTGGCTTCCATGACTGGTCAGGGTCAGGTCCACTGCCAACAGGCTGGTGTTGAAGCCCTTGGAGAAACACAGACATTCTGACCCTAAATTATGCTTTCAATGCCATGTGTTTTCTTATCACAAAAATCCTCGTTCTCAAGTTTCTTCTTTCTTTATTTTCATTTCATTTCATTTTTTACCATTCCTCCACAATTCATTGCCCAAATCTACTTTTTACTCAATTTACTTGCTTTGGTCATTTTTCAATATAGCACTTTAATTTCTTAGGCAAATATTTTCAACATTCTCCTGTTTTCTCAAGGATGTATGTTTTCTCCCCAAGTATGATCCTGTTTAAGGACTGGATTTAGGATAACTACTTAGAGGTTAAAAGTCACAAGGGTGTATGGATGAGGCTGGAGTGATCTGGGACCAAAGGTATGGGTGATAAAGCAGAGTATCTAAGTAGCTCCTGTGATTGGTGTCTTTAAAAAAGTAATAATGCATTTGCTTATTTTAGAGACAGGGTCTCACTATGTTGCCCAGGCTAGACTTGAACTCCTGGGCTCAAGGGATCCTCCCACCTCAGCCTCCTAAGTAGCTGAAACTGCAGGCATGAGTCACCACACTCAACTCAGTATCTTTTTTTTTTTTTTTTTTTTGGAGACAGAGTCTCGCTTTGTCCCCCAGGCTGGAGTGCAGTGCTGTGATCTCAGCTCACTGCAATCTCCACCTCCCGGGTTCTAGCTATTCTGCTGCCTCAGCCTCCTGAGTAGGTGGGATTACAGGCGTGCGCCACCATGCCCGTCTAATTTTTGTATTTTCAGTAGAGACGCGGTTTCGCCATCTTGGCCAGGCTGGTCTTGAACTCCTGACCTCAAGTGATCTGCCCGCCTTGGCCTCCCAAAGTGCTGGGATTACAGGCATGAGCCACTGTGCCCTGCCTAGCTCACTATCTTTCAATCAGTAGAGATTCTTTAGTTATTTTTTAACTCCATGGATCCCAAGCTTTGATTTTTGTTTTCCAAACAAATTGCATTTATAAATAATAATTTTTATTTATAATCAACAGACATCTAGGCTTGCTGTCAAGGCTTCTGATCAACATGAGATGACCGCCGTGTGGTAAACTGATGAACCCCGACCCTGATCAACGTGAGATGACCGCCGTGTGGTAAACTGATGAACCCCGACCCTGATCAACGTGAGATGACCGCCGTGTGGTAAACTGATGAACCCCGACCCTGATCAACGTGAGATGACCGCCGTGTGGTAAACTGATGAACCCCGACCCTGATCAACGTGAGATGACCGCCGTGTGGTAAACTGATGAACCCCGACCCTGATCAACGTGAGATGACCGCCGTGTGGTAAACTGATGAACCCCGACCCTGATCAACGTGAGATGACCGCCGTGTGGTAAACTGATGAACCCCGACCCTGATCAACGTGAGATGACCGCCGTGTGGTAAACTGATGAACCCCGACCCTGATCAACGTGAGATGACCGCCGTGTGGTAAACTGATGAACCCCGACCCTGATCAATGTGAGATGACCGCCGTGTGGTAAACTGATGAACCCCGACCCTGATGAACGTGAGATGACCGCCGTGTGGTAAACTGATGAACCCCGACCCTGATCAACGTGAGATGACCGCCGTGTGGTAAACTGATGAACCCCGACCCTGATGAACGTGAGATGACCGCCGTGTGGTAAACTGATGAACCCTGACCCTGATCAACATGAGATGGCCGCAGTGTAGTAAACTGATGAACCCTGACCCATTAGGCTTTGGCTACAGAATGTGGAAATAAGTTGTGTTACTACATGTGTGTAATCCTAGGGTTCAGGACACAGGCCGGGAGGTTCCATAGAGTGATGGGTTGTGCAGGTAACTCATCCTCTAGTCCTCTGTAAGCCCCTAGAAGGAAGAAATTATGTCCTTTAGACTAATAAAATTCCTCCAAACCAAATACAGCACCTACTGTGAAGACACAAAGATACTTTTAGAATAGTAAAAACTTTATCCATTGAGAAATTCCTTAATGAAACAGTATCCAAGAAGTCATTTGCCAGCAGATTTCTTAGAGGTGCAATAAAGAAGAGGACATTGCCAGTTGTCACAGCAGCTGCAATAGCTCCTCTCTATTGTTAAA
Organism: Pan paniscus; assembly: GCF_029289425.2. NCBI lineage: Eukaryota > Metazoa > Chordata > Mammalia > Primates > Hominidae > Pan > Pan paniscus. The sequence continues at coordinate 227,406,695 of NC_073249.2, read as the reverse complement.
CAGTGACATATCTTGTACAGGTTTTCAGTTGACAATCAATTTTAAAGATTAGTTTCGGTCCCCATCAATCAATTATTTATTAACCCATCAATAAAAATTTAAATGCTCTGTGAGGTACAATAGCTATTAAAAGAGACAGAGGCACTTTCTGTGTCCAGAGGGGCTTTTAGTCTGCCCTGGAAAGCAAGATGTGTGCAGATGAGTGACGCAGTGCATCGTGTGGATGCAAAGGGAGGGACTCACATGGGAACCAGAGGAGCTGCAAAGGGAGGCAGCGGGGACTGGTGGGTCGAGACCTGGAAATAACACTCGAATAGGCAACAAAGGCTTCCGTTCCTCTTCCATGCACTTCAGTCCTTGAAGAACATCTCACCACGGAATTCCACAGTGTACCAAGCGATTCCACAGCTTGATGGCACACTCTCCTTTCTCAGCATTCTTGAAAATGGCATGTGAGCCAAGCCATCTTACTGAGAAATTACCTTAAACCATTTGATGAACCAAAAATATTTTGTAATACCCATCTCCGACATGAGGTAGGCAAATCACACAGAAACAGTGAGGTCTTCTGAGTCATATTTATCCGAAAAATCACAGCTTGGGTGCATGTGAAGCCAGAGGAGCACTCCTGGGGCCTGCGGTGCCATCGCTCAGCTCCCCTGGGCTTCACATGGCCATGGAGCACCCAGCAAGTGCAGGCTCTGAGCCTTCAGGGAGGGGCGGCATCAGCCAGCACCATCGTCTCCTGGGTCTCGTGCCTCTTACTTGGTTGCGGTGTTGTCAGGGCCAGAATGGGGCAGTTCCGGGTGACATCCAGGTGTGGTTGCTGACACGGAGCACAGGTGAGGTTCACTGAGGTAAGTGGGCCATGGCCTTGGGCTTCTAGTGCAGAGCACACCATCCACTCAGCATGTGAACCCAGCTCCAAAGTGTATGTGTGCATGTGTGTACGTGTGCACATTGCGCATGTCTCTGTGTATGCATGTGCTTTGATGCATGTTGATGTAGGGTGTATCTGTGTATTGTGTATGCACACATACGAGCATATGTTTGTGTACATGAATTTGTATTGCACATGTGTTTAATGTGAACACGTATGTGTTGTCATGTGTATGTGTTCACATGCATGTGTCTGTGTACTATGTGCAACAATGTGTGCATGTGCGTATATGTGGGTTTATGTTTGTACAGTGTGTGTAGTGTGTGTACACATATACACCTGTGTGCATGTGTACATGGTATTTAAGCATGTTTGCACGTGTGTTTGTGCTTGCATGTGCTGTGTGTTTGTGTTGGTGGGATGTGGGGAGGCTGCTGTGGAGACAAAAGCTGGAGAGAACTTGGTAGAGTAACCCAGGTCGGGAAATGGCACCTGCAAAGGAAGGCTGGAGTGCCTGGGATTCACGTTGAAATGGCCAATCCATCAGCTGGGCTGGACACAGCCATCACGCTGGGCAGCTGTGAGGTTAAAACAGAAAGTCTGGGCTGTAGGGAGGCTGAGAATTGAGATGCATGTATGAGATGAGTCACGAGGGCCAAGTGGTGTGTGTGAGAAAGCAGGCACAGCACCACTAAACACTAAGGAGATTTCAGGGGAGTTACGGGTGGAGGGAGGACATCAGATCTACCCTGGAAGTTAAACGTGTTTTGAGTGCATTAAATACTATGGGCCACAGACGACTTGTCTCTGTATCTACTCTTTTATAAATGAAGTAAAGTTCTTGGGAAATACTTTTCTCACTGTAAAGCTCACAATCTATCTTGCAAAAAATATTTTAAATTCCATCTCAAATAAGCCAGGGTGAAAAGGGAGCCTGTGCACCAGACACTGCCAGCCTTGCCTGGCTCTCGCCTTCTTGCTCTTCCTTCCCCACCTGCTGGGGATTTTCTTAACGATGGAGATGGGTTTGGGTTTGTCCTGCTGTGCTCTGCTCCCCATTCCCGGATCCAAGGTCCTGCCTCTGTCCTGTCCCCTGAGCCACCTCAGGGATGCAGGGTCCCCCACCTGGTCAAGTGCCCAGTGCTGTGCTGTCATTTGCAAGTTCTTCCTGTGACTGAACTCCAAATGGCACTGGGACTGCTGACTCCACCCACTGGACACCCCGTGTTCTTGCTTTTGGGGTTTCTGAAACAGCCCCAAGACTCTGGGCATCTTGATTTTGCTCCCATTGCTTCTCAGGACGCCCTGCTCCTGTGGTTTGCAGCCCCGGTCTTCTCTTCGAGGACGCCTCTGCTCTTCTGCCTCACACTCGGATTGGACCTTCTTCAGCACAGCCAGTGGCCGAGGCTTCCTCCCTGGGGCTCAGTGGAGCAGGACAGATGCTGCATCCAAACTCTTCCATTGGGTTCCAGTCTGTTCCAGTCATGCCCTTGAGCCTCTAAAGCTCCTAGGTAAGAGACATAGCAGCTGACAGCACTTCCCACTCAATTTGGGTGGACTCCAGCCTCCCCAGCAACAATAAGAGATCAAAGGCATCGTCGAGGAAGCAGCTTGCTGAAACGCTGAGTGCCCGCCACTCTCAGGTCAGGTGGGACCGGCAGGCCAGCGTGAGTTCCTGAACACTTGGTTCTCAATACTGGCCACAGCCACACTGTAAGGGGAAACAAGAGGGCACTGTATGCAAACATCTCTTGAACTCTGGAGTCTGCTCACCTTCCTGCCTCAAGCCCCTCTCCCACGTGGTCCAGTCACCATTCTCCACAGAGACTACCCTAAAACCCAGTGACTCTCGTGTGCCTGCAGAATGGCACAACCCTTTCTCATAGCAGCACTCCTGTTTAATCAGAGGGATGTTAACGACCAAGTCATATTTGCTCGATTTGTGTTCAATATATTTCATTTCTACCGATAAAACTTAAAAATATCCCCACACATGCATTGCCTATTAAAGAGTATCTTCCAGGTACACCTCCCTTACACATCAGTTAACTTGATAATTTCTTCCCATTCTTGTGCAATAAATTTCCTTCCTGATCAGCTCTGTCCAGCAGCAACAATAATCCACGTAGAGACATGCAAACTAAAAGTCCGTTAGTGGAGGCACAAAGCTGATGAGGCTTGGAAAAAAATGACCGATTTGATTAAAATTAGGACCCACGGGAGTGGAGCTCTGCCTATTTTAGAGGCAAAGTAAATGCCTGGGAGTCCAATGACTGACATTCTGTTTGAGGTTTCTAATCACAAGGAAGATGGAGAAAATGCAGAACAAGTGGTCAAGAACAGGGAGATAATAAATAGAATATTTATGGGCTGAGGAAAACAATTACCAGGGGAAAGCCCAAGAAGCAAAGATGAACAGAGAACGTGCTGACTGCGCTGGTTTGGAAAGGCCTAATGACCAAAGGAGGAGAGGCATTATGAGGAGCAGTGACCGAGTGGGCAGGACCCACGGGGATCAGGAAAGGTGCACGGGGGGAAATGAGAGGCCTGAGCAGCTTCCCAGCGAAGGTTTTTGAAGCACGGTTTGATTTTCTCTCTCCCCCTCACCATCCCCAAATTTTAGTTGTGACTATCTCCAGGTACATGGCTTGCGACAGGCATTATATAAAAACTAATGTGAGTTTAATTTTAAAATCTTAGCCATTTTCTGGAACTTAAATATCAAAGAGAAAATGTCCACATATGATGTTAATTGACGTTTGTCTCACTGGTGATTTGTGCTGATTCAATTCCTTTTTTTGTTTTTTTCTTAAGGGGTCAGTTTTAGAATTGGGAGATAGGTGTATAACATATGACTATACAGCACAGGTTGGTTTTTTAACATATAGAAATATCTGCCTTTAAATGAGAACTGAAAACGGAGCTTCTTGGAGGCCACCTACTGGTGGCAGTGATCTGACCGCTGTTTAAGCTTTCTTTGAACTCCTTTTTTTAAAACAGCCTCCATAATCAATGATGTACGATCTACTCTCTCGTGGTAAAACTTACTCAGTGAAGAGTGTGTTTTATTTTCTGAGGAGCTGAACTGTTCCAATCTGAGTATTCTGAATAAGGACAGTGGTCGAGCATGAGTGATGTCATCTGGGCTTAAAAATAAGTGGGCCTAAAATCTGATTGTTTTCATACATTGTTCAGATATTGACACAAACAGCAATTTATTTTGTAAAAAATGACTGGTATCCGGAACTTGCAACAGCTGTGTGTGGCTTGAAGGGAGATGAAGTGGTGAAGGCCTGGTTTCCACCGAAGCTCTCACAGCCCAGCCTTTCACTGTGTGGCCGGGGGAAGGGTGCTCCGGGTGGGGGACGGGAATGGTGGGACTGGGGATGCCACGCGACAAGGCTGCTGGCCTGGAAGGTGGTCACGTGGAGAACCGCAGGAGATGAGATTGGAAAGTAGTAATAAGCCATGTGGATAAGAACAGAGGAGTGAGTTTTAAGGGGGACGTCCTGAAATGCCGCTCATGTCGTTTCAGTTCCATAGACCACAGGAAATGCAGGCGAGAGGGCAGCCCGGCAGGAAGGAAGGAAGAGGGTGGTGTTGAGCCAGGTGAGTGTGGAGCCGCCCAGGGCACCGTGCTGTGTTATAGCTCAGGCATCGGGTGCTTCTGCCAAACCCTTCAGCACCTGGTTTGGGGCCAAACGTCCTTCCTGTGTGAGAGAAGGCAGAGCCTAGGCAGCATTCCAAACCCCATCCAGGTGGGAGGCTGAGTGCAGAGCAAACGGAGCCCAGCACTCCAGAACCGTGTCCCTTCACTGCCATGATCACGTCACAAACAGCGAGGCTTGGAGAGGACTTGAGAGCTCCTTCAATGCCATCTTCCATCCACTGCGTGAGCCAGAATAGAAAAAAAGGAATAAGAAGAGGTCGGTTAAGCTCTCTATTAAGTTGAGAAAATGGGAACTTCAGGTGATCATGTGAGATATTCAAGTTAAAAAAATTATTTAAAAAGCACATTCTTATTAAAATTTTAGAAAGTACAGAGAAGGAAATTTTAATAACCTACACCTAGAACACTAAGATCCTGGTAACGTAGAAAAATGTGTAGTTAATGCCTTGATGGATTCTTTTCTATTTTTTTCTCTAGCAATATTTATGTCTATCCACAGAAAGCATATTCATGTATTTGCATGGCTAATATATTTTATGTAAAGTTCTATATATTTCTCAACATTTCACTTAATATTTCTTTATAAACATTTTTCCAGTGGGTAAAAATTTTTCAAAACAGTAATTTTAATGACTATATAACATTTCATTGCATTTATATATCATTTATTATTTAACTACTTCATCATTTTGGATTCACATATTTTCAATAATTTCCATTATAATAATACTGTCATGATATCTTTGTACAAGAATATTTATATTTCTAATTATTTCCTTAGTCTAGTATCCTAAAAACTAAAATTCCTACATCAAAAGGTCAATGTGTATCACGGCTCTTGATTGACATATTGATTTCCATGAAGCTTTCATCAATTAACCCATGAATAGTGTCTGCAAGTGCCCCTTGCCCCATACCTTCAACAATGTGGACTCTCATGGGAAGTATCTAAATCTCACTTCAGAATTGCAGCCCTGAGTTATTAAACACAATTCTGCCAGTGCCCCTTGCCCCGTACCTTCAACTATGTGGACTCTTATGGGAAGTATCTAAATCTCACTTCAGAATTGCAGCCCTGAGTTATTAAACACACCTCTGCAAGTGCCCCTCGCCCCGTACCTTCCACAATGTGGACTCTCATGGGAAGTATCTAAATCTCACTTCAGAATTGCAGCCCTGAGTTATTAAACACACCTCTACTACACCTATGAAATTGTCTACAAATTGTCTTAGTTTCTTTTCAGCTTTGATTTCTAGAATTGCATGACATTGAAGACAAATGATATAATACCCATAAAGAAGGTTTTATGACCTCTTTCATTATCTCCAACAATCAGAAAGGCAAATTCACAGCAGAGGGCTGAGAAATCTTATCTGAAAATTAACTAAAATGCTGCTTTTGTCAACAGAATAACTTGGGCTTCATTTCATTCCACAATTTCCTGTGTACTGTTTATTACAAGAAGAAAAAATTTCCTGCCATACAAAATGCTCCATGCAGGTAGAACCAGGAAGCTAAAGAAACCTGAGGAAGGTGCTAGAATCATCACTACCTTTTTTTTTTTTTTTTTTTTTTTATGGAGACAGGGTCTTGCTCTTCACCCAGGCTGCAGTGCAGTGGTACAATCTTGGCTCACTACAACCTCCACCTCCAGGGGCTCAAGCGATCCTCCCACCTCAGCCTCCTGAGTAGCTGGGACCACAGGCAAACGCCACTGTGCCCAGCTAATTTTTAAACTTTTTTGTAGCAACAAGGTCTCACTATGTTGCCCAGGCTGGTCTTGGACTCCTGGGCTCAAACAGTCCTCCCGCCTTGGTCTCCCAAAATGCTGGCATTCCAGGCAGGAGCCACTGTACCTGGCCCCACCTTCTTTTTGCTGCAGGCTGAGCACAGGAGAAGTTGAATTTATCAGGGAACCTAAAGACATGCCCTTCTTTGAAGGCAGAAGTCCTGTCCACGTCAAATGCCCTCCCTCCATCCCTCCCAGCTCCCCAGTCATCCTTCCTATTCTAGGCTCCAGGAGCGAGACCTCCTCCCTGTGCCTGCTAACGTCAGTGCCACGGGTCCTCTTTGGTTCTCCTGCCCACCTTCTCTGACTCTGCCCAACACCCACGGGCCAGAGGCCCTTTTCCTTCTTGGCACTTCTCGGTGGTGTAGCAGGATGAGCCACGGACAAAACCCCTCAGACGCCGGGTTAAGGAATGATTTGGTTTTATTCGGCCAGGACCTTCCGCGGACTCAAGTCTCAAGAAACGAACTCTCTGAAGACAGAGTTCCTGGCCCTTTTAAGGGTTTACAACTCTAAGGGGTTCCACGTGAAAGGGTCGTGATAGATTGAGAGCACATGCGTTTAGAGTGGGGTGGGGGGTTAATCTTTTCACCTCAGGCCTGATCATCGGTGGCACCAGCTGGTCTTGTAGATTGAGAGCACATGCGTTTAGAGTGGGGTGGGGGGTTAATCTTTTCACCTCAGGCCTGATCATCGGTGGCACCAGCTGGTCTTGTAGATTGAGAGCACATGCGTTTAGAGTGGGGTGGGGGGTTAATCTTTTCACCTCAGGCCTGATCATCGGTGGCACCAGCTGGTCTTGTAGATTGAGAGCACATGCGTTTAGAGTGGGGTGGGGGGGTTAATCTTTTCACCTCAGGCCTGATCATCGGTGGCACCAGCTGGTCTTGTAGATTGAGAGCACATGTGTTTAGAGTGGGGTGGGGGGTTAATCTTTTCACCTCAGGCCTGATCATCGGTGGCACCAGCTGGTCTTGTAGATTGAGAGCACATGCGTTTAGAGTGGGGTGGGGGTTAATCTTTTCACCTCAGGCCTGATCATCGGTGGCACCAGCTGGTCTTGTAGATTGAGAGCACATGTGTTTAGAGTGGGGTGGGGGTTAATCTTTTCACCTCAGGCCTGATCATCGGTGGCACCAGCTGGTCTTGTAGATTGAGAGCACATGCGTTTAGAGTGGGGTGGGGGGTTAATCTTTTCACCTCAGGCCTGATCATCGGTGGCACCAGCTGGTCTTGTAGATTGAGAGCACATGCGTTTAGAGTGGGGTGGGGGGTTAATCTTTTCACCTCAGGCCTGATCATCGGTGGCACCAGCTGGTCTTGTAGATTGAGAGCACATGCGTTTAGAGTGGGGTGGGGATTAATCTTTTCACCTCAGGCCTGATCATCAGTGGCACCAGCTGGTCTTATAGATTGAGAGCACATGCGTTTAGAGTGGGGTGGGGGGGTTAATCTTTTCACCTCAGGCCTGATCATCGGTGGCACCAGCTGGTCTTGTAGATTGAGAGCACATGCGTTTAGAGTGGGGTGGGGGTTAATCTTTTCACCTCAGGCCTGATCATCGGTGGCACCAGCTGGTCTTGTAGATTGAGAGCACATGTGTTTAGAGTGGGGTGGGGGTTAATCTTTTCACCTCAGGCCTGATCATCGGTGGCACCAGCTGGTCTTGTAGATTGAGAGCACATGCGTTTAGAGTGGGGTGGGGGGGTTAATCTTTTCACCTCAGGCCTGATCATCAGTGGCACCAGCTGGTCTTGCCACTGACTTCATTCCTGTTGTTTTTCAACGTTTACTTCCTCCTCCTCTTCAGACAGGAGACAGTAAGAGAAATGGCCTCTCTCCTCAGCGGCACAATGGACTTTAGACATCGCGCCTGTTTTGTACTCTCCAAGCCGGACTTCTCTACTCGCTGGCCTGGCGCTGATGCCCAGAGGCCCCCTGTGCTTGTGGTCGTGGCCTTAGACAGTTCCCTGCCCTTCGTAAGTACTAACTTAACTCTTGAATGTGGACGTTTTAAGCTGACTTTTCTTCTTAGCCCTCTGTAAGAGTTTCTAATCTCCCCACAGCAGTCAATGTAATTATTTTCACCCAGGGTGTTGGCCCTGGCTGCTTCGATTTTAAAGTAATCTCTCATTTTGCTGAGGAGAATTTATTAAAGTAAATGACTGTTTTCTCCTGTCATGTCACATTAAAATGTGGAGAGAACTGGTTGTAGGGGCAGTCAAACGGGCTGTGAGACTCTTCGAGCAGCCATGCATCTCCTGGACAGCTCGAACACTGATCAGGGAGGAGATACTGAAAATAAGAAATACGAATTGCCTTTATATGTGTGTATGAGTATAGACACATACATCATGTACATATATGTGTGTATGTGCATATGTGTGCATGTGAAGATGGATAGATGATAGATACATAGGTGATTTATGTATAGGTAGATGACAGATATTGGTAATTAATTGATAGTAGATAGGCTGATAGTATATAGATGATTGATAGATGGATGATAGATCATTGATAGATGATAGGTAGATAGTAGATAGATTATAGGTAGATAAATAGATGGATGATGGATGGATGATAGATACTTGATTGATAGATGATAGGTAGATAGTAGATAGATGATAATGATAGATGATAGGTAGATAGTAGATGTGATAGGTAGATGGTAGATAGAGATGATGATAGATGGATGATAGATGGATGGATGGATGATAGGTGATTGATAGATGGTAGATAGGTGGATGGTAGATAGAGATGGTAGATAAATAGATGGATGATGGATGGATGATAGATAGCTGATAGTAGATAAGGTAGATAGTAGATAGATGATAGATGGATGGATGATAGATGATTGATAGAGAGATAGAGAGAGAGAGAAGGATGATAGACTGAGCATCATAACTTCACTGAATGCTACCAGTTGGATTCAAAAGTCAGCAAACTGAAACGTCGAATTTCAGCCAGCTATCAGAAATATTGTAATCTGACAACAAAAGATAAACAAGGGGACATGGAAGTGGCAGCTATTCCAGAAGCTGCACCTCTCAGCATGGGCACAGAGCCACAGAAGTGGAGCCAGAGTCCTCTCCACATCTCCTCTGGGTCGGCGTTATCATTGTCACAATGGGTGGAGGCTGGACCTTGTGAAGGCAAAGGCATACGATGCTTTCTTGCTTCTGCTGTTTGGTGACTCCCTTACTCATTCCCTCTGCGGTGGCTGAGGGGCTGATGATCAGTTCCTCTGCCCAGAATGCCCTGACCATGCTGGGTGTCTGTCCTCCCTAGACCTAGGTCTGCAGGATGACAAGGACCCTGCAGCAGAAACTCCTCTGTCTCTTCCCTGAGCACCGTCTTCCATGCTGCCTGACTATGGTGCTGGTTCCCCTCTGATATGGAGATGGGTGGAGAATGACCAGGATATTTTATGTGGCAATGGGGGTTGAAGCCCACTTCAAAATGGCTTAGGATAAGTGACCAAAAGTCCCAGTGTGAGCATCAGGCATGGCTGGATCCAGGTGCTCAGCACCATCTGGAAATTTGTCTCCATCTTTGACTCTGCTGTCTCTGTGTGGGCTTCATTTCTAAGATGGTTTTCTCTGCACAGCTGTAACAAAGCTCAGGGCTTGCATGATGCTTTGCAGCCAGTACATCAGAGAGGACTTTCCCTCAAGACTTCTGGCAAAATTTGGGGTAACATGCTGTTCTTGCTGGGGTCAGGAGCCGTCTTGCACCAATCTCAGAGGCCAGGGGATGGAGAACTCTCCTAGGGTAGTCCCAGGTTCTGTGCCTCCCCTGAAAACACAAGGTCGGAGCCTCCCCATCCAAATTAATGCTCAGACTGTCAGGGAGGAATGACTTCCAAAGAAAAACCAAGGGCCCTTATGAAGAAAAGGAAGGGGTGCACCTACAGTTGCCAGTTCTGTTTGGAAGTGAGGGAGGGGAGGGCAGATTCCCTTGGCTTGTTCCCTAGGACAGCTGTACTTAGGTTTTACTACACAGTCCACTGAAAATGCTTCTCTCATTAGTGTTGTGCCTCTCTCATGCCTCTTTCCTTGGATAAAGAGCAAGCACATTACGAGCCACACTTGGTGCTGGTGCTGTGGCATGCAGCACTACCTAATGCGAGAGAAAGATGTGAGCAAATATCCGGAATATACAAATATAATACAAAAATACAAATATAATCAGTTATACAGCAAACAGCTGTGGGAACAGCAGCTCTGCTTGCAGGGTTGGGTAGTGGAAGGTTTCAGAGTTGATAGCATTTGGATTGGGCTTTGAAGTATGACTAGGAGCTTACCAGATAGAGAAGTGGCGTTTGGACATTGTATGAGAAGGAAACACAATCTGAGAAGGTGTACCATCCTAAGTGAATCTGTCACAGAAGCGAGAAGATGCTGTGTAAACCGGAATAATGCTTGTGTGCGTGGATCTTGATCCCTTCGTGAGCAATAAATGATTTTGTGAATAAATTGAAGAATGCTAAATTAGATCATAGGGTGTGTTTGCAGGGGTGGGGAGAGAGGAGAGCGTCGAAACTGGGGAAGTGGGGAACCAGAGATGGCAAAGCCTGGGACTTCCAGCTTCACCCACAGGACGCGAGGAGCCACATCAGTATCACCCGCACACGCAAGCTCCCATGAAGGCAGCGGTGTCCAGGCTCTGTCGCGTCCTTTCTTTGCAGCCTGGGCCTTGGTTTCTTGCAGGTGCTGTGCCCAAAGGTTAGATTGCCAGATGTGGCCGTGTCTATCAGGGAACATGGACTGAGGCCGGTGCTTTCAACCACACTCACTTTTCACTGTGTTCAGAGGGGGTGGGAAACCTCCCTTAAGGAGGAGATACGACGTGTGCAGATTGAGAGCTGGGGCCACACGGATTCCTCTAGGGGCAAGGGCTGGTGACCTTGCAGTAACTTCCACAGGCCTCAGCACCCTCCTCTGCACAATGGTGGTGGGCTAGCCAGGGCACCACAGAAAGGGCCAGCAAGGCACACCCTCGTCTATTGCCCAGGCACACATGGGCATCCATGACAGCCATGCACGTGTTAGAGCCCGACCAGAGCTGCAGCCTCCTTTGGCTGAGGTTGGAAAAGCAGAGATGTGTTCACAGTTGGAGAATTGGTATGCCTTACCCAAGTGACATCCCTGTCCTTGGAAACTTACTCTGGGGTCACAGAATTAATTCCCCAGGATTGGGTGTCACGAGGAGCTAGTTCCTGTGGCTGAAAACCACCAACACCTCCTTTCCTGGAACATTTCCCTCCTGGCATAGGGCAGTTCTCATGCCAGAACATCTTGGGCCACAAAGAACCTTTAGGACTGAGCATGTCCTTCTGTTTGCTTTAAGCTTTTAAGAAAAAGAATATGCAAAGGCTGATTGAGGCAAAAATACAGGCTATTTCTGACGTTCATTCAGAATGCCACCTAACTAGGCCAGTTTTTGGATTGTATGCCAGCCTCTTTCTGCGGGATGTAATCTCAATGCCTTTGAGTTCAATCAGTCCTATAAATTGCTATCCCTATTCATGCAGTGTGTTTTCCCCTGCGTGAGGCATTTGTGAGTTCCATTAGCACTGATAGGACTTTTAAATGCAGAAGCAGCAGTGAAGGGAATGGCATTTCCCAGCTGTAGGGCACGGGCCTTCTTTGAGATAAAAACCCACCCTGGCATCGATGACATGGGAACTATTCTGTGTCTTTTCACCCGAGAGCTCTTCAATCAACTGATGATCGCACCTGCATAACTGCTACGAGACCTGCTAAGGGGGAGCCTGGCCCAGCCATCTCTTCTTTGTGGTCACAAGCATGAACGGCCCTGGGACATCCTCTTTCCTCACTGTCCCCTCACAGCATTTCCTGACCACTGTGGCCTTGGTCCCACCACCCACCTGTGCGGCTCATCTGGCCATGCACCTCTCCAGCTCACAACTCTGTTTTCTCCCTGTTGTTTCTATGAAACCAGGTTCCAGCCCCGCCACACAGTCTGCACGGCCTCCACCGCAGCTCTGGTGAGCCTCTTGGCCAGCTTCTGGTGACAGCGTGCACCTCCCTGCTCTGAGAAGGTCTCCCTCTCCTCTCTGCCCACCCTGTACAGAGACATCTTTCAAGACCGTCCCAGAGGAGAGTGGCCTCTCTCCTCCACCCCAAGAGGACAGCCTCTCATGTGGCTGTCACCCATCTGACCCCTACCACAGACCTGAGGGTAAGTGGTGCTCACGGGCCCATATCTGCCAGCCTGCGCCCAGTTGGAGACGCCTCCCTCTCATTTGTCCTTGCTTGCTGCATGACTTTGGCAAGTGCTTGCCTCTTTGAGACCCTCAGTTTTCACACCTGAGAAATAGAAAGGCGGTGCCTGCCCCAGCTGCCCCGCAGAAGAGTTTAGGTGGCATGTGAGAAAATGCCTTATGAACTACGATGTGAGCAACTGCAGCATGCTGTGAACACCGCTTTCATGAGCTCCTCAGGGGCAGGGTAACACCCAAGCATTCTTACACCTCCCACCGGGAGGCGTATGCAAATGAAGGCCATCAAGCTTGTTTGATCAGTGATGTATTTCTTTATTTTTAGTTGTAGGATATGACAACTCTATTTTTAGCAGCTATAGCGGCCAAAACTTTGTTACCACTCAGCAGTTGTGTGTTCTTCGAGAGTAGGTTTTGTGCTTTCAAAATATCTGAATCCTCTACCATTTACAGGTGTTCTGTGCATACTTGGTGTATGAGTTGCTCAGGAAGGAAGAAAAATGTGCCCTTTTTATCTTTTAAAAAGATGGCTTGGCTTGGTGCTCCCTTGCCTGCATTCCTTCTCTGTATTTAGAAACGAACCCACACAAGTGAAGGTAAACAAAGCCTCTTGAAAGATAAGGCAGGAAAAATGAGGATAGAAAACAAAACCCTTCTAGAGAGTTTACGTGGAGGCTACCACTGGCATCGCTGCTCTGCAGTCTGTCAACCAGAGGCCCCTGGTGCTGCAGCACGGCCTTGGCAGCTTCACCAACAGGAATGTGTTCTCCTAGGGTACTGGAGGGTGGCAGTCCCAGAGCAAGGTGTGGCAGGGCTGGTCCTCCTGAGGCCTCTCCCTGGCTTGCAGACGACATCTTCTCCCATGTTCTCATGTGGTCCTCCCTCTGCACACGCGTATCTGACATCCTCCCATGTCCTCACACGTTCCTCTCTCTGCACTCGAATCCCGGACATCCTCCTGTGTCCTCACGTGGTCCTCCCTCTGCACTCACATCCCTGATGTCCTCCCGAGCCCTCATGTGGTCCTCCCTCTGCACTCACATCCCTGACGTCCTCCCGAGCCCTCACGTGGTCCTCCCCCTACACTCACATCCCTGACGTCCTCCCGAGCCCTCACGTGGTCCTCCCCCTACACTCACATCCCTGACGTCCTCCCGAGCCCTCACGTGGTCCTCCCCCTGCACTCACATCCCTGACGTCCTCCCGAGCCCTCACGTGGTCCTCCCAAGCCCTCACGTGGTCCTCCCTCTGCACTCACATCCCTGACGTCCTCCCGTGCCCTCACATGGTCCTCCCCCTGCACTTGCATCCATGACGTCCTCCCGAGCCCTCACGTGGTCCTCCCCCTGCACTCACATCCCTGACGTCCTCCCGTGCCCTCACGTGGTCCTCCCCCTGCACTCACATCCCTGACGTCCTCCCGAGCCCTCACGTGGCCCTCCCCCTACACTCACATCCCTGACGTCCTCCCGTGCCCTCACGTGGTCCTCCCCCTGCACTCACATCCCTGACGTCCTCCCGAGCCCTCATGTGGTCTTCCCCCTGCACTTGCATCCATGACATCCTCCCAACAGTGAGCACGATATGTTATTGGGGTGGGTGTGGGATAAATAAGGTATACCAGGTGAGAATAATAAGAAACTCAACTTTAAAAGATGGTGCTGATTTGGACTGTGGAGAGATTCAACTGCCCTGCTTAGCATTTGAGATTGTGATGGATGAACTAATTAAGAGCCCAAAATGAAAGTTTGGGATAAATATCTGAGGGTGTCTAATATCCCAATTTTTCATCCTAGAGTGGGCAGAGTCCTTGACCCCATTCTAGGGAGACTTCCAAAAGAAAAAAGACCTGCATTTCTTCAACAACCCACACTGAGAGACTTTCCTGCACTTTTGACCTGTGGCTAACACTCCTCACCGTTCATTCTGTCATCAGTGTTTTGGGGAAGCACCTTTATCTCTCTGATTTACAGGTTATTAAGTGGCCCTTACAATTCCCTCCAGAGGTGGAAAAGACGATGATGGTGTCTGAGCTCACAGCAGCAAAAAGCAGGCGTGTGTGCTCAGCAGCCACGTGGCTCGTCTGCTAGGAGCTTACTAAATACGATGTTCTACAACATTGCTTAACACAAGGGGAGACGCTCCTGACTCAGAGTGTTTAATTGCTCACCTACTTCATTTTCTGCCCTCTTGGGCTTCTAAAATGAAAAGAAACCTGGGGCGATACAGTGAGTCAAAGGGGTGCCAGCCGCATCACAGCAAAATAGATTCCTAAAAAATCCCTGGCCTAAGATGACAGCCTTGGCTGGATCAGTTTGAATGTGCTGATAGTGGACATGGTAGAATGAAGGTGGTTGAAATGTTCATATTAAAGAACTTCCACCCAGATTGCAAGAAAAGAGAGAGGAATGGAGATGGCAGCACGAGCCCCTACAATAAAAGCAGATGTTTTGAGATCAGTTATATTTCTTCTGACAAAAAGACAGAAACCAAAGTTTAGCCTGAGACTACAATTAATTGGGCAATAAGCCAGAGGCACATATGGCATAGACAGATTTAAACATTTCTCCCTGATATTAATACAAATACTAAAATTACAAATACTTTGATTCCAAATAAAACAAATATTTAAAAAATTTAATGAATAAACACTGGGGTCTGCAGTAGTATTTGAAGGAGAGCTCACAAACAGGTTTGGTTTTTGAAGGTTAGAACTGGTGGTCTAGAGAATTCATTTCATTCCAGAGACAGAAAGAGAGGAATTTCTTGGGTTCCTTCAGGAATGCATCTAGCTTTGCCTCATCTTTGTTTGAACTATGGATACGGCAGAAGAAAACATGAGGATTTCACAGATTTAAGGTGCAAAAAGTCACTGGGTTCTCTAAGAAGTCTGGGATTCTTCTGCTGGAAAAATAAGTTTGTTGAGAAAAAATGAGTTGGAGGAGGCTGTTATTGAAGTGAAGCAGAATTGTTTTTACTAATCTGCTTATTACCCACTCTGTAGTGTGGAAACAAATTATTCATGCACGAGGTCCTCTTACTGTTCCTAGAATGCAGTGGAAAGAGAACAGATTAGTTTTTCTCCCTCAGAACACAACCACTAGAAACATCCTACCTCAGATGAGATATTGCCTAATTATTTTCAAAAGACAGTGAAAAATCATGGATGTTAATGTTTCCTGCAAAATAAATACATGCTAGAAACAGAAGCATCTGGGTCACAGCTATATTAGAACTGCCTGTGTTCCCCTGTCACTGACATTAAAACAAAAATGTCCAATACAATCATTCACAGCGTGGGAGAGGGGAAGTTGAAGGATGGAAAGGCCAGGCATAAAAGGATTTCAGAATTTCGGTCCATAAGAAAGTGGCTTTGTGCATTGTCTGTTACTATGTGCAAGGTGAGGTTTGAAGAATGAAAACATGCAGTAACAAAGGCTGTTTTGTCCATCTCACCTCCCCAGATACCAAGTTTCAGACATGTTGCATTTTAATTGAAAGGTTGATATAATTTTTTAAAAGAACACTCGTGGTGTTTGAAGTGACAAAGGCTGCTGTGACAAAAAAGCAGGGAAAGGGAATTTTTTAAAAAAAGCAAACAACAACAACAAAAACCCCACAGAAAAGCAAACAACAAACAAACAAAAAACAGGAAGAAGTCGAACTCCCTGGGCTATGACTACTTCCAGGAAGGGGCTACAAGAGGCAGTTGGAAATTCTATTTGCTTTGCAACTGTGGGTTTTCTGACCTGCTTCCTTTCTAAAGTATATTACTCTGCTTTTGGTTCATGAAGTTATCCATTTCTGTTTTCTGGAACGGCTATGTATTTTCTTTATCTATCATCCATCTATCTACCTGCCTATCATCTATCTATCTATTTACTATCTATCTTTTCTACCTTTCGCCATCAAGAGCTTCAACACCTGGACACATTCCGCAAAGTTTCCTAAGAAAGCAAGAAAAATAATTTTTTAAAAAAAATCCGGAGTCCGGGGGGCTAATGGGGCTTTACTGGGACTCTCTGGCTTAATCCTCCAAACAACCCTGCCATAGCAGTCCATCAGTCCTCTGAGACAGGTGAGGAAACTGAGGTCGCAGGAGGGCACCCAGAAGGTCCAGGCAGAGCCCCCGGGCCCCCACACCTGCCCCCGTGGCAGCTCCAACCCCAGCTTTTTCACTAGTAAGGCACTCGCGCTGCTGGGCCACGCCCACTGCCCCACGCGGGGAAGGAGCTTCGCGCTGCCGCCTGGCTGGGGACTGGGCACCGCCCTCCCGCGGCTCCGGAGCCGGCTGCCACCAGGGGGCGCGCCCGCGGTGTCCGGGAGCCTGGCGGCGCCTGTGCAGCGGCCAGTGCACCTGCTCCTGCCCTCGCCTCGGTCTCTGCCAGGACCCCGACGCCCAGCCGGACCCTGCCCTCCAGCGGGGCCGCGGCTCCACGGCCCGCAACAGCAGCCCCACCCGGCATTCGGCGCGCTCCCCGGGGCAGAGGTCGCGGTGTCCTCAGGCTGTGGCGCCGGCCTACAACCCCCACGCCGGGCCCGGGCCCCGTGATTATATTTGGGCCCCGCGTGATTATATTTGACAGGTCTTAGTTGACGCGCTGTTCAGCGCTTTGAGTTCGGCTGAGTTTGGGGTTGGAGAATTTTCTTCCACAGGGGATTGTCTTGGATTTTTCTGTTTCTCCCTCAATATCCACCTGGAAAACATTTCAATTAATTTGTATTCACTTAAGTATTTCCGTGCAAAAACTGTGTACAAAAGCCCCAAAGTATAATTTGCGCAGTTGAGCACATGTTCTGTTGTCCAGCATTTATGGTGGTTTGTAGTGGAAAAGATTTTTAGAATATGTGGATTTTGGGGATATTCCCAGAAGCCCAGATGGCCACACTTTAACTTTGGAGGAATTAATTCTCAGAATATTGCACACAATCAATCGCCTTTGGAAGGAGCATATATTCCCAGCAAAAGCTCTGGTTTTTTGAAGTCTGTGTTGTGTGTTATTTCCAGGAGAATATGCAATGATGACAATGTTATTAACTGATTCGAATATGAAATGCTGTTATGCCAAACAATGAATCTTTGTGTCACACATTATGCCTAACTATAAATCTTCGTGTTATACATTTTAATGTCATTGGAGAGTACTCCTGTCTTCTTGGCATTATTGATAATTCGATTCTAATTGCTAATAAGTCAGAAAAATTAGGAACACCAAATTTCAGTCGTCTCAAAAGCACTCCTCTTATTAAATTTGGATTTTTACCTTTATCACATCAAAAGAAGTATTGTTAGAAAGGTGTTTAATGTTTTCCAGATGGTTAGATTACTGTTATTAGTTCTGATTTCATTGTTAATTTTTAAAACCATAGAGTTGGAAGTATCAATATGCCTTTCAATATACCTTAGTGGGATTTATTAAATTTTCATGGATGTCTTTTGGAGGTTCAGGAAGTTATTTCTATTGCTAGATTTCTGGAAGATTTATCAGGAATGAGTGTCAGACATTGTCAGACGTCCATTGAAATCATCATGGTCTTTTCCTTTATTCTATTAATATGGTGTATTACACTGATTTTTAAATTTGTATTGGTAGGATAATTCCACTTGGTTATATTGTCTAACTTTTTTCTAATTTTCTTTAATTTTTATTAGAGATGAGACCTCACTCTGTCACCCAGGTTGGGGTGGAGTGGCACAGTCACAGCTCATTATAACCTCAAACTCCTGGGCTCAAGTGATCCTGCCACCTCAGCCTCCTAAGTAGCCAGGACTACAGGTGTGCACCGCCATGCCAGGCTTATCTAACATTTTTATGTGTTGCTTCTTCCAGTTTACTAGAGTTTTTGGAGATTTCTGTCTTCATTCATGAGGGATAATAGTCTGCACATTTATTTTCTTGTGATGCTTTTGTCTGATTTGTTACCTGGGTAATACTGGCCTCAAAAATGAATTGATGTTTTCCTGCTTCTCTGCTTTGCAAGCGTTTGTGAAGGATTGGTTATTCACTAAGTGTTTAATAGAATTCACTAGTGAAGCTTTGTGAGCCTGGGCTAGACTGATGAAGAGTTTTCATTAGTCTAATCTGTTTACTTGCTGTATGAGTATGCATATATTCTCTTTCTTCTTGGTTTACTTTTACAATTTCTGTATAGCAGGGAATTTGTTTCTAATTTGTAGTATTTCATGCTTCTAGGTTTTCATGGCAGTTGAGATGTAAGAATAAAAATAATGTTGGGAGAAAGAAGTTGTGGACAATCTGTGAATATCCCAACATCTGTTGTAGGAAGGTTAAGGTTTTTTTTTTTTTTTTTTTTTTTGCTGTACTTAACTGAATACTCATATTTATAGTGTGAGACAAATGTAATGTTGTGTATAAATAGAACTAGGAAAATGTCTTAGTATTTAATCGAGATGGAAGTCTGGGCCTACCTCCTCTCTTTTATTAATATGTAGACAGGACACCAACACAAATTTGAATGAGGACAAATAAAATGTTAGCAAATGAAGAATGGTATGAATTGGTTAAAATGTGATGAAATAGAGTGGTGAATATTTACATAGAATCCATGATGTGTTAGGTGCTATTTCAAGCTATTTGCACATATAGTTTTAATACCAATGACATTAAGATGTATAACACAAAGATTCATATAAATAAAAATTACAACATTGAAAATAATATTAGATGACACTAAAACTATCATAGAAATACACATTTATATAAAACATAAAGTAACATCTATTAAATAAATTTTAGAAACTTTGATTACTAACCAGATGAGTAAGTGATTAGCCTTCTAATCCAGTAAACAAGGCATACATATTATTTTCAAATTCCAGAGACAAATATTTTAAATATTGAAGCTTAAGACCTAAAAATGTGTCCTGTAACTCTGGGGGAGGGGGTTTCATTTGTTCCACCTGCAGCGAGGTCTGTTAGCCCGTCTCAGGTTTGACTCCTGACTTAATTCCTAACAGGGGAAGCTGCTGTCCTGTAACTCTGGAGAAGGGGGTTTCATTTGCTCCACCTGCAGTGAGGTCTGTTAGCCCGTCTCAGGTTTGACTCCTGACTTAATTCCTAACAGGGGATGCTGCTGTCCTGTGACTCTGGAGAAGGGGGTTTCATTTGCTCCACCTGCAGCGAGGTCTGTTAGCCCATCTCAGGTTTGACTCCTGACTTAATTTCTAACAGGGGAAGCTGCTGTCCTGTAACTCTGGGGGAGGGGGTTTCATTTGCTCCACCTGCAGCGAGGTTAGCCCGTCTCAGGTTTGACTCCTGACTTAATTTCTAACAGGGGAAGCTGCTGTCCTGTAACTCCGGGGGAGGGGGTATCATTTGCTCCACCTGCAGGGCGAATGGTGCTCTCACCTCACACGTGACACTTGGTCCTTTTTGCATTATGGTGGAGACCACGGATGACCGTATACCTGGCCGTCGAGTGACTGGCTGTACTGTCTTACAGGTCAGTGTGGGGCCAGAAAAAACTGGGCCAAGGGGCACTACACAGAAGGCGTGGAGCTGATGGAGTCAGTGATGGACGTTGTCAGAAAGGAGGCTGAGAGCTGTGACTGCCTGCAGGGTTTCCAGCTGACCCACTCCCTGGGTCGGGGGACTGCGTCTGGGATGGGTACCCTTCTCATTAGTAAGATCCGGGAGGAGTACCCAGACAGGATCATAAGCACATTCAGCGTCCTGCCCTCGCCCAAGGTGTCAGACACCGTGGTGGAGCCCTACAACGCCACCCTCTCAGTCCACCAGCTCATAGAAAACGTGGATGAGACCTTTTGCATAGATAACGAAGCGCTATATGACATATGTTCCAGGACCCTAAAACTGCCCACACCCACCTATGGTGACCTGAACCACCTGGTGTCTGCTACCATGAGTGGGGTCACCACGTGCCTGCGCTTCCCAGGCCAGCTGAACGCTGACCTGCGGAAGCTGGCCATGAACATGGTCCCGTTTCCCCGGCTGCATTTCTTCATGCCCGGCTTTGCCCCACTGACCAGCCGGGGCAGCCAGCAGTACCGGGCCTTAACCGTGGCTGAGCTTACCCAGCAGATGTTTGATGCTAAGAACATGATGGCTGCCTGTGACCCCCGTCACGGCCGCTACCTAACGGCGGCTGCCATTTTCAGGGGTCGCATGCCCATGAGGGAGGTGGATGAACAAATGTTCAACATTCAAGATAAGAACAGCAGCTACTTTGCTGACTGGCTCCCCAACAACTTAAAAACTGCCGTCTGTGACATCCCACCCCGGGGGCCATAGATTAGGTCCTGGGGGCCATAGATGGCTGTTGCTGGGCCTGTGTGCTCGGGGCAGTGTCTCCAAAGGCACAGATGGGGTTTCTGAACAGGACCTGGGGAGACAGGCAGGTGCTCACAAGTGCTGCTTCCCCCAACTGGCAACCAGTGAGGAAAAACGCCCGAGTGGAGGTCTGACCTGCCCCACTCTGGAAGGCTGATGCTCTCTGGAAAGGTGGGTGATGTGCAGTGTCTGCTGTCTCCCTGTCCCCCACTCCAAAACTTCAGGGAAAAGATAATCCAAGATTGTCAGGATGAGCCTGGTGAGGGTGGCACCTTTGGGGATAGGCCCTTCAGCCTGGCAGAGTCTCCTCCCCAGGCTTCTTGGGGAGCCTGGACTGCAAAGCCTGCTTTGGGGAAGCTGTCAAATAAGAGGTGTGTGTGTGAGCTGGGTGCTGGGCAACACGCGTGGACAGTGCTCTTCTCCCTGGCTCTTGTAGAACTTGTCCACGGCCTGTGTGATGACCTCTTGGTAATTCCCACCCCCACCCCATCACACAGATAAGATGAAGCCAGCACAGCCCAGGGGTGGGGAGATGTACAGGTTCTACTCCAGGTCCCCTGGGAATGCCCACCTGCCTCCGACGTGTCAGGGAGAACAGGTGAGGCCCCTTCTTGTTCTCTGAATGTTGGCAATGGTCTATTGCAGCCAAATGGGAACAGGCAGGCAGGAGACTCCCTCATCTCAAAAGAAGTGGCTCCTGGAAGCAGCTGGGAGGTGGGAGAGGTTCCCCCATACTCCCCCATACTCCCCCATACTCCCCCACACTCCCCCAAGCTCCCCCACGCTCCCCCACGCTCGCCCACGCTCGCCCACACTCCCCCATACTCGCCCAGCCTGTTCTAGGAGCAGGAAAAGGGGCCTCTGTGACAGCCCTCCTCAGTGGCTCTCACTCTCTAAGGGGTGTCCTTGCCCAACCCAGGTGCACACCCATCTGAGATGGCCTTGCATGGACCTGGTTAGGAAGGTTCAGCTGTAGCAACCACTGGAACCTGCCCACACCTGGTGTCTCCACTCAGACGTGGGGCTAGATGTTCCTCCCTCCAGTAGTGGCACAGCCAGTGGCAGAGGGGGCAAGCACCGCTGCAGTTCCCACCTGGGTCTGAGGGGGGGTCAGGCTTGGTGCCCATGTATTTCCCAATTACCTGGTTCCATATGGGGGCTTCATGGACAGGAGTGGTGCTTTTCCAGGCCTCTTTTCCATAAGCCAGCTACAGGCCCAGGTTTCCAAGTTTCTGGAGCCCCTCTTCCAGCCTGGCAAGCATGGCGTGTTGTAGGGGAAGGACGTCAAGCCTACAGGCAGCAGAAACCTGTCTGGGTATGTTCTCTACCCCTGGAGGCCCCTGGTTGTTTACCTCTTTGGGTGAAAGTCGGCTTAGGATCTCAACATTCTTGTAGGACTTCAGAACTGTACCGACAGGGGCCCAGGAAGGAGCAGAGGCTGGGGCTGGCAGCTAACCAGTGTAGTGGGGGTTGTAGGGCTCAGTTTGGTCTTGCAGGGAATTCAGGGAGGCTTGGATTTCCTGAAGCTCTAGATGAGCTTGGGCTTGGATATGGAAACGGCATGGAGCCAGGGCCCTTCTGCACACTGGGGTCTGAGTAGTTGCACCCTGGTGCATCCATAGGTGTGCCCCACCTGGAGCACAGCTGTGGATAAAAGCCGGGAGAGCTGTGGAGGGAAGAGGAGGAGGAGGGAGTCTCGGGGCAGCCCCAGCTGCCAGGCAGGGCCTCTGCAAGTGAGATGCAGATCCAGCCTGTTGGCCACTTAGCACCTGCTTGGCCACCTGCAGATCACCTGACCTCTGCTTACCTGTAAATGGGGGTTGCAGCAGCACTTGCCTTCTGGGACTCCTGCAGCTTGAAGGGGCAGCACACACCACATGCTGAGAAGGCGCCTAACTCAGGCAAGCTTCTCCAACAGCACCACATCAGATTAACATCCAACCTGTACAGGACATCAAATCTCCCCATCCCTCATTCCAATGGAAGAAAAGGGAGTCTCTGTCCTAGGGGAGCAAGCACAGGCCTATCTATGCAGTTGGCAGTTGGCACTTGGCCCAGGTTGGGGAAAGGCCCTTGGATACATGCTGGTTTCACCAACCATCTGTGGGTTGGGTTTGGCCTGGACCCATGTACCCCAGGAGGCCAGCAGCCCCCTGCATGGGACAGGACTGGGAGGTGTGTGGGAGGGCTGAGCTTTGAGGGAAGCCATTATTTGGCCTCATGGGAAGTGGTGCAGGTGGTTGTTGGTGGCTCAGTTTTGCAGGGCCTGGGTGATCACCCAAGGAGTGAAAATTGCCTTTTTATGAGAAATTGCCAAAACTGATGCAAGCTCATCAGTTGAAAAGGTGAGTAATGCTGACAGTTGGCTTCACCTGCCCCTTCCCCACAAGTAACTGGTGTTCAGAGGTGGATTTGGTTCCTTCCCAGCCTTTCCCATTTGCATGTAGCTGTGTGCATGTACTTTTGTGTGTATACACACATTCCCTGGAGGGGTTACTTTTATTTTTTTATTTGGGGGGATAACTAGTGAGGCAGCCTGACACTTGCTTATCTTGTCTTTTAATTGTGGAGTCCTCTATGGAGTGGGCATCGGGTACTTCCTAGCTGGCCTCTGCCAGCTGTTTGGCTGCCCCAGTTTCTGCCCTTCACAGACATGCCGGCCACCTGGTGTGACATTCAGTGGCCTTGTTTGCAGCTAGTGTGATGAGACAAGTGGATCAGGTACATTATAAACTGAAAAAGCACATGACACGCAGAGGGAAAGGATAAATGACCATGGGTGTACTGCTCTGCTGAAGTCCGCATCACATGACTGAGATGACAAACATTTTTTCACCTAACATTTGGGCCCTGAGAAACGGCATCTATGTTTTACTTTTTATTTATAACAGAGTTAGAAGAAATACTACCAGGCTTTCTTTTCCATTTTCCCCAACTCCCTCTTTACCCCCTTAAGTTTACCTACCTCAGAAAGAAGAGCTTACCTGGTTAACGAGAGCCTGAAATTATTTGAGCCAGGTCACTGTGTAAAGGTCAGACTGCTTCTGTCTCCTTGTGCATCACTTGTGCAGCTCAGATGTTTCATAGCTCCCTGTATACAGGTAGCTGTGTTACCCTCCTAGCCTGCTTTCTTGGTTTGATACATGCCTGGGAGCATGTGAGAGCACTTAAGGTCTAGGCTCATGGGAGGACTGTTCTGCCGACCCCAGCTCATCTCTCCAGCTCAGCCTGCATGCCTGCCTTCCTCCAACTGATTCCAGAGTAGGGGATGGGAGGTCTCACATTGACCTCAAGTTTATGTGACTTTTTCCACCTCTGCTTTCCCAGACAGCCCCTGCTGTGGGACTTGTAAGGAGATTTGTGAAGTCAGTATCTACTTTTCTTGTGTGGGTGTTTATAAATTATTCCCCTGGAGGGGAATAAATGTTAGAGGTACTCCAAACCCCTAACATATAAACATCTAAGCCTGGCCCTTTTTTGGTGGTAAAATATATATAACATAAAACTTACCATTTTAACCATGTTTAAAGGTGCAGTTCCATGGCATCCAATATATTCAGTGTTGTCCAACCATCTAATTTATCTAATTTATCCATATCTACAACTTCTTTATCATCCTAAAATGAAACACCAAAACCATGAAGAAGTCACTGAATAGAAGACTGATGTGTTTGACTCCATAAAAATTAAAACTTTGTATGAGAGAAAAATGCCTCAAAGTCAAAAGTCAACAGGCTGGGGAAATAGATCTGCAATATACATTACACACAAAAAGCTAATTTGGGATATATATATACACACACACATATATATACATATGGATATATGTAAATATCCATTTTTAACACCATTTTAAAAATACCATCGTTTCCCCATTGAATAGTGTCGACTCCCTTGTTAAAAATCATGACCGTGTTTTTTGGTTCTTTATTTCTATCGCATTGGTCTTTATGTCTGTCTCTATGCTGGTACAGCATTGTTTCGGGTACTGAAGCGTTACAGTAACTATGAAACCAGGAGGTGTTAGTGCTCCGAATTTGTTAGTTTTTAAGATTGATTTGGCTACTTGGGATTTTTTTAGATTTCATCTGAATTTTAGAATAGGTTTTTCTATTTTTGAATATATTGGAATTTTTATAGTGATTTTATTGAATCTGTAGATCGCTATAGATAACAATGGCATCTTGACAAGGTTTTGTCTTCCAGTCCATAAACACATGATGTCTTTTCATTTATTTGTGTCATCTTTAATACTTTTCTGCCATGTTTATAGTTTTTGCTGTACAGGTTAAGTGGGTTTCTAAGTATTTTATTCTTTTGATGCTATCATACATGATACTGTTGTCTTGATTTCTTCTTCAGATAGTTTATTGTTATTGTAGAAATACAACTGATTTCTGTGTATTGATTTTGTATCCTGCAGCTTTGCTGAATTTTATTTATTGTATCTGACAGTTTATTTCACAGAAACTAAAAGATTTTGAATATATAAGGTTATGTCATCTGCAAACAGATAATTTTACTTTTTAAAAAATTGGAATATCCTTTATTCTTTTACTCACCTTATTGTTTTAACTAACTAGAACCTTCAGTACTACATTAAATAGAAGTAGTAAAAGCAGGCATCCTTGTTTTTGCTCTGAGGGTAAAAGCTTTCAGTCTTTCACCATGTTAGCTGTGTTTTTTGTTGTTGTTTTTTGGTTTTTTTTAATAACATTATGTTAAGGTGGTTTCTTTCTTTTTATAGTTTATTAAGTACATTTTATCATGAATGTGGGTTAAATTTTGACAAATGCTTTTTCTTTAAGATGATCACATGAGGTTTTTTCCTTCATTATGTTAATGTGATATTACACTGATTTTCATGTGTTAGAAATACTTTTATTTCAGGAGTCAGTTATACTCATTCATAGTGTATAATCCTTTTAATGTACTGCTAAATTTGAATTGCTGGTATTTTTTGAGGATTTTTGCATGAACATTTGTAAGGGATGTTTGT
The DNA here is from genome assembly GCF_029289425.2 of Pan paniscus. NCBI lineage: Eukaryota > Metazoa > Chordata > Mammalia > Primates > Hominidae > Pan > Pan paniscus. The sequence goes on along the minus strand of NC_073249.2, from coordinate 227,380,800 downwards.
TTGTAGTTTTCTTATGGTGCCTTTGTCTGGCTTGGTGTCAGGGTAATACTGGCCTCATATAATAAGTTAGAAAATGTTACCTCCTTTTCAACGTTTTGAAAAAGTTTGAGAAAAATTGGGTTAATTCTGCTTTAAACGTTGGGTAGAATTCAACAGTGAAGCCATCTGGTCCAGGCTTTTCTTTGTTGCTGGGTTTTTTATTACTGATGCAATCTTCCTGCTGAATCTCCTTGCTCAATAGGTTTATTCAACTTTTCTGATTCAGTCTTAGTAGGTTTTTTGTTTCTAGGAATTTGTTCATTTTATTTAGGTTATTCAATTTTTTTAGTGTATAGTTCCTTATGGTACTCTTCTACATCCTTTTTTTACTCCAAAAGTTTGTTAGTTATGTACCCATTTTATTTCTGAGTTTGGTAATTTGAGTATTCCCTTTTTTTCTTAGTCAATCTAGATAAAATTTTGTCAGTTTTTATCTTTTTCAGAGAACAAACTGGGTTTTGTTGATTTTTGATATTTTTTTCTATTCTCTATTTCACTTATTTCCACTGCTATCTTTATCATTTTTAAAATTTTGCTAGCTTTTATTTGTCCCTCTTTTAGTAGTCCCTCTTTTTCCCTCTGTTTTTAGTTCCTTAGGAGTAAAGTTGTTGATTCGGTATCTTATTTTTTATAATCATTTATAGCTATAAATTTTTTCCTTGTGGTACTGTTTTTGATGTATCTCTTAACTTTTGGTATTTCATATTTTTAATTTGTCTCTAGATATTTTCTATTTTCTCTTGTGATTTCTTCTTTTATCCATCCTTGGGTGTTTAATAACTATATTTTTAGACATAAAATGTGTAACCTACAAAATTTTCTTGATTTGTTACAGTTTTATTTGTTGTAAGTTTTTATTTCAGAATTAAATATGTGTATCAACATTTGTTGTGTTCTCATAAACTTTGTAATACATGGAGATTTCTGGTCCACATATGTAAGTCTCTACATGAATATTATTTTGAAGCATTTAACCTTCTGTTTTAATATTTCAAAGGTCTAAATGAAATTGAGATTTTTGGTTTCTGAGATGAAATCATGGTAGGTGACTGAGAAATGCTTAAAAATTAGCCAAAACTTAAAATTAAGTTAAAGTTTACCTTCAGGATTCAACCTGAATAAGTCACCCTGTATTGCTGGTAATAAAAAATAAGTCTTTAATGGTATAAAAGCAAACTTCAGAGAATGTTTTCTTTTCCCCAGTTGACATCTAAATTAAAAGCTGGAAAAAATTTTTATGGCCTTATGCGTTTTTCACTTTACAATTTCAACTTTTTCTGGTCAAAATTTTTCCAAACAGAGTCCTGTGTATTTGAAAGACAAATTTTTTTCAGTTGAAATGCTTAAGCAGTTAAATAAGGCCATGAAACTTTCTTGAACCTGTGGGAATCCATGAGAAAATCTGACATTATGTTCTATTCTCTTGGAAGGTAGAAATATCGTTTGACTTCTGTTTTGCTGACAAGAAATGTGGTCCTGAGCAAGGCTCCCTGGACAATGACCTCACACATGGAAAACGCTGGAGCCCATCTGTCTCCAATCTGCTGTTTTCCAAAAATTAGGGAACTTCAGTTTTCCCTTTGATACTCTCTGTTTCTACCAACCCCAACGCCAGGGCTGTCCTGCTTCTACAAGTGACAATGACAAATATAGGCCTGAAGGAAGATGAGCTGATGGCATTCCCAGCTTACTACCACTCCTTGGGGGCCTTATCTCACATACGTGGATTCAACTCATAGACTCAGCTGGGTGAGGATCTATTGTTCAGCTACATTAGAAGTGACTGCTTAAGACTCTGGTGTGTGGTGAAATGAGGCAGAATTTTCTCAATGCAGTGTTGGGAGAAGTTTCTCCTCATAATTACCATCTTACTATCACTAAATCATAGCTAAAATAAGGAAATTATTCAAGAAGAAATAGAAATGTAATCTTATGAAGACATAAATTTAGAGATTTGTGGAAAGCCCTTCATAATTTTATGGTGTTCTCTTTGAGCTGGGATTATAGTTGACATTTCATTATAATATATTAGCTATTCTAGACTTTATGCATTTATGTAAAGTTTTCTTTGCTGCACTTTAAGTTCTGTGATACATGGGCAGAGCATGCAGGTTTGTTACATAGGTATACACGTGTCATGGTGGTTTGCTGCACCCATCAACCCATCATCTACATTAGGTATTCCTCCTAACACTATTTCTCCCCTAGCCTCTCACCCCACAACAGGCCCCAGTGTGTGATGTTCGCCTCCCTGTGTCCATGTGTTCTCATTGTTCAACTCCCACTTATGAGTGAGAACATGCAGTGTTTGGTTTTCTTTTCTTTTTTTCTTTCTCTCTTTTCTTTTTTTTTTTTTTTTTTTTTTGAGACAAACTTTCACTCTTGTTGTCCAGGTTGGAGTGCAATGGCGCGATCTCGGCTCACCGCAACCTCTGCCTCCCGGGTTCAAGCGATTCTCCTGCCTCAGCCTCCCAAGTAGCTAGGATTACAGGCATGTGCCAACATGCCTGGCTAATTGTTTGTATTTTTAGTAGAGACGGGGTTTCTCCATGTTGGTCAGGCTGGTCTCAACTCCCCACCTCAGCCTCCCGAAGATCTGAGACTACAGGTGTGAGCCAATGCTCCTGGCCTGGTTTTCTTTTCTTGTGTTAGTTTGCTGAGAATGATGGTTTCCAGCTTCATCTACGTCCCTGGAAAGGACATAAATGCGTAGTATTCCATGGTGTATATGTGCCACCTTTTCTTTATCCAGCTTATCATTAATGGGCATTTGGGTTGGTTCCAGGTCTTTGCTATTGTGAACAGTGCTGAAATAAACATACAGTGCATGTGTCTTTATAGTATAATAATTTATAATGCTTTGGGTATATACCCTGTAATGGGATTGCTGGGTCAAATTGTATTTCTGGTTCTAGATCCTTGAGGAATTGTCACACTGTCTTCCATAATGACTGAACTAATTTACACTCCTACCAACAGTATGAAAGCATTCCTATTTCTCCACAGCCTCATCAGCATCTGTTGTTTCCTGACTTTTAGTAATAGCCATTCTAACTGGCGTGAGATGGTATCTCATTGTGGTTTTGATTTGCATTTATCTAATGACCAGTGACGATGAGCTTTTTTTCATATGTTTGTTGGCCACATAAATGTCTTCTTTTGAGAAGCGTCTGTTTGTTTCCTTTGCCCACTTTTTGATGGGGTTGTTTTTTCTTGTAAATTTGTTTAAGTTCTTTGTAGATTCTGGATATTAGCCCTTTGTCAGACAGATAGATTGCAAAAATTTTCTCCCAATCTATAGGTTGTCTGTTCACTCTGATGATAGTTTATTTTGCTATGCAGAAGCTCTTTAGTTTAATTAGATCCCATTTGTCAACTTTGGCTTCTTTCGTTGCCGTTGCTTCTGGTGTTTTAGTCATAAAGTCTTTGCCCATGCCTATGTCCTGAATGGTATTGCCTAGGTTTTCTTCTAGGGTTTTTATGGTTTTAGGTCTTATGTTTAAGTCTTTATTCCATCTTCAGTTATTTTTTTGTATAAGGGGTAAGGAAGATGTCCAGTTTCAATTTCTGCATATGGCTAGCCAGTTTTCCCAACATGATTTATTAAATAAGGAATCCTTTCCCCGTTGCTTGTGTTTGTCAGGTTTGTCAAAGATCAGATGGTTGTATGTGTATGCTCTTATTTCAGAGTTCTATATTCTGGTTCATTGGTCTTTGTGTCTGTTTTTGTACCAGTACCATGCTGTTTTGGTTACTGTAGGCTTATAGTGTATTTTGAAATGCCTCCAGCTTTGTTATTTTTGCTTAGAATTGTCTTGGCTATTTGGGCTCTTTTTTGGTTCATGAGAATTTTTAAATAGTTTCTTCTAATTCTGTGAAGAATGTCATTGGTAGTTTAATGGGAATACCATTGAATTCTTTTATAAATTACTTTGGGGAGTATGGCTATTTTCACGAATTAATTCTTCCCTATCCATGAGCATGGAATGCTTCTCCATTTGTTTGTGTCCTATCTGATTTCTCTGAGCAGTGGTTTGTAGTCCTCCTTGAAGAGGTTCTTCACTTCTCGTTAGCTGTATTCTGATGTATTTTATTCTCTTTGTAGCAATTGTGGATGAGTTTCATTCATGATTTGGCTCTCTACTTGCCTGTTGTTGATGTATAGAAATACTAGCAATTTTTGCACATTGGTTTTGTATACTGAGATTCTGTTGATGTGGTTTATCAGCTTAAGAGGCTTTTGGGCTGAGATGATGGGGTTTTCTAGATACAGGATCATGTCATCTGCAAACAAAGATAATTTGACTTCCTCTCTTCCTATTTAAATACCTTTATTTCTTTCTCCTGCCTGATTGCCCTGGCCAGAAATTCCAGCACTATATTGAATAGGAGTGGTAAGAGAGGCCATCCTTGTCTTGTGCCAGTTTTCAAGGGGAATGCTTCCAGCTTTTGCTCATTCAGTATGATATTGGCTGTGGGTTTGTCATTTATGGCTCTTATTATTTTGAGGTGTGATCCTTCAATAGCTATTTTATTGAGGGTTTTTAACATGAAGGGATGTTGAATTTCATTGAAGGCCTCTTCTGCATCTATTGAGATAGTCGTGTTGTTTTATGTTTAGTTCTGTTTATGTGATGAATTACATTTATAGATTTACCTGTGTTGAACCAACCTTGTATCCCAGGGATGAAGCCATCTTGATCGTGGTGGGTCAAGGTATCCTTAACAGTCTTAAGTTCAGTCTTTTTACATAATCCCACATTTCTTGAAGGTTTTGTTGTTCATTCTTTTTTGTTCTTTTTTCTCTATTCTTTTCTTCCTGTCTTGTATCAGATAGTTTTCAAGCTCTGAGATTCTTTCCTCCACTTGGCCTATTCTGCTAGTGATACTTATGGTTGCATTGTGAAGTTCTCATGTTGTGTTTCTCACCTCCATCAGGTCAGTTATGTTCCTCTCTAAACTGAATATTCTGCTTATCAGCTACTGTGTTCTTTTATGATTTTTACCTTCTTGCATTAAGTTAGAACGTGCCCCTTTAGCTCAGTGAGGTTTGATATTACCCACCTCCTAAAGCCTACTTTTGTCAATTCAGCCATCTCAGCCTTGCGTCAGTTCTGTGCCCTTGCTGGGGAGGTGGTGTTGTCATTTAGAGGAGAAGAGGCATTCTGCCTTTTTGAGTTTTCAGCGTTTTTGTGTTGATGCTTTCTCATCTTTGTGGGCTTATCTACCTTTGATCTTTGACGTTGCTGACCTTTGAATGGGGTTTTTGTGGGGTCTTTTTTGTTGATATTGTTGTTGTTGCTTTCTGTTTGTTCTTAACAGTCAGACCACTCTTTCCTAGGGCTGCTGTGGTTTTCTGGGGGTCCACTCTGGACCCTAGTCACCTCAGTCTCTCCTGCACCTGGAGGTATCACCGGTGAAGGCTGCAAAACAGCAAAGATGGCAGCCTGATCCTTCCTCTGGGAGCACCGTCCAAGTGGGTACCGACTTGACGTCAGCTGGAACGCTCCTGTAGGAGGTGTCTGGAGACCCCTGTTGGGAGGCCTCACCCAGTCAGGAGAAACAAGATCAGGAACTGCTTAAAGAAGCAGTCTGGCTGCCCTTTGGCAGAGCAGGTATGCTGTGCTGTGCTGATCCCCGGGAGTCTCCAGAGCCAGCAGGCTGGAAAGGCTCAGCCGGCTGAACTGGGGAGATAGCAGCTACCCCTCTCCCTGGAGACTTCATCCCAGGGAGAAATCAGAGTTCTGTCCATAGAACTCTGGCTGGAGTTGCTAAAATTCCAATGGGGAGGCCCTGTCCAGTGAGGAGGGATGGATTTTGGTCTCACTTAAAGAAGCAGCCTGGCCACAATCAGGCACAGCAGCTGTGCTGTGTTATGGGGGACTCCTCCTGGTCCCTGGTGCCAGCAGGCTAGAGTGGCCAACTCAAACCACAGATATAGCGGCTGCCCTTCCCCCCAGGAACTCGGTCCATCTCTGGCTGTCTCCAGCCTGCTGCCGCTGGCCAGCTGGAATTCCAAGCCAATGGGACTTGTGAGGTGCTGTGGGAGTGGGGCCTCAGAATGATGTCACTTGGCTCCCTGGATTCAGCCCCCTTCCTAGGGGAATGCACAGATGTATCTCCCACTTTGCTGGAATTCTCGGGGCAGAGGATGCAAAACTCCTGGGTTTCCACGCATGCCCCAGTGAGCCAGCGAGCACTCCACTGAGACTCCACACAGCTCTGTGCTTCAGACCCAAGGCCATGGTGGCTGAGCTCACTGGGGGACCTCCCGATCTGCAGGTTGCAAAGATCCGTGGGAAAAGCATGGTTTCCCAGGCAGTCACACAATCACTCACCGCCTCCCTTGGCTGCGAGTGGGGGCTCCCTAGCTCCGTGCCACACCTGGATGGGCCATCACCCCACTTGCTTTTCCTCACTCCCTGTGGGCCTAGTGGGCCTAGTCAGTCCCAATGCAAGAACCTGGATACCTCAACTCAAGGTGCAGAATTCACTTGTAGTTTTCATTGCTCTCCATGAGAGCCATGGGCCACAGCTGCTTCTAATCGGCCAGCTTGGCCCCATCTAAAGTATGATTTCTTAATACATGAGATGTTTTAAGTACATGACAATAATGATATTTATCACAAATAATATTTTATCTCAATTTCATATAAAAATTGCTAATAAATCAATTATTTTTTGGTTACCACAAAGCTATCTGGAAATGTAACATCTGCCATTTATAAAATTTCTGTAGAGTTAATAGAACTTTTCTTGAAGGGAGGCCGGCAATATGCATCATGAATTCAAGCACTACCAGTGAAGTTGTGGAGTTTGAAGTGGTACTCACATCTTGTTACTGGGATTATAAATTCGTACAAACTTTATCTAATGTGACTAAACAATATATACCAAAATTATCAGTGGAAATACTCTCTGATTCAGCAATTTCATTTCCAGAAATTTACCCTACAGACATACTCATGATGCCTGGAATTATGTATGAATGGGAGAAAGTATTATACCACCTTTTTCATTAACAAAAGTCTGGAAATCACCTTAATGTTTATCAGTCACATTAATGATTATCACCTTACTGTGTATTGAAATTATGGTTATTCATATGATAGCATACTATGCAGCTATTTAAAAAAATAAATTTTAAAAGGATGCTCAAAAATGATGTCCAATATATGTTACAAAGTAAAAACCCTGGGTGCAGAGCCATGTGTCTGATATGCTTCCATTCCTATAAAATCAGAGTGTGTAGAAATGCATAGAATATCTCTATTAACTGGTAACTGTTACAAAATTCAAAGTTAATGCAGGCAAGACCTTTCTTTTTAATGCTAACACTCCAAGGAACTGCACAACATTTGAGGATTTCCAACACATGCCAATCTACCTTTGAACCTACAGATTTTAGGAAATGAGGCTCTTGAAAAATCAAGCATTAATATTCCTAGCTACAGTTGTTTGGGACATAATTAGAATTATCCATTCTTTGAAAGTTTGTAAAATTTGCTCATACAACCGTCTGGGCCTAGTCCTTCCTTTGTGAAAGATTTTATTTTACTAGAGATTTTATTCTCTTCACATTATAGTACTTCTTAGGTTTTCTATTTCTTCTTGATTCTTGAGTCAATTTTGGTACCACTTTGTACCCCACAGGGTGCTTGGGCTCAGAACACATCAGTCAAAGAAAGAGAGAAGAAAGGAAGGCAGGAAGGCAGGGTGAAAGGAAGGAAGGAAGGAAGAAGGAAGGAGACAAGGAAAGAGAGAGAAGGAAGGAAAGAATGAGAGAAGGAAGGATGGAGGGAGAGAAAGATGGAAAGAGAGAAAGAAGGAAATGAGAGAGAGAGAAGGAGAGAAGGAAGGAAGGAGGGAGAGAAAGAAGGAAAGGGAAAGAAGGAAAGAAACAAGGAAGCAGGGAGGGAGAGAAAGAGAAAGGGAGAGGAAGGAAGGAGGGAGAGAAAGAGGAAGGGAGAGGAAGGAAGGAGGGAGAGAAAGAGGGAAAGGGAAAGAAGGAAGGAAAGAAACAAGGAAGCAGGGAGGGAGAGAAAGAGGAAGGGAGAGGAAGGAAGGAGGGAGGGAAAGGAGACAGGGAGGGAGAGAGGGAGGGAGGGAGGAAAAGAAAGAAAGAGAGAAAGGTGAAAGGTGGGGACGGGAAGGGAAGAGGAGCCAGCCACAGGCTACAGGCTGTTTGTTCACTCTTTTACTTGACCCAAGAAGTTCTGCCTTTTAAATATTCCACCTTCTGCCATGAGTTACACTGTTCAATATTCATTTCTGAGAGCATTCAAAGGTCTCTGTGTGCCCTGCCATGATGGACCATGGCTTCAGCTCTCAAACACAACCCTCAGCCAAAATATTCATGACTGTTCCCTCCCATATACTCATCAATCCCCCATGCTATGGTCTGCATGTGTCCCCCAGAGCTCACGTGTTGGAAACTTAATCCTCTATATGACAGTGTTGAGAGGCAGGGCCTAATAAGAGTGATTAGGTTATAAGATTCTGCCCCCATGTATGGATTAATGTCATTATCTCAGGAGTGGGTTAGTTATCTTGGGAGTGGGCTTGTATTAAAAGCATGTTCAGCCCCTTTTGCTCTCTTTCTTTCTCAAACTCTTGCTCTTCTGCCTTCAGCCATGAGATGACACAGCCAGAAGGCCCTCACCAGATGCAGACCCCTCATCCTTGGACTTCCTAGCCTCCAGAACTCTAAGAAATAAATTTCTTTTCTTTATAGATTCCCTAGTCTGTGGTATTCTGTTATAGCAGCACGAAATGGGTTAAGATGCCCCATTACATGGAGAGTGCTGATCCACAGGGTTCAGATCATTGACTTAGGGCTTGGAGTCTTATACAACATCCCTATGGGAGTTGACCTCCATATTCCCTATCTTCCCGGAATCGCAAATGGTGATTTCAGATCAAAATATAGCCCAGATATTTTGCATTTGGCAATATTGCCCACTTTTCCACAACTTTATCATGTCAGGTTTGATGTGCTCACTTCTATGATCCCTGAAAGGATATGGGTTCAAGATCCTGCAAGGTTACAATCCAAGGATAGAAGAGCCTAGACAAGAGTCCCATCACCTGGGCGATCAGTGCAGAGATATGTCACAAAGCCCCCATAGGCAGAGCCTAGACAAGAGTTACATGACCTGGGTGACACGTAAACAACAATGACAACTTATTTTCATCCCCACTTCAGTCTTTGAGGTCAGACAGACCTGGATTCAAATCCAAGCTCCACCCCTCGCTGTGTGAGCTTGCTCGTGCTGCTAACCTCTCTGAGACTTGACTCTTCACTTGTGAAATGAGGATAAAGCCCCTTCTCTCAGGGGCTGTGCCAAGGATGAAATGAGTCATGCATTGGTCAGGACAGGTGATGCTGTGTAACAAGCCCCTAAACCTCAGTGGCGTCAACAGCAAAGTTGACTTCTTTTCTTTTCTTCTTTTTTTTTCTTTTGTTGGGGGTGGGGAGGTGGATGGAGTCTCACTCTGTCACCCAGGCTGGAGTGCAGTAGTGCAATCTCAGCTCACTGCAACCTCCACCTCCTGGGTTCAAGTGATTCTCCTGCCTCAGCCTCCTGAGTAGCTGGGGCTACAGATGTCTGCCACCAGGCCCGGCTAATTTTTTGTATTTTTAGTAGAGATGGGGTTTCACCATGTTAGTCAGGATGGTCTCGATCTCCTGACCTCATGATCTGCCCACCTCAGCCTCCCAAAGTGTTGGGATTACAGGCGTGAGCCACTGCACCCGGCCTTGACTTCTCAATTGATTTCACATCCATCACGGTTCAACAAGGGGGTTCTGGTGGTCGCAGTCAATGAGCCGAGACCATGCCACTGCACTCCAGCCTGAGTGACAGAGTGAGACTTCATCTCAAAAAAAAAAAAAGTCTCAGGCTACGTCTGAACTAGGAGGGTAGAAAGAATAGTCATTTTGGTTGCCACAAACCATCAAAACAAAGATGCAGATCATTGATGTAAAATTACAGTTAGTTCCTTCCCACTCCTTTTCAGCTTCTCTTCGTTGCTATGACCCAGCGTCTCCTGTGTCAGTTTTCAGTCTATTGTCTCCCAGCTCCTAGTGCACCTTTCAATATGTGCACTGTGATAAACTGGGAAGCACTTTTCAATACACCTTCTGGAAGTGAACATTCTGCAGGCATCTAGATAGAGGATGGAGAGACTGCAGGGGGCAGGAGCTCTCTGGCTGGACCTTGATCATGTTCAAGCCCCAACCACAGAGACCTAGGCATGGTCCCTCAGCCACCTTGCAGCCTTGGCTAGCAACATCTCGACATGGAAACCAAAACGCAGCAGAGCCCATGTGATCTGAAGTTCCTGAAAAGTTGCCCAGACCTCCTCTTGTGCCCACATACAAAGAGTGTGTACAGGGTCATGAGTGAGCATAATATTACAGAGGAATGTAAACAGGAAAACCATAGCATAGAGCAGTGGGGATCCGCAGCTCACAGTGATAGCATGGAAGTTTCCTGGTTACATGAAGTAATTAAGATGTATTTAAAAGCCAAGAGTACAAAATTAGACCTGATGAAAAACCAGAAGGAGTTATCATCCCAGCCAAGCAGAAAAGCCAAGCCTTCTCTCCCTTCTCAAGAAGGAACAGAAGACAATGATGTGATCTGTGAGTCATGTGTAACATGAAAGTACAGGAAAAGTTGAATTTCTGATACACAAATCTGAAAAGTTTTTATAGTAACAGATTTCAGGATTAAAAGTCAATATTTATTACTTCATTAAGAGCAAATAAATACTTTAAGAAAACCTTGTTGTTTTAACCAAAATTTTTAGTTTTGTATCACTATGTTTTTAATATTACAGCTAATTTAAATAATCTTTATAAACAATCTATCTGAGCTCAATCAGTTTTGACCTCAAGGTAAGATTTACGTAAACTTTTAATAACCTTGTATAATTTTTTCCGTCTTTTCCAGCTTTTTATACACATTTAGTTTTATCTATCTTTTTTATTCCTTCAATTTAAAATAATCCTTAAAAATCTCTAAGCGAATTTACTTTCTCTGAAACAAAAACTGGTATACATTTTGCATACAGAATTGTTTCTCTTGTATCTAGTAGTCTTAATCACATATATCTACCACAATATTAATACTTAGTAACCCTTATTTTAATAAAAAACCTAGGAAGCAAGAAATCTTGAATTGTCATATAGCAGTATCTTACAGATGAGAATAATTTCATAATTTAGAAATATGTGTTCCTAAAACATTTTTTTTTAAGATGGAGTTTCGCTCTTGTTGCCCAGGCTGGAGTGCAATGGAACAATCTCGGCTCACTGCAACCTCCGCCCCCCGGGTTCAAGCAATTCTCCTGCCTCAGCCTCCCAAGTAGCTGGGATTACAGGCACCCACCACCACACCTGGCTAATTTTTTGTATTTTTTAGTAGAGACGGGGTTTCTCCATGTTGGTCAGGCTGGTCTTGAGCTCCTGACCTTGGGTGATCCACCTGCCTCAGCCTCCCAAAGTGCTGGGATTACAGGCGTGAGGCACCACGCCTGGGCTGAAACATAAGTTTTTAAATTGGAAATAACCCAGATAGTTAATGAGTATCTATTATTTAATTTAACATAACTAAAATTTCAAAAATAGGCTGGGCATGGTGGCTCACACCTGTAATCCCAACACTTTAGAAGGCCAAGGCAGGAGTATCATGAGACCAGCCTGAGCAAAATAGTGAGATGCTGACTCTACAAAAAAAATAAAAATTAGATGAGCATGGTGGTGCATGCCTGTAATTACAGCTACTTGGGAGGCTGAGGTGGGAGGATCCCTTGAGGGCAGGAGGTCAAGGTTGCAGTGAGCTGTGATCATACCACTGTACTTCAGCCTGGGTGACAGACAGAGACACTGTCTCAAAAAAACTTCAAAAATACATTAAGATGTCTTGGATAGACATGTATCCATTTACATTTACTTATTTTTAACAGTTTATCTAGAGTATTTGTGAGAACTGAGGTATTAGGCAAAGCTAGTCATCATTTCTAGGTTATTTTCTTGTTAACCATGTTATAGCCTGTGAATATCAGGTGTTCACGTAAGTGGGGACTTCAAAGTTAAATACATGGGTATTTTACCAATAACTCAGAAAATTCCATTACTTTTGTTCAACAAACCGTATTAAATTGGTCTTATGTATTTAAAAAATCACAAAAACAAATATTCTTTTTTTCCTGTGTTTATAGCTTTATAACCTTCATGCCAAACCCTAGCACCTTAAAATATCTAGCAAATGTAAATATAAAACACAGTCAGAAATGTATGCTGACAATTCTGAAGACATTTCTATTTTTATTTTATCAATACTTTTAAAATTATTTGTGTTTATAAAAGAACTCTTTTGTCTGGGCACAGTGGTTCATGCCTATATCCCAGCACTTTGAGAGGCTGAGGCAAGAGGATCACTTGAGCTCAGGAGTTTGAGACCAGCCTGGGCAACATAGTGAGACCCAATCTCTACTAAGAATAAGATAAAAAATTACCAGGCATGGTGGTGCATGCCTATTGTCCCAGCTACTGGAGAGGATGAGGCAGGAGGATCACCTGAGCCTGGGAGGTTGAGGTAACAGTGAGCTCTGGTCCCACTACTGCACTCCAGCCTGGGGAACAGAGTGAGACCTTAGAGAGAGACCTTGTCTCAAAAAGAGAAAAAAATAAAGAATTATTTCATTCTTTTGTTTTTCTTCAGCCAAGTAACCTTGAATTGGTAATACCACAGACAGTAAGTTTCATCTCATCACCAGTAGACAAGTCAGGAGATTCAAAGTAGGCAGGGAAAAAAAAATAGATAGGCCAAAGAACTGAGACTTTTTCATTTTAGGGTTTTTAAAAATATAAACTATTTGAGTTCTGAATTTTCTTTCATGTTATTTGGCCATCAGGTTTAAAGTGTGCACTAGAAGCCAGGCGTGGTGGCTCATGCCTGTAATCCCAACACTTTGGGAGGCTGAGGCAGGTGGATCACTTGAGGCCAGGAGTTCGAGACCAGCCTGGCCAACATGACAAAAACCCATCTCTACTGAAAATACAAAAATTAACTGGGTGTGGTGGTGTGCACCTGTAGTCCCAGCTACTCGGGAGGCTGAGGCAGGAGAACTGCTCAAACCTGGGAGGTGGAGGTTGCAGTGAACCGAGATTGTACCACTGTACTCCAGCCTGGGAAACAGAGCAAGACTCTGTGTCAAAAAGAAAAAAAAAAAAAAATATATATATATATATATATATATAGGCCTGGGCGCAGTGGCTCATGCCTGTAATCCCAGCAGTTTGGGAGGCCGAGTTTCTCCATGTTGGTCAGGCTGGTCTCGAACTCCCAACCTCAGGTGATCCACCCGCCTAAGCCTCCCAAAGTGTTGGGATTACAGGCGTGAGCCACCGCGCCTGGCCTGCTTGTTCTTTTCATTTCATCCTGATCTCCGAATACAGGAGAGTAGCTGAGTTGGTGTTCACTAACAAGCACAGAAGCTTTGTTACATTTACAGTGTCATTCTTGGCAAAACCTGAAGTTTTGCCTCCCGGGTTCACGCCATTCTCCTGCCTCAGCCTCCCGAGTAGCTGGGACTAGAGGCGCCTGCCACCTCACCCAGCTAATTTTTTGTATTTTTAGTACAGACGGGGTTTCACTGTGTTAGCCAGGATGGTCTCGATCTCCTGACCTTGTGATCCACCCACCTCGGCCTCCCAGAGTGCTGGGATTACAGGCGTGAGCCACCGCGCCCAGCCAGAAGCTCTGTAATTTCAATGATGATTGTGCTTTTAATCTCTTTCTCCGCATCTGGCTCATGATAAAGTTTCAGGTGTCTTGATGGTATCTAAATCAGCTGTGGATTCGGTCCTGGAGAAACACAAGCATAACCTCTACGCCAAGTTATTATTTTACCTATTTCCCAACTTTTTGTTATTGGATCTCTCCACCAAACCAGTTGTTCTGCTTCTGTCTTTGCAGCTGGTTTCTATAGATGCTGTTCGTCTGCTGATAACATCTGGCCTTTGGGCAGGCTCGAAAAATTGAAAGTTAATAATGCTAGATTCAATTGTGTCTGGGCTGTCCCATAATCCCTGTTTCCCCCCTTTTTGTTTTATTATCAGTTGTTCATCTGTATGAAATCATAACTGAGCATTTTCAATTAACTGTGTGGAATGAACCACGTATGAAGAATCAGAAATCACATTAATAGGCATATCAAAAGCAGTCAATACCTCAATTACAGCTACAAGCTCCACTTTTTGAGCTGAAATATAGGGCGTCTGGAAAACTTTACCTTTTGATCCAGAATAAGAAGCTTTATCATTACTAGACCCATCTGTGAAACAATAAAAACGCTTAGCAGGCTGCAGGTTGTTTACTTAAGGAATTGTAAATGCAAACCGTTCACAGTCTTGCTCAGCTAAAAGGGTAGTAAAGAAACAGTCTTTTAAATCTATGACTATTAAAGGCCAGTTTTTTGGAATTATAGTAAGAGAAGGCAATCCTGGCTGTTATGTTTCCATAGGTTGTATAACTGAATTGATGGCTCTTAAGTCAGTTAACATTCTCCATTTACCTGATTTTTTCCTAATTATGAAAACTGGAGAATTCCAAGGGGAAGATGTTGGAGCTATGTGTCCATTTTCTAATTGTTCAGTAACTAATTTCTCTAAAGCATCCAGTTTCTCTTTGCTTAGCAGCCATTATTCTATCCATATTGGCTTATCTGTTAACCATTTGTAAAGGTGTAGGTTCTGGAGGCTTAACAATGGCCGCCGTCAAAAATGATATCCTAATCTTTGGCAGGAACTTTGTCTTTCCACTTGAAGCAGTTCTTTCAAACCTTGCAAATATTTTCCTAGTCCCATACCAGGAACATGCCCCATTTCATGAATTATATGTCGACTTTGAGGGCTATATAATTATTCTGCAATTAGAACTTGTGCTCCCCATTGTTGTAATAAATCTCTCCCCCATAAATTTATAGGTACAGAAGTTATAATTGGTTGAATAGTCCCAGGTTGTCCATTGGGCCCTTCACAATGCAAAATATAACTACTTTGATATACTTCAGGGGCTTTACCAACTCCAACTATGTTAAATTGAGTGGGTTGAATTGGCCACGCGGATGGCCACTGCTGTAGAGAAATAATTGAAATGTCCTCCTGTATCTACCAAACCTTTAAAGTTCTTTCCCTGAATAGTTATTTCACAGGTAGGACGTTTATCAGTAATTTGATTTACCCAATAAGCCACTTTGCCTTGTTTATTTGTGCTTCCAAATCCTCCTGTTCATTTAATTTCACTTTTTCCCATTCCCACATACGGCACAAGCAGGAGCCGATCTCCTGGCTCTGCTTTCCAGGGAACACAAGTAGATATAACAATTTGCATTTCCCCATTGTAATCTGAATCAATGACTCCTGTATGTATTTGTACCCCTTTTAAACTTAAACTAGACCTTTCTAAAAGTAATCCTATTGTCCCTGCTGGCAAGGGTCCACAGACTCCTGTTGGGACCTTTTGCAGGGGTTCCCCAGGTAGAGGGCTCACAGCTTTTGTGCAGCATAAATCTACTGCAATACTACCAGCTGTGGCGGGGGACAGACATTGTACGGGCGTGAGGAAATGGCCTGAGTTGGAAATGCCCCGGTTTAGAATGGGCCTAGGATGGGCCCCTCATGGCGTTTCCCGAAATCGGGTTCCGTTCTTTATCAAACTTAGAGTGACATTGGTTAGCCCAATGATTTCCTTTTTTACATTTTGGACATATTTCAGGCTCAGCAGTTTTCTTTTTTCCCCTATCTGGCAGCCTGACTCACTGATTTTTTTCTACATTCTTTTTTAGTATGAATAGCTTCTTTAAATTCTTTGAGTAATTTAAAAGGAAAAGGTTCAAATGTAGCTATAATATCTCCCTGTTGATCCGGGGGTGTATCCTAACAGGGAACTGCCAAGCCTCTAAATCACCCTCTCTTCTAGCTTGCTGAATTCCTGCCTGAATAGAACTGAGAGAGGTCGCTCCAGGCGCTGCTCGAACAGTCACTGGGGCAACTACTTTTCGCCCACAGTCCTCTGGAAAAGAAATATCTGGAGGGTCATTTTCTTCAAAATAATAATGAGGGGGTGCAGAAGGGTAGGGATGAACCTCTCCCTCCTTTGCCGCTTTAGCTTTAGCTGGCAAACAAACCTGGTCTGTAACCTCTTCTGTTACGTCGCTATACTGTCCTTCCTCCTCCTCCTCCTCCTCAGTGTGAAAAGGTTCCAAGGTGAAATGCACCAGACCCCATGCCTGTCCCATTGTTACCCTGATGCTTCCGAGCTCCCCTTCTTACTCACCACGGGGATGGCTTTAAGAGTACTCAGGTGTCCTCCAGCTAGTTCCACGTTCTCCAACCGTCGCTCTGGCGACCCTTCGACCTGGATTCGAGCCCCCACGATGGACGCCACTTGCAGAGACCAGCTCGGTCAGGAAGACCCTAACCCAGCGGCACTAGAAGAATTAAAGACACATACACAGAAATATAGAGGTGTGAAGTGGGAAATCAGGGGTCTCACAGCCTTCAGAGCTGACAGCCCCGAACAGAGATTTACCCACATATTTATTAACAGCAAACCAGTCATTAGCATTGTTTCTATAGATAACTAAAAGTATCCCTTACGGGAAATGAAGGGATGGGCCGGAATAAAGGGGTGGGTCTGGCTAGTTACCTGCAGCAGGAGCATGCCCTGAAGGCACAGATAGCTCACGCTATGTTTGTGGTTTGAGAACGTCTTTAAGCGGTTTTCCACCCTGGGCGGGCCAGGTGTTCCTTGCCCTCATTCCGGTAAACCCACAACCTTCCAGCGTGGGCGTTATGGCCATTATGAACATGTTACAGTGCTGCAGAGATTTTGTTTATGGCCAGTTTTGCGGCCAGTTTATGGCCAGATTTTGGGGGGCCTGTTCCCAACAGTAACCAATATTAAGTCATTCTCATTTCAACATTTAAACTCTTCCAACTGAATGCATTAAAAACAAAAGTCACACACCACTGTACCCCTTATACGTACACAGCGGTTGGCAAACATGTGACAGGTGGAGGTCCCAAGGCACCACTGGGAGCTTGTGAGCAGATGGGCGTCTTCCAGAACGCACTCTGCCGGCACTCGGCAACGTGAAGTGTTCACGTCCTGTGATGCAGCCTCTGCTCCAGGCCACTTCCGGAACTGCGAGGGAACAGCTGTGGGCGCGCTCATTTCAGCTTTGCTTCAGATCCTGGGAGTTGGGGGCACCTTCTTTTTTTTTTTTTTTTTTGTTTGAGATGGAGTCTTGCTCTGTCACCCAGGCTGGAGTGCAGTGGCGCGATCTCAGCTCACTGCAAGCTCCGCCTCCCGGGTTCACGCCATTCTCCTGCCTCAGCCTCCCGAGTAGCTGGGACTACAGGCACCCACCACCACGTCCGGCTAATTTTTTGTATTTTTAGTACAGACGGGGTTTCACCGTGTTAGCCAGGATAGTCTCGATCTCCTGACCTCGTGATCCGCCCATCTCAGCCTCCCATAAAGTGCTGGGATTACAGGCATGAGCCACCGCGCCCGGCTGGGGGCACCTTCTGGCCCACAATGAGGGAATAAGCAAACCAGAATGGGGGGTGCCTGCACAGAATACTCCTAAGTGCTCAGACACGGCGTCCACAGATGGATCCAAATCAGTGCTGGATGATGGGCACTCACCCCAGGTCTGCAGTCCAATAACACGGGCCTGAGCAGAAAGCACGTGGCATGGAGCCCCGTGGCAGATATGGGGACGAGCGGCCAATACATCAGCTCCGGTGTCTGAGGGGTTTCAGGGACATCAGAGAGAGCGGGGAACGAAGGGGGAAATCGCTTGGAGACCCAGGACGAGCCTGGCACACCAGGATGCCGATTCTGAAAGGGTGATTAAGGAGATTCCATGTTTTAAAAATCTGGATTTCTGGCTTCTTCTGAAAAAAATCAGAAGATGTTTAGCACAACAGCGTGGCATCGTCAGCTGTACTCCTGCCCCACCGTCCCCCAGGGAGCCTGGCTCATCCCATGGCTCACAGAGGCCCACAATGTGGCCAGACAGGTCCACTGATGGCTCAACACGTGCAACCCGGCTGCAGGGAGACGGGTACCAGCCCAGGAAGTGGGACACTGGCTGAAACATGATGGGATGCAGGGATGGGGTGGGATGGGAGACCAAACCCGTGTGAGGAATGAGGATAAAGGAGATGCTGGAGATAAAATCTGGGCAAGTGAGCAGGGGGTGGTCCTGCTGGCTGAGGCCAGAGATGCCAGCCCTCTCAGACTCCTGCGCTGGCCCTTCCACACCATCCCAGGCCCAAGGCCTCCCACACACAGCGTCACATGCACAAACAGCACCCTCCCCATGGCAACAGGTGACCCTGCCCCTTCACAGACCTCCCTGCCCCCACAGTCACCCCACATTTTAAAGGGAACTTGAGTCCATCCTGATATGTAAACGTGAGGTTAAATGTCTATCATGGGGGAGAACAGACAAATCTCCAGTGCAGAATAGTTCTAAATAGCCTAAGTGGAGGCTCTACTCTTGAGGAGATCCAGCCTAACTCCCCACCTCTCCAACGCGGCTCATCGCAGCGACCTCCTTCTCAGGAGTGCAGAGTGGAGGTCAGTGTGGAGTGAAGACGGACCAGGGTTAACATCGGCAGTGATCACTTGACCTCTGCACACTTGACTGGGTATTTCTCCCCAAAAAAAACCAGAACCTCAGTATGATCGTGAGGAAAATAGACAAATCCTAATTGAGGGACATTCTCCAAAATACCTGACCGGCCCTCCTCAAAACTGCCAAGGTCATGGAAAAAGGAAAGTCTGAAAAACTCACAGTTTAGGAACCTAAAGAGACTTGATTACTAAATGGAATATATCCTGGGATCCTGGAAAAGAAAAGGACATTAAGTAAAAACTAAGAAAATCTGAATAAAATGTGGCCTTTAGTTAATAAGAATCCATCAATATTGGTGCATTCGTTGTAACAAGTAGTTGTAACAAGTGCCACGCTAATGTAACACGTTAGTACTAGCGTAACTGGGTGCCAGGCGTTTGTAAACTCTGTTCCGTCTTCTCAATTGTTTTGTGAATCTAAAACCGTTCTTTAAAAAGAGTTTATTTAGTAGGCTGGGCATGGTGGCTCACACCTGCAATCCCAGCACTTGGGAAGGCCAAGACTGGTGGATCACTTGAGCTCAGGAGTTGGAGACATGCCTAGGTAACATGGCAAAACCCCGTCTCTACTAAAAATACAAAAACTAGCCAGGTGTGGTGGCGCACACCTGTAGTCGCAGCTACTTGGGAGGCTGAGGTGGGAGGATCGCTGGAGCCTGGGAGGTCGAGGTGGTAGTGAGCCAAGATTGCACCACTGCACTCCAGCCCGGGCAACCAGAGTGAGACCCTGTGTCCAAAAAAAAAAGAGTGTATGTAAAGTGAAAACAGAGAGAGTACAAGAAAAGAGGGAAACCAGGGGCTCAGTGGAGGTGGGCAGGGGCTGGTCCATGTGCATTCAGCCCACCTGGTTGGCAGCTGCCCAGGTGTCTCCTCAGGTGTCGGAACAGGAGTTTCTTCCACAGCCTTCAGTTTGCTCAGGTGGGCATGTGGCGATGGCAGACCCGTGGGCTGTGAGAAACTATGTTGCTGTTTTATCCAAGTCTTCACAGACCAAAGACGGGGCTTTGCCCAGAGGAGGCCTCGAGAAGCCAGGCTGGAGTTTGTGAAGAGAGTATGTGTCACTCACAGGACATATGACGCGTTTGCAACATGCGTTCTCAAAGTGGGAGCCACAGCAGTGTTCATTTTACTATTGCTGGGCCTGTAAATGGAGGGTTTTATCTTTTTCGTCAGCTGGTTCATTGAACAAGTGTTTACAGAGCACCTGCTAGGCAAATCCATCGTGACACTCGGTGTGCCCCCAAGGAGCTCACAGTCTAGCGGTAAAGATGGTGCATAAACTCCCTGACACTCAGGGTGGCAACAGCCACCCCGCCTGCTCCTCCCTTTCCTAATGCCCACACAGAGCAGACACTCGAGGGCTGCTTTTAGGAGTGCTGACTACATGCTTCCCTACCTCCATGTAGGCATGTGTGTACACAAGCGTGTCCTGTTTTCACCTTTTCACAAAACTATGTCAAAAGTGAAACATTTTGGAATACATTTCCAGTTATGCAAAATGTTTAAAATATGAATTTCTTCGGTTAACACAAATTAGGCATGAAATGTAGGCAACCCTGTTTACCAAGAAACATCAGGGTGCGGTGTGTGTCTGGGAGGTGCCCATGAGCACCTCATCTTGAGGCCAGTCTTCATGCTAGACCCTGGGTGGAGAGAGCGAGGCGGCTGGAGGTGGGTGTGACACCAGGTGACTTAGCGGCCCCAGGAGGGTGACTTCCCCTCCGGAGGTGCCATGCGACTGTACAGCTCAGGAGCACTCGGGTCACCTACAGGAGGGGCAACTCCTGGGTGTCTCCCAACAGAGCCCAAAACCTGGAAGTGGACAGAGCACCCCCCGCTCATCTCCGGGGTCCTCACCTCAGGGGAAGGGCGGCCATTCTGGCCAACACTGACCAATGCTCCAGCCCACACTGCCCTGCACTGCCTAGAAGGAGAACCTAGGCTGGGCTCCCAGACAGGAGAGAGGGGTGGGTTTGTGGGGCTAATTAATAGTAATAATAGGCCGGGAGCGGTGGCTCATGCCTGTAATCCCAGCACTTTGGGAGGCCGAGGTGGGTGGATCACCTTAGCTCAGGAGTTCAAGACCAGCCTGGCCAACATGGTGAAACCCCGTCTAAAAATGCAAAAAAACTAGCTGGGCGTGGTGGTGCCTGTAGTCCCAGCTACTCGGGAGGCTGAGACAGAATCACATGAACCCGGGAGGCGGAGCTTGCAGTGAGCCGAGATCGCGCCATTGCACCCAGCCTGGGCAACCAGAGTGAAACTCTGTCTCAAAAAAAAAAAAAAAAAAATCGTCATAATAATAATCCCCCCTCACCTGAGTTCTGGGAGGTCAATCCAGGTTCAAGATTCCTCCTTTGAAAGGTAGACTGGATTTGGATAAAGAGGGTGCCCATGCGTGTGGGGAGGAGGGGGCCCGGGATGCCGGTCCGTGTGAGGGGACGAGGGGGCCCGGGATGCGGGTCCGTGTGAGGGGACGAGGGGGCCCGGGATGCCGGTCCGTGTGAGGGGCTGAAGAGTTGCCCCCTGTGCTAGTCAGTGCCGCCGCCATAACCGAGCCCCGCCGGCTGCGCGGCGTCTTCAGCAAGCGTTTATTTGCTAATTCTGGGGGCTGGAGGTCCGCGGTCACGGTGTCCACAGACTGACTTCTCCAGAGGCCTCTCCTTGGCTTGTGGACACCGTCTTCTCCCTAAATCCTCATCTCCTCTTCTTATAGATTGTATCAGGGCCCGCCCCATGACCCCATTTAACCTTAATCGCCTCGTTAAAGACCCCATCTCCAAACAACCATATTCTGAGGTCCTGGGGGTTAGGGCCTCAGCACAGGAATTTGGGGCGGGGGGACACACACTCTGACTCCGCACCACCTCCCCACCACTGCGTGGTGTGTGCTGCGGTTTAGCTTGTGTGACTGTGATCTTTTTCATCAACTGGTTCATTGAACAAGTGTTCAACGGGCCCTCTAAGAAAGTAATTAAGGTCAAATGAGGCCCTAAGGGTGGGGCCCTGATCTGATAGAATTCGTGTCCTTATAAAACAGGCACCAGAGCACCCACTCCCTGTCTCCGTCGTGTGGGGACAGAGCAGGCAGCCGTCTGCAAGCCAGGTATGAGCCCTCGCCAGGAAAGGCCCAGCTCACACCTTGACCCTGGACTTCCAGCCCCTAGAACTGTGAGAAAATTAATTTCTGTTTAACCTACCCAGTCTGTGGTACAGTCATCTCTCAGTATCTGTGGGGCACTGATTCCAGGATCCCCACAGGTACCCAAATCCACAGATGTTCAAGTCCCCCAGTGGGCCGTCTGCATCCATGGAGGCAGCCCCAGCCTTGGAGACCGACTGTGTTTCCTTAGGGCAGCCCTAGGCGCAGCGGTGCAAGGAGAGCCACATTTACCCCTGGCGCTGCACGGCCCTGAGGCTGGGCAAGGCTGTCCACCCCGCTGTGAGAACCCCAGCCGGGAAGGTGTCCAGAAGGCAGTCCTGGGAACCCTGCACAGAGGCCCAGCGGGCACAAGGTTGGGGCAGCTCTGTTTCCAGCAGGCCGAGCCCGGGTGGCTGGAGAAGGAGCTCTGGAAGGTCAGCGTAGGGGCCGTCGGCCCCTGCAGACCCTGTGCCCAGCCCAGCATCCCGGGGAGCTCCCTCCACATGCTCATCCCACGAGGTTCCTGCTGCACTCAGAGTGGAGGGTGGGAGGCCTGGGGCGGAGGGCCGGGGGTTTGGAGGGGCTGAGGGGGACAAGGATGCACAAGGGGCCAGTGCAGAGGACAGCGCGACTCCCAGGGGCCCGGGGTCCTGGTCTTCCTGGTCCTGCCGTTTTTATTAGAAGCGAGCCCTCCACCCCAGTGGGTGTAGAGCCCAGGACACAGCAGAGGGTGGGGGGGGGGGTGGGGGGGCGGCATCGGGGCAGGTGGCAACCCCTTGGACGCAGGCTCAGGACGCCAGGGTCAGGGCGTGAGTGCCGGGGTCCCCTCAAAGCCGCGGGGTCCAAAGAGGCCGCCGGCCCCGGCCCCGCCCCCTCCTCCTCCTCCCCCTCCACCGCCAGGCCCGGGTGGCCGCCGCCTCCTCCGAACGTGGCCGCCTCCTCCGAACGTGGCCGCCTCCTCCGAACGTGGCCGCCTCCTCCGAACGTGGCCGCCTCCTCCGAACGTGGCCGCCTCCTCCGAACGTGGCCGCCTCCTCCGAACGTGGCCGCCTCCTCCGAACGTGGCCGCCTCCTCCGAACGTGGCCGCCTCCTCCGAACGTGGCCGCTTCCGCAGCGCCCGGCGCAGGCCGCACTCCGCCACCAGGGGGCGCCACAGCTCCTCGCGCCGCCGCCTCCCGCAAACACAAAGAGCCGCGCGGCCACGACGGCCGCGTGCCCGGAGCGCCGGGGTCTTTCCTGGACTCCAAAGTCAAGAGCTCACGTTCCGGGAGGATCTGTCCGCGGAAATTGGGTTCTGAGCGTTGCCGGACTCCGCCGCGGGGAGGCGGGTGAGGGGAGGGTGGCGGAGGGTCGGGGGTGCCGGGGGGTGCGGGAAGGCTGCGGGGGAGGCTGTTGGGTCCCCTCCCCGCCCCGCCGCGTCCCAGGGAACCCCGGCAGGGCACCCAGTGAGGGGGGCCCGGGCGTCCGCCGATTCCTCACTGCTGTCCCCGCCTGTGCCCGAAACCCCCGTTCACGTTCACCGAGAAAACAGACATAAACCCAGCCAGGCACATCCACTAGAATGGCTGTGATTTCAGAAAAGCAGAAGTAAATGCTGCCGAGGAGATGGAGAAGTTGGACCCCCTCGCGCATTGTCGGGGTGGGTGCAGCCGCGGTGCAAAAGGACCTTCCTCAGAAAGTTGAGCACGAAATTCCCATAGGCCCGGAAATTCCCCTCCCGGGCGCTCCCCAGAGAGCTGAAGACTGGGCGCATGCAGGCGGCAAATGTTCACAGCAAAGGGCGGCCCAGTGCGCAGCTGGAACATCAGCCCCAGGCAGTCGCTGCGACAGGGACGAGCCTGGGAAACGTGAAAATGCCCAGAACAGGGAATCCACAGATAAAGAAAAGGCATCGTGGTTGCCAGAGCTCGCGGGAGGGGGCAACAGGGACCGACCGCTTAATGTGTATGACGACGTGTTCTGGGACGAGGTGGGGTCAGGGTTGCAGGACAAGGTGAAAGCGCTAAATGCCACTGAATTGTTTGCTTTAACGTCATTCATTTTGTTATGTGAATTTCATCTCAATAGAATAAATAGGTCAGGCTGGCTGCAGGGCCCACCCCACCGCGGCCTGGAGCAGGGTCTTCTGGGGTGTACCACCTCTGCCCTCACCCAGGCTCCACCACGACCAGCTTCGTCCACCCCCCAGGAGACCATGAAGGCCCACGTCTGAAATCCTCACTAAGGCCACCCTCCCATCTCCCTGAACTATGGGTAGGACCCCTCTGGCCCCCAGCCCTGCCCTTGACCCGGCCCACCAAGCCCCCACCCAGATCCACACCACCAGGCACTCTTGCCCTTGGCCTGCTGCCAGGCTGGCCCCACTCCTTCTGGGCCTCCTGGAGCTTCAACCCCTGCCTCCACAGCAGACCCTGGCCTTTAGCATGCTCAGTCTCCTCAGTGGCAGCCCCGGGAGCAGCCCAGGGCCATCTTCTGGGGTCAAAGCCCTCCTCACTACCCACCCCCTTGCCAGGACTAGCTGTGTCCTGCAGCAGCCCAGCATGTGCCGTTGAGCTGGCCTTTTCTCAGGCCCAGTGCCCAAGGAGGAGCTGATTGCATAGGCTCAGAGTTTCCAGGAAGAGTGGGGACTCAGGTGTCTGCCCAGGTGTCTCCACCGCGTCCGCCAGGGCCTCCAGCTTTCCTAACCAGGACCCTGGCCTCTGGCCTTGGTTGAGTATTTCACCTTCTTCCCTTGGGCTCTGCTACCCTCCTGCTGGAGCTGAGAGCATCCTGTGTGCCACCAGAGATGCCCTCTGGCTTTCAGACCTGCCTGCTTTTCACCCTCAGCCCTTTCTCACTCAGCAAAATTGTGGGGGTCCCTAGTCAGCAGCTCCCTGGGCAGCTCTCTGAGCAAGGTGGTCTCTGTGGTCATGAAGGAGAGCCGGCTAGGACAGTGCCGGAAACTCAGCTGCCTCTCCCCTTCAACTCAGCTGGCCCCCCCACCTGAAGTGCACAGGAGCCGGGAAGAGAGTCTGGAGCCCGCCCCGGAGGGCAGCACAGGAGGTGTCTCTGCAGCTGGTGTCCTGCCACCCCTGCAGGCAGCACACGTCCCGGGCATTCTCCTTAGCCACAGACAGAACGGCCAGTGCCAGAGTCTGCTGTCGCTTCCCCTTTAAGCACACTCATTCACCACACCCGAGGAGGCCAGAGGTGCAGGGAGCATGGGCTGGGTGCACCTCCGCCCGGAGAGAAGGCTGAGCCACCGCCGTCCCGGGAGCCCAGCTCCCAGGCCTCTCGTTTTCCCCTACCTCCCTAAGACTTTTCTGTCACTCTCCGGCCATTGAAAGGCTTCTGTTCCTTAAAGTCCTGTTACAGTCTCCTTTCCCAGGATGCAGCGAGCCAAAACAGTACCACTGCACGTCAGCCTGGGTGACAGAGTGAGACCCTATCTTAAAAAAAAAAAATTGGCTGGACATGGTGGCTCACGCCTGTAATCCCAGCACTTAGGGAAGCCAAAGTGGGCGGATCATTTGAGGTCAGGAGTTCAAGACCAGCCTGGCCAACATGGTGAAACCCCATCTCTCTACTAAAAATACAAAAATCAGCATGGTGTGGTGTTGCACGCCCATAATCCCAGCTACTGGGGAGGCTGAGGTGAGAGAATTGCTTGAACCCAAGAGGTGGAGGTTGCAGTGAGCCGAGATCACACCATTGCACTCCAGCCTGGGCAACAGAGGGAGACTGTGTCTCCTAAAAAAAAAAAAAAAAAAAAAAAAAGTCTTCTTTCTGTGATGAGAATGTCAGGCCCTGCAGCCTCTTGCCCTGGCCAGAGGGGCTGGGGTCACAGTCTGTTTCCTTGCCCACCCTCAAGGGACAAGGAGGAGAGGTGAGGCTGTGGGCGCACCTGATTTTACCTGCTGGAGTCCGTGTTCTCTGGGATTAGGGAGCATCTGGAGCTGACTCTTCCTCCATGGGACCCTCCCTTTTTCAGGAAAACTTCCCCTCCGCGGGGATCCCGCAGGGCTAAGAAACACCCTCTTCACCTCCCTCCTGCCCGGTCCTTCTGACCAGCCGAGAGAGTGCAGACCCTCCCCAATCTGGGAGGAGGGCCCATCACCGGCTCCCTGCCCCCTGCTCGCCAAGCCCCCCTGGGACTTCCTAGGCTGTTCCTTCCACCTGAAGGGTCTCCCTCTGGCCAAGGCGAGGCTCACAGTTCCCCTGTCAGGATGGGGCCTTAGACACCCAGACTGACCCAGTGACAATCACCTTAATTCTCCACAGATAACTACCTACAAGTTTTCTTATTTATTCATTAGTGGATTTGTTCGTGATCAGCCCCACACCTGTTAGAATGGAAGCTGCAGGCAGCAGGAACCAGTGTGGCCAAGTCCGAGGGCAGCACAAGCCGGGCCTCCTCGTGGACAGCAGGTTCGTGGACAGCAGGTGTGGAGCAGGCCAGGCCCACAGGAGGGCGGGCAGGAGGGCAGGCGCCGAGAGGTGCGGATGGCCTCTCAGAACAGGGGTGCAGGCTGGTGGGGGCAGCAGCTGGAAGGGGAAGGTCACAGAGCCAGAAAGATAGGGTGTCCGCCACAGCCAGTTCTTTGGAAGTTTCCCTGAAAAAGGGAAAAGAGACAAGGTATGGTTCAAAGGAAAGCAGGGCCTGGGAGAGGCCTGTGTGCAGTGTGTCTGCAAAGGGAGGAGGAGGCAAAGATACTGAAGGGGAAGAGGGAAAGGAGGAAGGGACAGGGGAGGTGACAGAGGGAGGGGAGGGGGAGGAGGGGCGGGGGAGGGGATGAGGGAAAGGGGGAGGGAAAGGGGGACAGGTGGGAGGGGAGGAGGGGGTGGAGGAGAGGAGACAGGAGAGAGGGGAGTAGGGGGAGGGGATGAGGGGAAGGTGGGAGGGGAGAGGGGACAAGTGGGAGGGGAGGGGATGGGGAAGGGAATGAGGGGACAGGTGGGAGGGGAGGGAATGAGGGGCAGAGGGGAAGGGAGGGGGGTTTGGCCCTGCAGCAGGTGGGATTCTGCTCAGCCCATTTCCTGGGCCACGGGATTCATGAAGGGCACTGGATCAGGCCCCCCGGGCGCACTGTTGCTGGTATATGCGGTGGTCGTTTTTGGTGTCATCACTGCTATCTCCCAGGCCGGGAGGAAGGACCGAGGGTGGGCCCGGCGCGGGTGGGGGTCCTGGGCAGGGGCGGCGTCCAGGGCGGCGGCGCGGCTGGGCTGGTCCTGGCGCTGGGACCCGCAGCTGCGCCCTCTGCCTGAGCAGAGACCGGGGCCCCCACGCTCCGCGCCAGCACCCGGCCGCGCTGCGGAGAGGGAAGGGTTACGGCGGGGATGGGGGTGGGGGGGGTTGGCGGGGGCGCGACTGACTGGCTCGGGATTGGCTCGGCGCGCGCGGGACCCGGGGGCAGCTGCGGGCCCAGACTTCCCGGACGCCCTGGCGCCTCTGCTGCCCACGGCGGCCCCGAGGCCGCGCCCGCGGAGAGGGGGGCCCCCATCTCCTGTCAGCCGCAGTGACTGCGGGTGCCTGACGGCGCCGCCAGCCCGGGTGGCCCCTCCCGGCCCCAGCGGGGTCTCCCGGGGCTGCCTCTGTCGGTCCCGACCTGCCTGGTCCCTGGAGCTGGGGTGGGAGTCGTGCTTTGATCAATCACTGGGGGCGGGGGGACCAATCGACCACACCTGAGGGCCCGGGACTTGTTCGCGGCGGCATCTGGAGGGGTCCTGGTTGAGCAACTAGGGGGGTGTCTGGTAACCAGCCGGGCCCCTCAGGCTCCCTCCCGGCAGGCCCTGAACAGACAGCCAGGGATGGAACTCGCCCCCGGGCACCCTGTGCCTGCCCTCAGCCTCCCCACTGAGGCCCAGGACTTTAGAGGTGGGCGTGCCCGCCAGGCTGCCAGGCCGTCCCTCCGTGGGCAGCTGAGCAGGCCACAGCGTGGAGGAGGCTCCAGAAAACCCAGCCCTGCCGCTGCACACGTGCGTGGCCAGCAGATAAAGTCTTCCTTGTTATTGTGGGCAGCGTAGCTGCACCTGCGGTGAGGCCAGCACTGCCGAAGAGATGTCAATTCGCAGAGCTTGACTGTGACCCAAAGGTGAGGTCAGGACTCCGGGAGAGGATGGTAGCGGTCTTCAGGGGAAACTCTCCTTTTCTTCTGTCTGGACACTGGAGCCACACACTCGCCTGTCCCCATCCTCCCACAGCATAGGGCTCCTGGGACCTCGGCCCTGGGCAGGATTCGGGGGATGGCCACGTCTCCCTGAGTGGGCTCTGCTCATGGTCCTCACAAGGCCCGGGACATGGGTGAGACCAGGCCTGCGTCCTCTGCCTCCCCGCCCCACTGTGGCTGTGCCAGCCTCCCTGACAGGGGCTCCTCCGTCCACGTGCCCCTCCTGGGCCACTATCCCGTTATAAACAGGCAGGAGTCTCCTTCCAGCCTCCCTCTGGGGCAGGCAGGCAGCACGGTGATCACCTGCCCCCACTCCCTCATCTATCACCCTGAACTATGTTCACGGTAAAATTACTCATCCTCAGCCAGTGATAAATGGCATCAGTCTAGAGCCAGCCCGCGGCAGGGGGTGGGGCTCCCTGCTCAGGGTTCCCAGGCCTGGGCCAGATAAACCTGGTGAGCTGCGCCTTTGTGCTCATACGCAGCTGGCAATGGCAAGTCAGTGGATTTGTACGTGTCTGACGTGTGCCCTTGGTAAAAGCACACGTGTGCACGATTCTGTGTGCATGTGCTTGTAGGGGCTGGGGGCTGAGGGAGGCCATCTGGGATGTGGGGTCTGGATGTGGTGGCCAGGGTGGGCGCTAGGCAGGCAGCAGAGTGGAGAAGGTATGTCACCAGGAGAAGGGACCCAAGGAATCGGAAGAGCAGGGGGAGCCACTGAGTGGGGTGCAGGGAAGATGGGGTGTCTGGGAGCTCAGCCTGGTGCAGAGGGAGGGAAGCAGGCAGCTCCTGGGTGCACGGGTGGGGCATACTCTCTACAGATTCAATGCTGGATTTGTATAGTGTATAGATTTTCAATAGTTATTTAAAATCATCAAAAACAATCGTGTTTACAATTTATTGGGCAACCACTATATGCTGGTCAACATCTAGAATTTATCAACAATTGTACAAGCCAAGTATTTTATCCTCATTTCTACAGAGAATAAAACCGAGAATAAGGAACTTTACATTGTCAGTGATCAAACACCTAGTGCACCCATGGCCGTGCGTCCGCAGGACAAAGCAGCCTTTGGAGCCCTGGAACTTAAGATGTCCAGAGATCAGCAGCTCTCGGCTCAGGCCCAGGCAGCTGGACAGCACCCAGCGCCTCCTCCAGGTCCTCCTGGGTCCCCTCCTTTCTTTCACTTTCAGCCCGGGAATCTCTGTGAAGTCCTAGCTGATAACTAAGGGGTTAATGAATAATCACAGTGATGAGCTCTGGAGGAGCCATGGCCCAGAGCAGCTGTGGCCTCCTTTGATTAAACCACAGAAGTCCGGAGGATCAGGCCTCAAACCTCCACCACCTGCCAGCTGGCACCTGTGAAGGAGGTGGGACCAGCACCCACCTCACAGTGGCTGCAGGGTCACCTGAGATGGTGATTGCAAAGTGCTGAGCCATCGGGACACATATTTCCAAGACCTCCTGAGTGCCGGCTGGCCCCTGCAGCAGAGATGAGACCCCTGTGGGGCCTACAGTCCAGTTATGAAGGCAGGGTTCCTGTGTAAGCCAGCAGGCCCAGTTCTGGAAAGGCCAGGATGTGGGTTCAGAAGCTCAAGGACAATGGACTCATTCTGACTGGAGGGATCCAGGAAGGCTTCATGGAGGAAGTGGCATTTGACATTGGCATCAAGGATGAACAGGATTAGACAGAGGGGACTGGTGTCTGCGTGAAGGATCGCCAAAGCGCTGTTCTGGGGTGAGGGCGATCAGCCCCTCCTGCCCCTCCTGAACTATGAGGCTCGGGAGCCTTTGGCAGAAGGTGGCTCTGCACGCCCCAAGTGCAAGCTTGGAGCTTCCTTTTCTGCACTCCACAGCAGGAAGAAGGGCAGTGTGAACTGCTCACCACTGTCTTCCTGGGTTTGCAGCTCTGCGCCTGGCACAGAGACAGGCTCAGTGACGGTTGAAGGAATCGGAGAAATAATGAAAAGTGTGTTCATCCTGCAGGCAGCAGAGCCTCGGGTTAACCGTTAACGTCAGGAAATGACAGATCCAACGCTCCTGCTTGGGGCAGCGTGGAGGCCAGCGGAGGAGCTGCAAGAGCCTAAAGGAGATGGCGCGCAGGCCTGGCTCGGGAGAGCAGGAGATGGCGCGCAGGCCTGGCTCGGGAGAGCAGCCGTCTGAAAGACGGCGGCGAAGGGTGCGGGAGGAGATGCCCCGGGCAGGGGCTTGGCGGGGTCTGGCACCAAACTTCCCAAAGCAGCTGCCTCTGTGAACTGTGCCTGGCAGGGAGGGAGCCACACCGGGAGTGACCCTAGACGCTGGCTCCCCAGGGGTGACTGGAGGCAGTGTCTCCCGCCCATGTGGGCCTCCGGCTTGGGGTCCCCAGAGCTCTGCCCTGCTGCTGGCTGCACTGAGAGAGGTGGCCTTCTGAATGGGCCCTGTCCCGGGGGAGCCTCTGGTAAAGAGATTCACCTGCACCCTCAAAACACGCCATGCCCATTGGAGGCTCTGGGTGCAGGCTGCCCCTCAAACAGAGAAAACCACACGCTGTTTAAGACCCAAAACCAAGGAGACAGCCCCTCATGCCCCCTTCTATCTCCCCTTCTGTCCAGGGCCCCCTGCCTGCTCTGGTCCACCCCGTCCTGACCCCCTCTGCCTGTTCATCTGAGGGCCGTGAGCCAAGGCCTGGGCCTGGCTGAGGGTCAGGGATCCTGGGACCTGCTTGAGACCATGCCCCATACGCTCCTTCGGCCAGAAGGTCAGCCGTGGAGACAAACCCCCACCCTGAGCCCGCAGCGTCAGCAACGCCCTGTCCTCACAGTGCCAGGCAGTGTCAGGCTGAGACCCGGGGCCACCTGTTCCAACGTCTACTCCAAGCAAGCCAGAGCCAGGTGCTGCCAGCCTGCCCATGTGCACACATTAGCAGACAGGTTTCCTGGTGTGGCATACACATGTTATGACCGCGGCTGCTGCCCCCAGCCCAGAGTGCACTTCCGGGTAATCCAGCACCCTGAGGCTTCACTGCTCTCCTGAGGGTTTTGTAAGATGAAATCTCCTTCACAATGACAGCCTCCTGTCACCTGGGCCCTGGTGACGAAGCCTTCGGAGAGGCAAGGACCCAGCCGGGGCATTCACAGTGGGCGTGCTGTCCACCCTCCGCCCCTGTCCTGGCCCCCACAGTGGAGCCACCACCTTGGGTAACAGGGGCTGCCTGAGGTCCTGGAGAAGGAAGGACCAGGTGGCCCACCTTCGGTGCACAGGGAGCAGCAGGCACCTGACGGCAGCCCCCGCACCCCTCCCTGGGCTGAAGTTCAGGCTGTCTCATCCCTTGCCAGGAGCTCAGGGCTGAGCTAGGTTGGCAGGGGATGGGTTGAGGGTCTGTTGTCCAGCAGGTTGCCCGGGCCCCACCCAGGCCACTCAGAAAACACCTGTGAGAGCCCCGCAGGCATGCAGGGCACTGTCGTGAGCACACCAGTGGGGACAGACGTCCAGGCAGGAGGGAGCAGCCAGACCCCCATCCCACCAGGGTCACCAGGTGAGCAAGGCTGGGGAACAATGGAGGCAGAGCCCCGCGACTGCCCAGCTCACTGCCCCCAGTGTCCAGACTGTGGTGCAGGCGTGGGGACCCAGGTGTGTTCAGGGGTCTCCTTCAGGGAAGGAGACCAAGCTGGGAGTCTGGGGAGGCCGAGGTGTGAGGTGACAGCAGGTGAAGAGTGAGCGACAATCAGCATTTTCACATGAAAGGAAACTACAGGCCCGGGTGCAGTGGCTCACGCCTGTAATCCCGGCACTGTGGGAGGCTGAGGTGGGAGGATCACCTGAGGTCGGGAGTTCGAGACCAGCCTGACCAACATGGAGAAACCCCATTTCTACTAAAAAAAATACAAAATTAGCTGGGCGTGGTGGCGCATGCCTGTAATCCTAGCTATTCGGGAGGCTGAGGCAGGAGAATCACTTGAACCTGGGAGGCGGAGGTTATGGTGAGCCAAGATCGCACCACTGCACCCCAGCCTGGGCAACAAGAGTGAAACTCCGTCTCAAAAAAAAAAAAAAGAAGAAGAAAGAAAAAGAAAAAAAGAAAGGCAACTACAGAAGGCGAGGAGAACCACCCGAGATCACCAGAGGGAACTGTGAAAGGTCCGTGGTCCACCAGCCAGGCTGGGGCACCTCAGCCCCTGGGCAGAGCACCAAGCAGGGCTGTGCCCTGGTAAAGGAGGGCACAGTCAGCCCCAGACTACATGCTGCCTTGGTCCTCCCAGCAGGGCTTAAAAGCAAGACCCCAAAGGACCAAACAGCTTCCAGGTAACTTCCTGGAGTCCTGAGCAAAGTCAGTTTTGCTCAGCTTTGCTACAAAAATAGCACCCAGCAAAATTCACAATCCCTGTCACCCATTCAAAAATCACCAGGCATGCGAGGAAGCAGGAAAAGGAAAATGCACCCAGAAGAGAAGGAGCACCCATCAACGGGGCCGCCTCAGAAGCGACAGACGACCGGGCAAGTCCAAGGGCACCGAGGCACCTGCCACCGCTGTGCCCAGCACTCCCGAAGCCAGAGGGGCAGGTGGGACATAGGTGGGGACGTTCTGAGCAAAAACGCATGCGGCCAAGCTGGGGTCGCCCGTGGGAGGAGGGCGAAACGCTTGCACGTGGGTAGGGAAGTCTCTGCAAGGGGCTGTGTGGGCTCCGGGACCAGATGCTGTGAGGGCCTCACCAGCTGCGAGGTGGCAGGACCAGATGCTGTGAGGGCCTCACCAGCTGCAAGGTGGCAGGACCAGATGCTGTGAGGGCCTCACCAGCTGTGAGGTGGCTGTCTCTGCCCCACCCCACACGCTCAATGCATGTTAATTTCATCTTGTTTCATTCTCATTCCCATTTTACAGATTGAGGTTCAGAGAAGTCAGAAGCCTTCCCAAGGCTGCACAGCCAGAAGTGGGCACAGCGTCCTGGGGTGAGGCCTCACACCATCTGCGCCACCTGCCCTCCAGGTCCCACCATCCTCACAAATTCAAGGCAAGGTTCTGGAACCCCCAGCCCTCCAGAAAGGGGAAGCTGAGCCCAGGAGGCACATCTGAGAGTTCGGGTCCGTGAGTTTACCCTGCACTCACGCCGATTCCTCCTGCATCCTCTGTCGGGATGTCTGGATTCCAGAGTCCCCACCCTGATTTTCCAACCTTGCCTCAGCCTTGGCTTCTCCCTTTTGGGGTGGGACAGGGAACCCCAGCAGCAGGTGTATGAGGGCATGAGAGGGCGGGAGGTGCCCTATGCTTACCCGCCAGACCAGAGCCCCAGCCCTGGACACAGGGAGAGAGCATGAGCGCTGTTCCTGCTCCCACTCCTTCATCTGAGCAGGTGCTCCCAGGTACAGGTGCCGAGTCCAACCCAGAGGGGCCCTGCCACAACCAGAGGACCGACAAACCCAGACACAACTGTCTCTTCCCCCTGGTCAGGGTCTGGGCAAGGGTCCCTCTGGGCTGCTGTCCATGCTGTGAGTGTCCATGCTGTGGGCTGCTGTTGTGAGTGTCCGTGCCGTGGCCCACTGTGTGAGTGTCCCTGCCCTGGCCCGCTGTCGCAAGTGTCCCCACCGTCGCCTGCTGTCGCAGGTGTCCGTGCCGTGGGCCGCTGTCGCGGGTGTCCGTGCCGTGGGCCGCTGCCGCGGGTGTCCGTGCCGTGGGCCGCTGCCGCGGGTGTCCGTGCCGTGGGCCGCTGCCGCGGGTGTCCGTGCCGTGGGCTGCTGTCTCGGGTGTCCGTGCCGTGGGCCGCTGCCATGGGTGTCCGTGCCGTGGGCCGCTGCCGTGGGTGTCCGTGCTGTGGGCCGCTGTCGTGGGTGTCCGTGCTGTGGGCTGCTGTCGTGGGTGTCCGTGCTGTGGCCCGGTATGTGAGGTTGCGTTTCCAACAGGGAGTGATTTGGCTTTGGTTTCCTGAGGGTCTGAGGACAGGCACTAAAGCCCCACCTTTCTGGCTTCCAGAGTTGCCAGCTCCAGCAGCAGCCTCCAGGCCTGAGCAGGCTCTGGGGCTCCCACACCTGGGGGGCCAGGGTGGGGGTGACAAAGGGCCCCAGGCGACGGCTGAGAGCCGGCCCTGAGCCGGCCAGGGCGGGCAGCAGAACAGCCACCAGCTCCCACCAGGCCCTGGCAGCATGAGTGATGGCAGGCCCAGCGATAAGAAACTAATAATTTATGCTTCCAGCTCCCGGGGCCGGCGCCGAGGGAAGGCTGGGCCACAGCCTCCCCCGCACTGAGCGGCCGCAGTCCTTTATTGCACAAATTATTAACGACCAGAGAATGAATGACTCTGTAATCAAATCAGGCTGCCAGCACTTTTCATTGCATTTATTTGTATAAATTCTGAAGTCGGGGTCTGCTCTAAGCTCAGCAAGCCAGCCTCGTGCTGGCTGGGCGCCCAGGCCCCCACCCAGACGGAGCACCCGTCCCTCACCCTGCCCATGGGTTCCAGAGGACAGAGGGCTCAGGAACGGGTCCAGGGAACTGCTCTGAGCCAGAAGCCGAGTTCATGGGCACCCAAAGCAGCCCTGTGCCAGGGTCACAGCTCTGTCCTTGAACCTGTCTCAGGGAAGATTCCCAACTGTCCTCAGAGCCAGGGGCACCCAGGGCTTGGGAGCTGAAGGGGGGTGGGTCTGAGACCAGAAGGCTCCCCAGCCCTGAGGGAACCCTCATCACCCCCCTGCTCTCCTCCATCCAGGAACCCAGGAACCGTCCCAGGGTTGCCCCAGGCCTCCTGGCTCTCCCGCCTCCATCCCGTGGGCTTCCCGGGAGCCCCAGGCTGGTCTCCCACCTGCCCCCTCCTTTTCTCGTCTTGCCTGGGCTGGGCCCAGGGGCTCTGGCTGTGGGTTTTCTGTGCAGCACCTCGCAGTGAACCTGACGCTGGTCCTCTCCTGAGCCCCCGTTTAATCTTATTGACCTCTCGTTACGCTACAGAGCGTAAATTCAGATTTAGAGATCTTATGTTCCATCATAAATTGGGCTGGCAGACTTCCGATCAACAAGATAAAGCTGTCTTCCGTGAGGCGGGTGTTTTATTATTCTTGGTCCCAGTGCTGCAGGTGTGGGCTGGGGAGTGCCTGAGGGAGGGGCCTCTGCTTGGGACCCTTCCTGCCTGGGCGAGCGGCTGAGTCCCTCCTGCCGCCCAGGCTGGGCCCCAGGTACCTGGCGAACAAAGGGACCCTGAAATTGCCGCCTTTCCCCTGCCTCTTGGGCTCTGCATACGATTTCAGCCAATCCCTGCTGCCCAGCCTTGCCCACCCGCTTCTGGGGCCACCCCCGGGTTAAGCAGGGCTGTGCAGCATGAGGGTCCTGTTCTCATTCAGCCACCTGCACGGCCACCCCAGTGTGATTCCTCAGCAGCCACACAGAAGACAGATGGTCCATAGGAGACTCAGAAACAGAGAAGCCTCACGCCAGGTCCACAGAGGCACCCATGCCCGCCAAAAGGATGCCATGCACTCACCCTGCCCTCTGGGGAGCACAGTGGGAGTCCAGGACACCGCCTTGGATGGGGTGAGGCTCCGTCTGTGACTTCAGAAAGTCAGTCTGGGGCTGGACTTGACATGGGAAACAGAATAAAACTGCCTGTCCACCTGAGCTTGCCACCCTAAAAATCCCTGACATGATACAGAAGTCAGTGCTGACAGAGGGCCTGCTGCCCCCAGTGACGCTGCCGGTGGGGTCTCAACCCACCCACTTCTTCTGGAGCAGCCGGTCACAGCTGTGGTCCTGCTGGCGCACACGGGGATGAGACCCTTAAACACACAGCGACTGCACAGTGCAACCCTGCATATCCCATTTGGGTACAAGTTTCATTACCGGAAGAAACACAGGGAGGGACCCCAGAGCAGCTCACGCGTGGGTACCCTCCGCTGTGTTAGCGTCCCGGCCCTCACACGGCACCCAGGCCTCGTTGGGGCAAGGCCTTGTGCAGACACGGTGGGATCTGCGTGTGCACTGGGGCCTGTGCCTGGGCTGCTGCTCCCCGGCCACTGGTGTCAGGATCTCCAGGACCCCCATGAGTGGTCAGTGGAGCAGAGATGGCACAGACACCAGCGACCTGGGTCATTCTCTACCTGGGATGTGGGACCCCAGAGACCACGCTGTGGGTCTTTATCTGCCTCTTCATGCAGGAGCAGGTGCGACCCCTGCCTGCCCCAGCCATGAGGCTCTGTCACAGGGGACCTCTGTGGCACCCTGTGCTGCAGGCAAGGCCTTAGGACAGATGCCACGCCACTGTCCAGGGGACTGTCTCCTGAGACTGACCTCCCCTTGCACTGGGCAATGTCTGCTGAAGATAAGGACGTGTTCGCTGGGCCAGGCCTGGAGTTCTCCCAGATCGTGAGCTTTCCTCTCTCTGATGAAGAGGATACCTGTGGTCAAACTCCTACAGAGCACTGGGGACAGGAAGGCAGGCAGAGTCCCACCTGGGCAGGTGGTAGGAGTGGAAGGAGCAGGCAGGCAGCAGGGCTGCCCAGGGCTAGGAGTCTGGCTGTGAGCAGGGCCCACCCTCCCCTGGACACAATGGAGGACCCCGTGTGTGGTTTTCACTGACTGAGCACCTATCTCGTGCCAGACATGTGGGATTGCTGGTGAATTAACAAAAGCCCTGCTCTCAGGGGGCTCCCATCCCAGCACATACACCGTCACATCTGGGGTCCAGCCTGGACCCCCCCCCCATGCAGTTGGAGAGGGTCTCAGAACCAGGTCTGAGAACAGCAACTTCCAGCCACGGCACCCCGCCCCTCCCCAGGTGGCCTGGGCTCCAGCTCCTTGCACCTGAGGCTGTCTGTGCAGGGCCCCCGGCTGGTGCCCCCTCCTCTGAAGCTCGGGGGTTGCCGCAGCCTGGCACCCTCATCGGGCCTGTTTCGCACGTTCTGGTCTCTCCGTGCCCACAGACCCGCCAAGCTCACCAGCCAGTCAATGTGCAGCCAGCACAAGCCCGACCTGCTAGGGGCCTCAGAACAAGTGGCGTGGCCCGAGGCCGTCACACAGCATCTGTGCTGAGAGTGAGCTGACGTGGACGGCGGCACCGTGGCCATGGCAGAGGCACCATCCCTCCACCCTCAC
This sequence comes from Pan paniscus, assembly GCF_029289425.2. Classification (NCBI taxonomy): domain Eukaryota; kingdom Metazoa; phylum Chordata; class Mammalia; order Primates; family Hominidae; genus Pan; species Pan paniscus. The sequence goes on along the minus strand of NC_073249.2, from coordinate 227,343,697 downwards.
TCATGTAGGGATCCGCTCTTCTCTCGCACCGGGCCCTACTGGCACATTCCAGATGTGGGGCACACGGACTGGAGCCCAAGGCCTGCGTGCTGGGCCCTGGCTCTGCACTCGGCTCCCAGAGTCTCCCACCCAATGTCAGAGAGGGTGCCGCAACAGTGCTTCGGGGGCTCCTGTCATGAGGGCTGAGGACCACCTAGGCCCACGTCCGCCCAGCAGGTGGCAGCTGCATCCCCGGTCCCCTCCACAACCCGGGCCAGGTCCAGGCTGCAGGCCGCAGTGTTGGCAGGGGGAGAAGAGGGTGAAATTGGCTGAGCCCATCCATTGGGACAGAACCTCCCGCTCCTTGGGGCTCTGGAGAACTCTATTCCTTCTCTTTGCTTAACCTCAAGGTGCTGGGGCCTCTGGCTGCTGCACCATTTACAGAGGAATTGTCTGGGATGTGCCGGGCCGAGCACTCTCGCTCTCGCCGGTGTCCGCGTCAGCACGCTAGTGACATGGCAGGTGAGGACCACGGCACCGCCCCTGCGATCTGGCAGTCAGAGCCCACCTGTGTGTCTGCAGGAGCATCCCTGACTACACACCACGGGACGGCAGGGAAGGGTCCCTCGGGCCCCACCCCTTTGTTCTTTCAATGGTAAAGGTTCAGGTCGGTGGACAGACTGGACTTGGAAACACCTTCTTGCGTCCTCGAAACGACATGGCGCGCAGCCAGCTCACAGCACCCAAAGGCACGGGCAAGTTGCATCACAGCAGCCCCTCCTGTCTGACCAGGAGCAGGTGCGTTCCTGAGGTCCTGGCCACTTCTGCAGGAGCGTCTGAGGGAGCCCAGCTGATATACCACGACCCCTGACCTCCCGGGTTAGCCTTTCCATCCAACAGCACCAGGACTGGACAGGCCACCTTGGCTGAGGATCACGTGTGACTAGGTCCGTGCGGTGCTGATGCGCACAGGCCTTGGAAAGCAGTGCACATCCTGTCTGCACCGGCGTCTACAGTGAAGCCATTTTTGTCCGTGTGGCCATGGGAGGGTCTGTCTGTGCTGTGTGTGTGTCCTGCGCGCGTCGGGAGCTGCTGCGCCACACACAGGCACGCAGGGTGTGGGCACACCTGTGCTTCTGAGCCCGCTTGCCCTTGCCGGTGGCCAGGCACACACACAGCTGTGCATCCTTGGCCCAAGATCAGCTGTGCCACACCTGCAGGTTGCAGGATCTTTTCTGTATATCTCCCTCCATCACCAGAAGTAAGCTCAGGACTGAGGCTGACAGGCTGGCCTGAGCGCTGCTCACCTGCACCTCCTGGCTGCACCTGTGGCCCCGGACTCAGCTTCCCCATCTCTCTCCTCCCCACCCCACCTCTGGGTCATCTCCGGCTGGGGCTGTACCACATCTGGGCTCAATAAATGGTTGATTGATTGATGAGGGGATGGATGAGAAGGGCTCTAAGAGAAATGCTGGGGAGCCTGGGCAGGCACTCCCGGATGGCGGAGGCGGCGTGGGCTGGGGCAGCGGCCCCTGGCGCCCCCACACTCCCCCAGGACGTCTGGGGTCACCGTCTGCTCCATGGCAGCCCCAGGGTTATTTATGACCTCCTCCCTCTGGTGGCGGGAGGCAGGCTCCAGCCTCAGCCCAGCGGCGGAGGGGCCCCAGCAGGGGGACCCGGAGCAGCGACAGAGGCACCAAGGCCCAGGCAGGCGGGGCTCGGTGGGCCGGAGGAGGGGCAGGGAAGTCCACACCGCCAGGTCCCTGCCTCGCTCAGGATGATTCCAGCGCCAAAACTCTGTTCCTCTGGCCTCTGCCGCCAGCCTGAGGAGTGCAGGGGAGAGTGGGGCCCAGGTGTCCCAGACCAAGACAGGTGTGTGAGTGGACATGGGACACAGGTGTGCGAGTGGAGGACACGGGACAGGTGTGAGCAAGTGAACACATCACACAGATGTGCGAGCAGACACAAGACATGGGACACAGGTGCGCAAGTGAACACGGGACTGGTGTAAGCCAGCGGGCATGAGACACGGGTATGAGCGAGTGGATACAGGACACGTGTGAGTGGGCACGGACAGTACAGGTGTGAGCGAGTGGACACGAGATACAGGTGTGGGAGTGGACACAGGTCTGTGGGAGTGGACACAGAACAGGTGTGAACATGGACACGGACACGGGTGTGTGTGAGTGGACACAGGATATGAGTGTGTGAGTGGACAGGACCAAGGAAGGGGCACAACCCCGCGGAAAAGGGTGATGCTGGGGGTGAGGAGCCTGCTCCTGTGGGAAAGTGGCCTCCGAACAGGTGCCTGCTTCCCAGGAAGACAAGGAGGTGGTGGGGAAGGCCTCCTCACCCAGCCCCTGGAGGGACCTCCAGAACATCAGGGAGTGGACAGTGAAGATAGAGGGGTGCCTCCAGCTTTGGACCCAGTCAGGGTCTTTTCTGGAAGACACCATGGGCCCGGGTAGGCCCCCACACCCAGCCAGAAACCCAGGGCCAGCCCCATGCCCCTCCTTAACCACACTGTGGGCCTGAGCATGATGAGATGCTGGTGAACAGGGGAGGGCTCTTGGAAGGGAAAGGAGGCCCCTCTGCTGGCCCAGGTCAGAGGAGAAGCCTGGCCCAAGGGCCTCAGACCCTGAGAGGCACTGCCATGCAGACCTGCGCCTCCCCAGCCTCCCTCCCCAAGTCACTGTGTGAGCATCAGGGAGTCAGGTGCAGGAGAACCTAGAAGGAGGGTCAGGTGCAGGTGAACCTAGTAGCCGACACACGGGCAGTAGGGTCAGGGCTGCAGCCAGACAGTGGGCACGCAGGGCCAGTTCACATGGCCTCCAGCTGGCCCCAGGAGCAGACTTTCCACATGGTATCAGACCTGGGAGAAGACACAGACTTCAGGAGAGGAAGGCACAGGAACTCACTGGCAGCCACAGCTGGGGTCAGGGATGTGCTGGTGTCCTGGATGCATACAGGCTGATAGGGCCAAGGGTGGCCACATAAGGAAGGGTCACCCACACTCCCATCTGGCCCCCCAGACCCCAACAGACCAACGAGCCCCCACAGAACAAGGCCAGGATAGCGGGGGAGGCTTCTGGGCATGTTCCTTGTCTGAGCAGAGCACTCCTGGCCCAGACCTCACTCCGCGGGTTGACTGTGGGACCAGCAGAAGCCTCTGGTGAGATAAGGTGAAGGAGCCCAGCGTGGTCACCCAGGGTCAGGTTTATGCTCAAGGAAGCTGGTCTGGCAGGAGGTGGTGGTGGGCTGTTCCCTCCCTCGAAGAAGGCACCTGTGCAAACAGGCCTGTGGCCCACTCACCCCTGGACCTGCTCTGGGAGATGCCCACAGGGACATGCCAGCTGCATCTCAAGGGCAGGGGCCGGGGTCAGAACAGGAGGCTCCTTTCTAGTGGATGCAACACGGCACAGCAGGCCAGGACAAGGCTGTCTCACCTGCTGTTACCAACGCCCCCAGGTTGTGTTTCTCTTCGGAACGCTCCAGATGCAATGCCGATCTGGGCACGCAGGGAGGTGTGGGGTGACAGGAAGCTCACCAGGAACCAGGGACTGGGGCCCAGACTGACCTGTCAGAAGGCACCAAGGTGGACGTGGTGTGGCCAGTCCTGCTTCACTAGCCTTGCTCCTCCTAGTGGGAGGCCGTGCACCCTGCCAACCCGCTATCCCCCACCCTCACCCTGCCTCGGATCCACACCACCTTCCTGCTGGGAGGTGTGGGGTGACAGGAAGGTCTTGCCCCACACCATGGCCCTGGCGCGGTCCTGGTGTGAGACATCCTGCATTTGAAACAGCTGTGTGACTTCAGGAGAGTTACTTGACCTTTCTGTCTCAGCGTCATCTGCAAAAGACTAAACAGGAACTCCGTGGCTCGGGCGAACTCACTCCTGTGAAGTGCATAGGAAGGGGCACGAGTGGGCGGGGAGGTGCTGCCCTGTTATTCACAGAACACTTTGCCCAGGCAACACACTACAAATCCACAACCTCGCTCCCTGCAGGTGCACGGAGACCACCCACGCCCTCCCGGACACCAACGCCCACCATCAGATTCGCTGTGCAAAGTCCCAGAGCCGCCGGCGCACGCTCACACCCCGGCGAGCAGCCCCCAGCTCCCTCCCTCCGAGAGGAGCCCGGTCCGCGACCGGCCCAGCCCATCCCAGTCCCGCGCGGAGTCCTGGATTCCAGCCGCTCGCAGTGACTCGGTACTCGGGATAGTGCCGGGGGCCGCAGCCCTGTCCCGCTGCCGCCGCCGGATGCCCCGAGTCGGCCGTCACGCACCCCCCGCGGGAGCCCGCGCCGCCCGCCGCGCCGGGGCCGTTTAAATGGGCCAAGTTGTGGCGGCGGCGGCGGCGGCGGAGTCTCCCAAGTCCCCGCCGGGCGGGCGCGCGCCAGTGGACGCGGGTGCACGACTGACGCGGCCCGGGCGGCGGGGCGGGGGCTTGGGACCCCCGAGAGGGGCGGGGACTCCGCGACTCCTCGCTGCCGGGCTCGGCCTGGCGGGTGGGTCGGCGAGCAGGGCGTGGGACTGCCCCGGGCGCGGGCGCTGGTGGCCGGGGCGCGGGACTCCAGACGCCCCGGGGAGCCCCAAGGCCCTGGAACTGCGGCGCTCGGCGAGTCGATCCGGGATCGATAGCAGCTCCATGTCTCCGGCCGCTGAGGCCCCGCCGGCCGGCTGGGCAGTCCGGGGAGGCCTGGCGGGCGGCGCGTAGGCGGCGGCTGCGGGCGCCGGGGCGCAGTAGCGGACGGGGTGGGCGCGCGGCCAGGCGCCTCCCCGGCCCCCGCGACCCAACTCCAGCCCGGGCCGGAATAAGTTGCTGCCGCCGGCGGAGAGCGGGGCTGCGGAGCCACCGGGGCGCCATGCCGGCGGTCAAGAAGGAGTTCCCGGGCCGCGAGGACCTGGCCCTGGCTCTGGCCACGTTCCACCCGACCCTGGCCGCGCTGCCGCTGCCGCCGCTGCCGGGCTACCTGGCGCCACTGCCCGCGGCGGCCGCCCTCCCCCCGGCCGCCTCGCTGCCCGCCTCGGCCGCCGGTTACGAGGCTCTGCTGGCCCCGCCGCTCCGCCCCCCGCGCGCCTACCTCAGCCTGCACGAGGCCGCCCCGCACCTTCACCTGCCCAGGGACCCGCTGACCCTCGAGCGCTTCTCGGCCACCGCGGCCGCGGCCCCGGATTTCCAGCCGCTGCTGGACAACGGCGAGCCGTGCATCGAGGTGGAGTGCGGCGCCAACCGCGCGCTGCTCTACGTGCGCAAACTCTGCCAGGGCAGCAAGGGCCCGTCCATCCGCCACCGCGGCGAGTGGCTCACGCCCAACGAGTTCCAGTTCGTCAGCGGCCGCGAGACGGCCAAGGACTGGAAGCGCAGCATCCGCCACAAAGGTGCCGCCGCCCCTCCCTTCGCTGCCGGGACCCGCGGGCCCCGACCCCACCCCCTACCCGACTCGGACACCCGGGAGCCTCCGGCTCGGCCGAGGGGGCGCTGCAGCTCCAGGGCTGCGCGGGGACACCCCGGCCGCGCGCGGAGGCCTCGGTGAACACGGACAGATCGCCCCCCGCTGCACCTCCCCCCAGCTTGGGCCACAGCGCTTGGGGCTCGCGGGCCGCTCCCTCCGCTCAGAAGGTCTCTGCGAGGCTCCTGGGCCTTAAGGCCCGAAGGAAGTTTACGGGAACTCGAGAGAGTGGGCAGGAGGCGGGTTGGGAGGGCGCGGAGCCCCGGGTTCGGGGGAGACTGGAGGGGCGCACGTGCGGCCGGGTGCGAGCGCGCGGCGGGGGAGGCTGCGGGGCGGCGCGGGGGCGCGCGCGGAGCCCGAGCGGCGGCGCCAGGTCACGCAACCTGTTTTGGCGCCTGCGGGCTCCTGGGCCCAAGGGTGCGACGCGGGGGCGCCTGAGCCGGGACACAGGGGGCGAGGTGAGCGCCAGGCGCCGCGGGGAGTTAAAAAGTTCGGGACCTGAGCGGTGCGTGGCTCCGCGGTGGCCGCCTCTTCCTGCCGCGCAGGCCGAGGGTCCCGACGGCGCCGCTCACCGCTCCGGGACTCAGCCTTTCTGGGCCCGGCCTGCGGTTCCCTCGGGGCCGGGGAGAGGGTGGAGCGCGGGAGGAGGGGCGCCGGGTGGGGACGCCCAGGCCCTTCGTCGGGGGAGGGCGCTCCACCCGGGCTGGAGTTGCAGAGCCCAGCAGCTCCCTGCGGCGTTCGCGAGGGTGGGGCGGGAAGCGGGCTGGGAAGTCGGGCCGAGGTGGGTGTGGGGTTCGGGGTGTATTTCGTCCACGAGCCGGGAAGGGGGTACTGGCCCTGCCGCTGACTGCGCCCAGAAGCGTGCCGCTCCCTCACAGGGTCTGCCTCGGCTCTGCTCGCAGGGAAAAGTCTGAAGACGCTTATGTCCAAGGGGATCCTGCAGGTGCATCCTCCGATCTGCGACTGCCCGGGCTGCCGAATATCCTCCCCGGTGGTAAGATGCGGGGCTCGGTTGGGGCTGGGAGTTACTCTCCCCTGCGGAGCTTGTCCCTGCGGTTTTCAGGGTTTTCAGGATCGAGAGTCCTAACCTCACCTCTGCGGGTGTGCTGGAGGGAGCCTCCGAAGGGCAGGGGGAAGCGGCTTTACCTCGTGCTCTCCCAGCCCTTCTACCTGGACGGGGGAGGAGTCCTCGGGCACCCGAGCGCCCTCCCCGGTGGAGACAGGGCGGCCGCGCTTGTCTTAGAGCCTCCCCTTGGGTGCCTTTTAGCTGCTTATCCTCGAGTCCTGGGTCAGGGTCTTCTCCCTGGGAGGAGTAATTCAACATGGGCCTGGCACTGTGCCCTGTCACCGCTTGGGGGTCACCGTGTTCTCTGGCCCAGCTGGTGAGGTGTGATTCTGGGATGACAGCATTTTGGGGAGCTACAGGCTTGGGTGTGAGTGACTTGTGTCTCTGGGTGCTGAAGGCCAGAGGGTGCAAGGGCCTGGACGTCGAAGTGTGTCCTAGGGACGCAGAGGCTAGCCAGGGGCAGAGGAGTCTTTGCAGTGTGGGCCTTTGGTATCCAGGGAACTGGAGTCGGAGGCTGGTTCAAGGCCCCAACCCAGGGTAGACAGCCATGGACACCCTCACTGAGGGAGCAGGCAGGAGAGACGGGGATGCTGGGAGCTGCCTTTTGCTCAGGGAGGCACCTGCACCCCCCACCCAGTCTCCAGCCCCCTAGTTGGGCAGCGAGGGTTAGAGGATTGATCTGAAAAGGAAGAATGCCTGTTGGGAAGGACCAGTTTGGAGCCAATTAGGGCCATGGCTGCTGGGGGTGGGGGCTGCAATTCCTGACACACTGAGGAACCCCTTCTTCCAGGAAGGGGTAGGAGAGGCAGAGGTGCAAAATGGGCCTGAGGGTCCCAGGCGTACCTCCGCTTGCCTGCTTTGGGCCTGAGGTAGGATGCGGGAGGGGATGCCCAGGGGCCTGTGAGCCATGAGTGCTGTAGCCAGGGGGCTGGGCGGCTGCAGACACACCTGTGAAGACAGCTGGTCCCTTAGACATACAGCATGTTGGGCAGGGGAAGGGGACACAGCTGCACCTCACCCATGTGCCCACCTGACACACAATCCGACATGGACCTGCACGCACAGGCAGGCAGCTCACAGAGTTCCCAGGCAGGTATGCAGACAGCCGGCAGCCCCCTGTCTGCTGTCACAGACCTACCGGGGCAAGAGGCCCAGTTCCCTCCTTTCAAGCAGCTGGTGCTGGAGAGGGCTCCTCTGGGCAGCCCGCTGCCTAGCCTTGGGTCTCTGTTTGGATTTGAGCGGCCCCCTTGAGGGCTCCCCCAGGAGTGGGGAGCACACAGCCTGAGCCCAGCGTCAGTCTCTTCCGCCATTGCTTCCGTGAGCATCTCCTCCCCACCCCGCGGCCACAGCCAGGAGATGCCCCCCTACCTGGGGCTCCCAGGTCCCTGCCCTGCGTGAGGGACGGCTCAGATCCAGGCCTGCCTCTGCCAGTCCCTCCCAGGCCTGTCCCACACCCTTCCCCTAGGAAGCAACTCCAGGGGCCCCTTCTTTCCAGCCCCCATGTTTCTTACTCAGAGGCTGTCTCCCCCAAGCCCCATGCCAGATCCGCAGGTATGTGCACCTCGGGGTCACAGATGCTCCGGGGCAGAATATGAGTGTGTATGTGCCTTGGGGACCCTGCACAGGGGCCCTGCAGGCCAAGCACCTTCCAAGAGGAGGTGCTGTCAGGGGCCGAGTTTTCAGATCTGTGTGCTGTGGCCGAGGTCTCTAGTGTGGAGGAGCTGTGTTCTGTCCTTGGGCAGGGTGGGTGGCAGGGAAGCTGTCCTGGTCCTCAGCACCCCCATCAGCCACCCCAGACCTGCCCTCCAGGTGCCTTGGGGCGTGGCTGGGGTGCCGGTGTGTCCCCACACCCGACTCTGCGCATCACGGGGCTGAGGCTGGTATACAGCCTAGGCTCCATTCCCAGCCAGCCCTGGCCTCCTTCCAAGGGGCAGTCTTCTGGTCCTTGCTTCCCTCTCTTCCCCATCCCACAGACAAGAAGCAGAGAGCAAAGCATTGTGTCTTCTTCTCAAAAGAAGGGAGGTGGGAGGCCGGGTGCAGTGGCACATGCCTGTAATCCCAGCACTTTGGGAGGCCGAGGCGGGCGGATCACAAGATCAGGAGATCGAGACCATCCTGACTAACACCGTGAAACCCGTCTCTACTAAAAATACAAAAAATTAGCCGGGCGGGGTGGCAGGCGCCTGTAGTCCCAGCTACTCGGGAGGCTGAGGCAGGAGAATGGTGTGAACCCGGGAGGCGGAGCTTGCAGTGAGCCCAGATTGTGCCACCGCACTCCAGCCTGAGCAACACAGTGAGACTCCGTCTCAAAAAAATAAAAAAGAGGAGAGGTGGGAGAGGCGAGGCTGTCAGAGCCTCTAAGCCCTGGTGCTTGGGCTGCAGAAAGGCAGAGCTAAGCGGGACTTCCCAGCACAGCACACTCCGGACAGGCTGTGGCTGTTCAAGGGACCCCCGAGCTCCAGCTAGCACGCGGAGGCCTGGGCACAGACAGGCATCGTAGCTTCGGCCTTGGCCACACTCTGTGGTCATTGGTGTCGGGGACAGCCCAAGGTCAGGGCAGGGTCTTAGCCTCGGACCCCAGGCCCCACCCCTTGCCCAGCAGTGCTGCGTTTTCCCAGTGAGCTGTCGTGGAGAGAGCAGAGGGGACCCGGCACAGGCCCAGTGGCCGGTGAGGGGAGACGTGGCTCTGGGATGGGGGCCTCCACCTGGGTGGGGGGATGCTCCAGCTTCCAGACCCTTGGGGAGGGGGCACTGCCCAAACTAAGCTGGCGCCGGGGCTGTGCATTTGACTCTCAAGGGCTCTGCCACCTCCCGGAGCCAGCGGCCTGTTACTACATTTAAAAAAGCCTCCCGCCCACTGGAAAATAATCAATAACTTTCCTTTTTCCCTGGGGGTGGCAGGACCTAGAAACACGGGAGGAGTCCGGAAGTGCCTGGGGCTGGGCCCGCGCTGGTGTGCTGTGCAGGGTGCTGCGGGCATGTCCGCCGCGTGTGTGCGTCAGCTCGGGGCTCGGCTGTGCTCTGCAGGGACCACAGCGGGCGCGTCTGTGCTCCCACCCGAGGCACCCACAGCTCCACACACTCGTTCCGTGGGTGCAAGGGAGATGGGAGAAAGGAGCCCTGTGAGAAATGCAGGGCGGGGTTTGCGGAACAGAGGACCTGGGCTGGTGAGGGCTCCTCGTCTGGTGACCTGTGAGCCCCGGGGCCTGCAATCTGCGAGGGTTCAGCTCAGACAGTTGCCAGTTGTCTTGCACCAGGCTGCAGCTGCCCCTGAGCCGGGCTGTGCGTGGCGCTGATGAAATAGAAAAGGGCATTCACTTGTCAACGTTGGCATCGGTGGCAGGGTGTGGTGGGCAGAAGGGTCACAAAATATGGGTGGGATTGGCAGGCAGATGCGCGGAGGTAACGTGCGCATTTGAGTGCACGTCCACTAGCACCAGCCCCAGGCCACAAGCAGATCCCAGGAGACACGCAGGGGCCCTAAGAAGGGAGCTGGGAATGAGGGGCCACACAAGCCCGGGACGGAGGCCTGTCGCACATGGGGTGGCCCCGACTCAGGCCCTGGAGTTGGCCAGGACCCTCTAGCATCCTCAAGGGCTGGGCCAACCAGGCTGGCGTGGGGTGGGGCAGGGGAGGGCTGAGCCAGTGGGCGTCGTCTGTAGGGGGATGCCCAACTGCGGCCCCGTCTCTCGGCTCTCCTCTGGGTCTCTGGCCAGCTGTGGCTCCTGCTGGCCCCAGGCGCATCCCAGAGGCAGGTAGAGAGAGGATGGCTGCTCTGAGGGCACCTCTGCCATGCTTGGGGCTCGGCCTGGGGTGTGAGGCCAGGGCAGACCCCCGGGAGATGGAACGGCCCGGTCCAGCCCCACCTTCCTCTCCTCCTGCCCCACCTTCCTCTCCTCCTGCCCCACCAGAACCGGGGGCGGCTGGCAGACAAGAGGACAGTCGCCCTGCCTGCCGCCTGGAACCTGAAGAAGGAGCGAACTCCCAGCTTCTCTGCCAGCGATGGTGACAGCGACGGGAGTGGCCCCACCTGTGGGCGGCGGCCAGGCTTGAAGCAGGAGGATGGTCGGCACGTCCGTATCATGAAGAGAAGGTACTTGGACCAGGGCCGGACAGGAAGGTGTAAGGCTCAGGTGGGGCTGGAGCTTCAGGCCTTCAGCTGCTCAGATGAGAGTGTCCACACCGGCCTCCCACACCTTCCCTCAGATGCTGGTCTTTTTGGGGTCCTGTGTGGGTCACAGGCAGGAGCTGTTTCCTCATCTGCCCCCTGTCTGGCGTCCCCTCCCACCTCTGCTCTGCGGCGCTCACTGGCAGAGGCAGGTTGGCAGCAGTTGGGACCCAGAGGTCTGCACCTTCCTGGGCCGACGCTCCAGCTACCCTTGCTGACCGGGTCCCAGTCTGGCCAGAGAGCAGCTCTAGCAACAGGGAGCTCCATTCAGGCTCGTGACTGGCTGTGCAGAAGCAGCCTCGGCCCCCACCTGCGGTACAACAGGAGGGCTCCTCTGAGTGCACGGCAACAAGCCAGAGGGAGAAGGGGCCTCGGTTCTGTTCTTCCTGATGCGTGTGTCTGCTGAGGCCAGGAGCTGGCTTTGGCCCATGGGCCTGTCCTAGTGGGAGGCCCCAGCATGTTGAGCCAGTAGCAGGTGGTGCTGGGCATGGCAGCCGCCCTCGTTCACTGCCCAGGGCTGTGGCCCAGCAGGGCACTGACCCGAGACAGGTCTGCGCACGCCCTGCTATCCTGAGGCTGGGGTCAGGGGCCTCCAGAGCAACATGGACCTTCTGCTTCCCTTCCTGCAGAGTCCACACCCACTGGGACGTGAACATCTCTTTCCGAGAGGCGTCCTGCAGGTAGGAACCGTGCTGTGCGTGCATAAGAGGGGGCCGTGACTCCCCTCCCTCCCTCCCACCCCTGCCTGTGCCCTGCTGTCTGCTGTCCGCTGTCTCAGTGTGAGCTGATGCTGTGATGCTGGCTGAGTGTCTGCCAGGTTTGACATGTGCTGCAAGGTTGTCCCCCAGCCCGGGAGGCAGACAGTGTTGCACCCAGTTGGGACTGAGGGACCCCAGACCCAGTCAGATGCAGCTCTCGGCAGCAGCTCAGGTGTGAGTTCTGGGCAGCCCGGCCCTGGAGTTAGAGTGCACTTCCTCCCATGTGAGACTGGCCATTTGAGCCCAAAAATGAGGCTGTCACCTCCCCCTTCCCACCCTCCTAGAGACCCACCAGGAGGTGAGAATGCTGATGTGTGAGTGGGGCCCTGAAGAGTGTGTAGGAGCTCACTAAGGCGAGGGGATGTCTGCAGAGTGGAGGAACAGGGAAGGGCGTGTAGGAGGGACGAGGAGTGAACCTGGCAGCTCTGGTTCAGTTGGATGCTGAAGAGTCATGGATGCTGGGTCTGTGGGCACCGTCCTCCAGGCGGGAGCCACCGACAGTTCTTGAGCAGGGCAGTGACCAGGTGTATGTTTGGAGAAGGTTCCTCTGGAGGCCCTCCTGGCAGACAGGGGATTGGATTCAGGCTGTGGAAGCAGGACGGTAGGGGGTGTGATTCCAGGATGTGGAAAGGAGATAAAAATGAAGAGCCCCGGGGAAGAGGTCAAGGGAGTTGGGGGACCCGAGTTCCTGGCTCCAGGGGGAAGCGGGTGGTAAGTCTGTGAACAGAGCCCAGCTGTGGATTCTGTCAATGGGGTCAGGTCTCACCCTGTGGCTTCCAGGGCAGCAAGGCAGGAAGGAGGCGTCTGCCACAAGGCCAGCTTCCTGGGGCCAGAGCCGTGAAGGCCCAGGGGACCTGCGTGTCTTGGCTCCACGCCAGGTGTGTTATTGTTTATGTCTCTGAGAATGTCTGGATCTCAGAGCCGAATTACAATAAAAACATCTTTAAACTTATTTCCACCTCATTTTGGGGTTGCCAGCTCACCTGATCATTTTTATGAACTGTCATGAACACTGATGACATTTTATGAGCCTTTTACTTGGGACACTACAGAATACATTTGTCAGCGAGGCCTGTAGGGAAACCCAGCCGCGCTCCCCCCGACCCCGCTCCAGTAACGGCTCCTCCTGCCTGCAGCCCCCTCCTCCGTCCGCCTGGCCTCGGGAATGCAGCGTCCCTCGGCAGCACTGACGGCAGACGGCTTGGGGTGCCCTAGGAAGAGGCCAGGTCTTCCATCCTGCACGGGCCCTAGAAGGGGCTAGGATGAGTTTCTGAATCTCCCAAGGGCGAGATTTCAGTCAGAGGGGAGGGCGTGCTGGGGTCCCCGGAGGAGAAGGCCCAGCACACGCCTGAGTGGACTGAAGCCTCCGCCTGTTGACCTGACCCTGGTGTCCGGTCAGAGTGGGTGGTGGTCCCTGAACCCACACGGGCTCCCAGGCCATGTCTGTGTTTCTTTCGGCCTGTCCCTGGGTCCTTCTGCCTCTGCAGGCTCCCACAGAACACACTGCCAGGCCACCTCCATCTGTGTGTTCATTTGCTCCCGTCCATTGGTCTCCGCCCATCTGTCCGTCTGTCCTTCCATCCCTTTCGCCCTGTCTGGCTGGCTCTGCAGTGACCACCTGCCTTTTGGAGCCAGCGGAGCCCCAGGCCGTCCTCCTCTGCCTCAGGAACCCGGGGTGGCAGATGCTCCTCGAGCCATTGTTTGCAGGCGGGGGCTTGGCCCCTCTCTCCTGGGCCCCTGAGCTGGTGGGAAAATGGGCAAGGGCCAGACCGTGTGGTCATCACTGAGGGGCGGTGGCGGGAGGCCCATGCGTGGGCAGCTGGGGTCACACCTGCCAGGCTCTGGCCTCCCCCTCCCCCTCTCCTTCCTGCGCCTCGTGCCCCAGCCCTGACTGCTTCTCCCAGCTTCCCCACCTCCTGACCTGCAGCCCGGCCCCACCACAGAGACTCTCAGGGGCTTCGTCCCTTGTGCGAAGCAGGGTGCAGAGGGCATTCTGTGGTTCGAGGACCATGCGCTGATGTGCCCGGGCCGGGTTCCTGCTTCTCCACTCTGGGACGTCCAGGGCATGTTTCTTTACATAAAACTGGCATAACTGGCTCACTGAGTAGCCAAGTGACCAGAACGGGTTTTCAGGGGCCGGGCCAGGCCAGGCTGTGTCGGAACCTCAGGAGCAAACTCCAAGGCAGAGACCAGGGGCGGGGAGGGCAGGTGGCACCCAGCTCCCCACCAGGTGCCACTGCCCAGCCACAGCCCCTCCACCCAGCTATTAGGCCCTCCCTCACTTTCCTTCTGGGCACCAGGCTCGGGGCTCACAGCCAGCCCCCAACCTCTGGAGTCTCTGGGAAGCTAGTTCTCCTCCTGCAGGCGTCCCGGGGACACCAGAGGGGGGACCCCTGGGGAGAACTCCATGGCAGCTGTGGCTACTGCCAGGCCAGCCCTCAGCCCCCACCCCATGCTGAGGCCAGCAGTCCTCTCCTGACACCCCCGCGTCGATTAGGATCATGGAAGGGATGAGTCTTGCTGCCGATTAATCCCATAAAGTACTTACTCCCACCCAGCTGCCCTCCTATGTGCCTGGGGGGGGGCTTCCTTTCCCACTGGGAGCTGGTGGGGGTGGGGGAGAGCCGTCATCTAGGTCTCCTGGAAGGTTTAGAGCCCAGCCCGGGAGTCTTTGGTGCTGAAACAGATCTGCTTAGGGGCAGCCCTGGATTAGCCCAGCTCCAGCCAGCCCAGGTCAGGGGAGCCGGGAGCTATTTAACGAGGTTTAGGGTAGGCTCCCAGGTCACTGCGCAGGACTGCTCCGTTACAGGTGGGCAGGGGAGGCTGCTCCGTTACAGGTGGGCAGGGGGGCTGCTGCGTTACAGGTGGGCAGGGGAGGCGGCTGCGTTACAGGTGGGCAGCCAGGAGCCTGCTCCGTTACAGGTGGGCAGGGGAGGCGGCTGCGTTACAGGTAGGCAGGGGAGGTGGCTGCGTTACAGGTGGGCAGGGGGGGCGGCTCCGTTACAGGTGGGCAGGGGAGGCTGCTTCGTTACAGGTGGGCAGGGGAGGCTGCTGCGTTACAGGTGGGCAGGGGCTGTGCTGCAGGAGGGCTGCTCAGGGAGTGGCGCCTGGACCCTGAGCCCCTTCTCTGCTGACCTGGGGAGAGGCTCACGGAACCGGGAAGGGGTGGAGGGCCGTGCTCCACACAGTTCGTCTCATTGCTCTCTGGGACTCTGTGGATGTGGGATTCGGCTGAATTAGCAAGAAGAGGAGAAATGAGGGAAGAAAAGAGTTAAATGCATGTTGATTCCAAGCCCCCGCCTGCCGGGGGGACAGCAGGAGGTTGGAGCACGCAGCCCTGGTGCCTGGTGCGAGCTGCACGTGTCTGCCGGTGCCGTGTGTGCGTGGGGCGCGTCTCATCAGCTGCGGGACTGTGGTCTGGGCCTCAGTTTCCTCGTGTGCAGAAATCGGGGGTCAGGGGATGGTTCACATGTGGCATATTCTCTCCTGGGGCCTGTCCTGCAGGACTGCCCCTAAGCAGATCGGCCTCTTCCCAGGCGGAGTTCCTCTGCCCGGTGGGCCCCTCGACCCCCTTTGAGGCAGGGAGTGAGATAACTGTGCGATTCCCTGTGGAGGGCGTGAAGGCAGAGCCGGCTGGCTACTCCACACAGACCCTCCCTGGAGCAGCCGTGGGGTCCTAGGTCCCAGTGCCAGGTTCTGTGTCGCTTTGACTCGGGTGCTGCGTGGGTGTGCACACAGTGGCGTCACGGGCCACATGCCGAGGCGTGGGCACAGCAACGTGGCACTCAGAGGTCATCCCCACGCTCACACACAGAGCTAGGCACTCCCTGTGCCCAGGCTGGGCTCCAGCCTCGCAGCTGCCCACGGGGTCAGCTTTTCCCGGTCTCGTTCTGCAGCCAGGACGGCAACCTTCCCACCCTCATATCCAGCGTCCACCGCAGCCGCCACCTCGTTATGCCTGAGCATCAGAGCCGCTGTGAATTCCAGAGAGGCAGCCTGGAGATTGGCCTGCGACCCGCCGGTGAGGAGCACGGGGGGCCTGAGGGCGGGGTCGGGGCTGTGGGGCCAGAGGACGGTGGCGTCTCCACTCAGCACCAGCAGCCTTGGCAGGCAGCCAGAGAGGCAGGAGGAGCGGCCTGTCCCCCAGGGGCTGCATGTGACGGTAATTGTGTTAATCCCAGCCAGCGGGGCAGACAGGAGGCAGAGGCGGTGGCTCCGCTGTGGCTGCCGCTGGGGTGGGCTTGGAGTAGCCGGGGCCCTGCCACCCCCTTTTCACAGGGCAGACGTAGGCGTGGCCTCAGAGGTTCAGAAATGCACACCCTGGAGGAACGCACGCACTCCCTCAGCGCACGCCTGAGTGGTCCTGCCTCCTAGGGCTCCTGGACGGAAGGGGTCCCCGGTCGGTCCCGCCTTCTAGGGCTCCGGGAAGGATGGGGTTCCGGGAGGGAAGGAATCCGGCGCCTGAGGGAGGTGCTGCTGCCTGGTCACAGTTGTGGGGGGACCAGGCCCCCCTCAGAGGGCACTGCTGTAGAGAGGGGCACAGCAGAGCCTCAGCCCCAGGGCAGGCCGTGAAAGGAGGCGGGGGCGCCCCTGAGGCCCTGTGGACCCTGGGCAGGGGTGTTCCCAGCAGGGCCTGCATCTCTTGGGAAGGAGGGGTGGGGGAGGCCCACCCCCATCTGTGTCCCCCATCCATGGCCCCCATCCGCGTCCTCGTGCACCTAGGAAGGCCCTTGTGGGGCTGGGTGGGGGCAGCTTCTGATGCCGCGTCGGAGACAGCTGAGAGGCGGTTGATAAAATCTAATTGCCCCATCGATCCCGCAGAGCGGAGGGAGCCCCACAATGATTGAGATATTCTGAGCCAGCAGGCCCTCCCCTGTGCCTTCACACAGGGAGACCTCCTCAGGTACACGCGTGTGCGTGTGCCGGCATGTGTGTGTCTGGGGTCCTGTGGGGTGCATGTGATGGGGGTTGCCCGGCAGCTCTCACCCATGGAGTCAGGACGTGTTCGTGCACTTCTGGGCTCACAGGCTCTACAGGGCCTCGCGTGTCCTGTGACCCGTGTCCAGGTCTCCCATACGCACTCCGTGTCAGGGTCTGGCCCGCTCCCCGGAGCTTCCTCTTGGAGGAGGCATTCACCCTGGGGGACATTCACCTCTTCTCCCTTCCTGCGACCCCAGGAACCACACATCCATCCTGTTCCCAGCCCGGGCCCTCCCGCTAAGCTGCACCTCCCTGGGCCCTGGGCTGTGAGGGACTCAGAGCAGGTCCTGCATCTGCCTCTGTGAGACCCGCTGGGGTCCATGAGTGAGGAGTGAGCATGGCCTCATCGGCCTTCCTGCGGTCTTGTTGCAGGCCCCCTTCCACCTGCCCCCGCTCCCACCCAGTCACCTCCCCCAGGCTAGGAGGAGGCCTTAGCCCCCCACAGAACGGAGAGGGTAGTTTCCACTGTGTACAATGGAAAACTGATTGCCAGGAGGTGAGAGGCCTTGCTAACCCTGAGGGCATGTGCATGGTGGGCCAGGTGGCAGGTGTGGAAAAGAGCCAGGTTCCCCCAGCCTTGGCCCACCCCCTCCCAGCCCACCGAGCTCTGGCACTGGAGGCTGTGGGGGAGACGATGGCTTCTCAGGGGCCTGAGCAGTGGCGCCTGGATCCGTGTGTGGCCAGGTGCCCCCCGCCGCCCGCCGGGTCCAGCCACCCGATCTGTCACCGAGGTGGGGACCCTGGACCAGACCGTGGGACTGACCCTCTCTCTGGGGCCGGGCCTGACAGCAGCCGGGCCAGGATCAATAAGTTATTAGCACCACTCTGTCAGCTGTAATGTGGGATTGATCGGTGTGGCCGCCGCACTTCCCCAGCCTGATAAAAATGACAGATTAAGGGAATAAGAAAAAGGAATTAGGCCTGGAGCTGACGGCAGGGCTTGTGGGGGGACGGGCTTGGGAGCCCCACTGCCTAGGCCTCATGGAGGTCTTGGGTCACAAGGGGGTGGCCCCTCACTCCACCCAGCTAGAGCCCTCATGAGGATGAGGAGGGGCCAGAGTCGGAGGCACTGGCTGGCCTGGGAGAACCCCAGGGCGTGGAGTCAGGGGCTTCGGAGGAGCTCGGGGTGGGTCGGAGATGGGTACATGGATGGTGTGGTCTGGAATGGGTGTGGTCTGCAGGACCCAAGGGAGGACCTGAGGAGAGTGAGCTGGGCCTGGCCTGGGCCTCCCCTCTGCCACCTGCTGGGCTGTGTTTGGGGCTGAGGCTGGACCTGGCCTGGGCCTCCCCTCTGCCACCTGCTGGGCTGTGTTTGGGGCTAGGGCTGGGCTGGCCTCATGGCTGAGGAGGTGGGTGAAGCTACTGGGAGGTGCACCCCAGAAGCCCAGAGCCTGGCTGGGCTGGTGGACAAGGGCATGACAGCCACGCCAGGGTGCTAGCTCAGGCAGGACTGGGCCAGAGAGGAGGACTTGGGCCTTCTGGGGGCAGGGATGGGTATGACCAAGTAGGAGGCCTGGGAGTGGAGGCGCCTCCAGGCGGCCTGGGGGGCCCACAGCCCAGTGACTCACAGAGCAGGAAGAGGTCAGGTGTGAGGTCCTTCCCGGCTTGTCTCACCCCACGCTGGCATGTGACCCTGCACAGCCCGCCCTCACTCCTGTCCAGGAGGGGAAGGTGGTGCCTGGTCAAACCAAAAGCTTTTTATTCTCCTCTAGGGGGATGAGAGGAGGGCTCGTTAACTTGCACAAGAGGCTAGATGGCGGGTGGGGCAGCTGGGTGCCTGCTGTGGATCTCTTCTGCACACACGCACCAGCACCAGGGCCAGTGTCAGAGCTCCCCTGTGCCCCTGTCCCGCCACAGCCAGGCGTGATGTCCTCTGCGCTGAAGGCTGGGGCTGCCAGGGCTGGGCAAGGCCTGTACTCACCAGGACCAAGGACCCCCTGAGAGATGGTGGGTGCGGTCCAGGCTGAGCTGGAGCAGGGGCTGGGTCCCCCTTCCATTCCTTGAGATACAGGTGGGCACTCACTACCCTCCCGCAGGTGATCTGTTGGGCAAGAGGCTGGGCCGCTCCCCCCATATCAGCAGCGACTGCTTTTCAGAGAAGAGGGCACGAAGCGAATCCCCTCAAGGTAAGAGCGTGGCTGGGACGAGAGACAGGTCACCAGGGGAGGGGGCAGTCCCTGAGGGTCCCCTGGACCTCGAGCAGGCACTCTAGAGGGGCGTGGTCCTCGGCAGTGCCTGGAGAAACCTCTCACCCCGGGTCCTCCCCAGCAGAGGCGCTGCTGCTGCCGCCGGAGCTGGGGCCCAGCATGGCCCCGGAGGACCATTACCGCCGGCTTGTGTCAGCACTGAGCGAGGCCAGCACCTTTGAGGATCCTCAGCGCCTCTACCACCTGGGCCTCCCCAGCCACGGTGAGGACCCCCCCTGGCATGATCCCCCTCATCACCTCCCCAGCCACGGTGAGGACCTACCCTGGCATGATCTCCCTCATCACCTCCCCAGCCACGGTGGGGACCTACCCTGGCATGATCCCCCTCATCACCTCCCCAGCCACGGTGGGGACCTACCCTGGCATGATCCCCCTCATCGCCTCCCCAGCCACGGTGGGGACCTACCCTGGCATGATCCCCCTCATCACCTCCCCAGCCACGGTGAGGACCCCCCCTGGCATGATCCCCCTCATCGCCTCCCCAGCCACATGTTCTTGGCCATTCCTGTTGCTGAGGCCCTGCTGACACCAAGGCCAGGCTGGATGCAGGTCCCTGGAGGACCCCCTCTGCCACACGTCCTGCCCCATGCCCCCTGGGGCGGGCCACACCTCCATGTCCCCTAGGTCCCCAGGGTCATGACTAGCTCACATTTTATATAGAGAGAAATGGAGTCTGGGGTGGACCCAGGTGAGGGTGGGCAGTGGGCATTTCAGCAGCACCCCCCGAGGAGAGCAAGCTCCTGGACCCTGTGGTCTGTGAGTCGTCTATGCAGCCAGTGGACGCCGACCTGCCAGACGCCTGCCCCAGGAGCCTGGGGAGGGGCAGTGAGCAGAAAGGCCGGGCTGGGTGCAGTGGGCACTTGGCCACCAGGACTCCCCAGGTGCTGAAGAGACCCCAGCTGGAGGGGCTGCCCCTTCCGCCGGGTCGGCCCTGACCGTGTCCACCCCACCTCAGGACGTTCTCCAGGGGTCACTCCGGGATGCACTCGGACCCCCTGCCCGCTGCACTCAGCCTCCCAGGCCCCAGCCGCCGGCCTGGCAGGGGAGCTTGGCTTTTCGGGCTAGAGGTGGGTGGGGGCGCCGGGAAAGGAGGCAGGATTCCTCACACCAGGCACCGTCCCCCAGGGCAGCTCAGGCACCAAGAGCCTGAATAATTCACCAAATGTTAATAATTTAAAAATCCTCCTTTTTAATTGCTTTCCCTGCTCTGCCTGGGGCCGCTCTGCTGGCCGCGCGGGGGAGGGGGCGCCGGCCGCCGGGGAGCGCGCTGTCAATCAGGCCGCGCCGCCGCCCCCGCCCCCGCCCCGCCGCGGAGCCGGCTGTAAATAACCCCGGCCGCTAGCGCGGGGGCGCTGGGCCCCGCTGGGATCGATGCGGGCGGCCGCGCCGGCTGGGCTCTGCGGGCTGGCACCCGGCCCGGGGCGGGACCCACCTCCGCTTTCGGGTAATTAATTTATAAACAGAGGCGGCGGTGGAGCTGGCGGAGCCTGCATAGTGGGGGCTGCGGGGACTCGGGAGGCCCGGGCCTGGGCGGGAGGGAGAGGCCGAGAGACCTGGGACGCGGCGCCTTAGACGCGGGCGCTGCGTGCGCATTGGGGCGAGTGTGGCCACGCGGGACAGTGACCCTGCGCAGCGGGGACTGGGCGACCCCTGTGCTAGTGTGGCGTGCGTGCACGGGCGCTGCCTTGCCTTTGTCACAAGCTTTGGCCAGCCGTGTCTACTATGGGGACCTCAGATTTTCTTGCCTCCCACCGAAGAGGGGGTCCCCTGGGCGGTCAGCCCCTGGCTGGCTCTCCTGGACTCTCTCGCTGCCCCGCAGGCTCTGTGGCCTCGGGACGTCTGCACAGCCCCCTCCCCGCAAGGCTCAGCCGCCTCTCAGGCCAGAAGCCTCCAGGCACCCGGCTCCCCTTCGGGGAAGAGCTTTTCCCGACACTTCCCCGCGCAGCATCTTGTCTGCCGTCTCGGCCCTGTGGCCGCCCATCCTCCTGCCCCGTGCCCGAGACCAGCCCAGGGGCCGAATACGGCCGAGTGGTGTGGTCAGTTCCCCACCTCAGTGTTCCACGCCAGGACGCGGGCTGGGGAGGATGAGGGCGCATAGCCGGGGGGGTCACTGCTGTTGTCCCCCACCCAGATCTCCTGAGGGTCCGGCAGGAGGTGGCAGCTGCAGCTCTGAGGGGCCCCAGTGGCCTGGAAGCCCACCTGCCCTCCTCCACGGCAGGTCAGCGTCGGAAGCAGGGCCTGGCTCAGCACCGGGAGGGCGCCGCCCCAGCTGCCGCCCCGTCCTTCTCGGAGAGGTACTGGGGTGGCTGCCGTTCTCTGCTTGTTTCTGGGGTGCCGCCCGCACCCCCACGCTCTCAGCACGCGCCCCGAGAGTGCCAAGCACTGTGTTCAGGTCTAGGTTCGGGTCCGAGCAGAGCGTTTCGGGGGTGACACCGATCTGGGCTGCAGTGTTGAGGGCGCCACTGGGGTGCGTGAGGGAGGCTGAGGCCCATCAGGGGGTTCCCTGGAGGAGAAGCCAGAGAAGGGGAGAGCTCCAAGTCTGGAACCCCGGGGTCAGTCGGGAGGGGTCGGCCAGAGGACTCAGAGCTGGAGGCGGAGGGGGGGTCCTGGCTGGCGCTCAAATTTAGACGCCGGCGCCGGATCTGTTCCCGGCACAGACAAGGCCTCCGGCACAGACCCGGGTTTCTCGGGTCCAGGAGACAAGGCGGGGCGGGGGCAGGGGCGGGGGGGCCTGGAGAAGGGAGGGGCCGCCTGAGGCCCGAGTCCCCGCCCGGCCGCTGAGCCCGGCGTCTGCAGCTGCCTCCACCGCCGCCCGGATTGCGGCTAATGACGCCCCCGCTTCCCCCGCCGCTCGGGTCCGCAGGGGAGGGGAGCAGGCGGGGCCGGCGCCCCGCGCAGTAATTACCGCTGCAGCCGTCGCCGCCCGCCGGGTCAGCGCCTCCGCGCCGCCGCCGAGATTAATTGGCGCCGCCGGCGGGGGCGGGGATGGCGCGCGACCTGGGGCCGTAACGAGCTGCGCATCGACCGCCCGCGGGGCCGGCAATTAGCGGAGGCGGCGGGGGAGGGGCGCCGGGGCCTTTACGGGAATGGGGGCGGGGGGGACGCCGCTCATTGCGCTGCCGTCCACAGGGAGCTGCCGCAGCCGCCCCCCTTGCTGTCGCCGCAGAATGCCCCTCACATCGCCCTGGGCCCCCATCTCAGGCCCCCCTTCCTGGGGGTGCCCTCGGCTCTGTGCCAGACCCCAGGTGAGGAGGCGGGTGCGCATCCCCTGGGATCCCGCGTGGAGGCCCGCGGACCCGTCCCTGCCCCTGTCGGAGCCGAGACGGACGGGGTAGGGGGTTGCAAAGGGCCGCCTCGGAACCCCCGACCCCGCGTTGTCCCCCTCCCCACCAGGCTACGGCTTCCTGTCCCCCGCCCAGGCGGAGATGTTCGCCCGGCAGCAGGAGCTCCTGCGGAAGCAGAACCTGGCCCGGTAGGTGCGGGGAGGCGGGAGGGGCCGCGCGGCCCGGGAGGCGGCTGACCCGCGTCTGCCCCCGGCCCAGGCTGGAGCTGCCCGCCGACCTCCTGCGGCAGAAGGAGCTGGAGAGCGCGCGCCCACAGCTGCTGGCGCCCGAGACCGCCCTGCGCCCCAACGACGGCGCCGAGGAGCTGCAGCGGCGCGGGGCCCTGCTGGTGCTGAACCACGGCGCGGCGCCACTGCTGGCCCTGCCCCCCCAGGGGCCCCCGGGCTCCGGACCCCCCACCCCGTCCCGGGACTCTGCCCGGCGAGCCCCCCGGAAAGGGGGTCCCGGCCCTGCCTCAGCGCGGCCCAGCGAGTCCAAGGAGATGACGGGGGCTAGGCTCTGGGCACAAGATGGCTCGGAAGACGAGCCCCCCAAAGACTCGGACGGAGAGGACCCCGAGACGGCAGCTGCTGGGTGCAGGGGGCCCACTCCGGGCCAAGCTCCAGCTGGAGGGGCCGGCGCCGAGGGGAAGGGGCTTTTCCCAGGGTCCACACTGCCCCCTCCGCTGCCCCTGGGCTTCCCTTATGCCGTCAGCCCCTACTTCCACACAGGTGGGCACCCCCACACTCTAGATCCTTCCAGAGGGCACAGGACTGGCAGGCCGCCTGTGGAAGGGTCTTGGGGGGAGGAAGGGCCGTGGGGAGGAAAATTCCCCTTCGGCACCCATCCCCCACCTCAGCAATTGGGGCACACGACGGTCAGGAGACGGGCGGGTATGGGAAAGCCAGCCAGAGCCCTAGTAACACGCCCCACAACTCAGGCGCGGTAGGGGGACTCTCCGTGGATGGGGAGGAGGCCCCAGCCCCTGAGGACGTCACCAAGTGGACCGTGGATGATGTCTGCAGCTTCGTGGGGGGCCTGTCTGGCTGTGGAGAGTACACTCGGGTAAGGGGGGGCCCCAGTTCCTGGGGCAGGGCTGGAGCTGGCTGGCAGTCACTACCTCCCTGGAAAAGTTGGTGGGGTAGGGCCATTCCCCAACGCCCTCTCCCTCCCTAAAAGCAGTGCGCAGCAGGGACTGGACTGTGCACCCCACCTTTTTTTTTTTTGCCAGGTGTTTTCTGCCTGACACCGACTCAAACCCAACAGATCACTGTTTTAAAAAAATTTCCGTGAGCTGCACAAACAGCTCCTCTTGGCTCTGCTGGGCTGGAGGATGGAGCAGCACCCGGGTCCTGACCCTCCCTCCTTCTCTCCCCCTTCCAGGTCTTCAGGGAGCAGGGGATCGACGGGGAGACCCTGCCACTGCTGACGGAGGAGCACCTGCTGAGCACCATGGGGCTGAAGCTGGGGCCCGCCCTCAAGATCCGGGCCCAGGTGAGACGCTGGGGAGTGAGGTCAGGGTCTCCAGACCACAGCTGGGCAGAAAGCTCTGGGTGGGTGTGCGCCAGCCCCCACCAGGCCATCTCTCTGCAGGTGGCCAGGCGCCTGGGCCGAGTTTTCTACGTGGCCAGCTTCCCCGTGGCTCTGCCACTGCAGCCACCAACCCTGCGGGCCCCGGAGCGAGAACTCGGCACAGGAGAGCAGCCCTTGTCCCCCACGACGGCCACGTCCCCCTATGGAGGGGGCCACGCCCTTGCTGGTCGAACTTCACCCAAGCAGGAGAATGGGACCTTGGCTCTACTTCCAGGGGCCCCCGACCCTTCCCAGCCTCTGTGTTGAGGTTGCGGGGGGGGGGTAGGGGGTGGGGCCACACAAATCTCCAGAAGCCATCACTCAATACAATGGCCCTGCCTCCCACCGCTTTATTTCTTTCCGTTTCGGATGCAAAACAAAAAATTTTAAAAGAAAATGTGACTTCAAATGAAAGGAACAAATTTGCAAAGACTTGGGGGAGTGAAGGCAGCGCCTGGTGCGGATGGACGAAGTCTGCAGACAGAGAGCAGAGGTGATGGAAGGGGCCAGGGGCCTGCAGGCCTCCCCCTGGAACTGGGACTGGTCTCGGTCTGCTGACGTCAGGGTCAGCTCCCCCGAGGAGCTGACTTCAGCAGCCCACAGCTGTGGGGCTTCAGCAGCCACGCCAGCCCAGCCCAGCCCAGCTCTCGATACGTTTGGTCTTTCATGCTGAAAAATAAATAATAAAGCCTGTCCCGTGTCCACTGCCTCCCCCAACTGCACAGACGCCAGCCTCTAGGCCTGACTGCCGGGGAGGTGGAAACACGCCACCAGCCCGGCAGCCCCTACAGGCCCCCCAGATGGGCTGCCTCAGTCGTCCTCTGAGAGCTGCAGATCCTCCAGCTCATCCTCCGGCCCCTGGGCCAGCTGCTGCAGCTCCCCAGGGGCCAGCCCCGCCTCTGCGTCTGGTTCTCCATCTGCGGAGAGAGATGGAGGCTACATAAATTTTGCTTTATCAGGAAGAAGCCAGCCTTGGAGGTTACTCATCACTAATTAATCACAGCACTAATTAATTTATCCCTGTTGCTGGCTGCCAGAGAACAGAGCATTTGGCCTGGCCTCCCCAGGGAGGGAAAAGCCTGGCCCAGAGCCCCGCGCCCCCCGCCCACGTGGCTCTGCCCTCCCGCCAGATGGGCTCACAAGGCCACACCCTCTCACCCCAAGACCATTCACCCTCCGAGTTGCTGCTGTCCTCCTCGCCCTCCTCCTCGTCCTCTTCATCGTCTTCCACCCCGTGCCGAGTGCTCAGGGGCCTCAGTATCCCTGAGGAACAAGAAGCAGAGTCCATATGACTCCCACCCACAGGGTCCACCAGCAAAGTCACAGTGGGGGCAGGAGGGTGGCCAGGCTCCCAACACCCTTCCCTCCGCTGACTTCCAGCAGGTGGAGAGGAGCCCTGGGGAGGAACTGGGAGGTCACAGGCCTGGGGACAGAGTTACCAATCCCAGTAGGCCTTTACTTCAAGGAGGGAAGGCGCTGGCACCAGAAGCCTGGCAACACTGAGGTTGGCCCCAGCCGGGCCAGAGACTGGTGAGCCCACTGCAGGGTGGGTACAGGTGGCCCTCGTGGCTCTGGGAAATCCAGCAGAGCCCTCCAGGCCCACCCTTCCCCTGGGAGCACCACGCAGGCCCCACCTCTCTCCGAGAATCCCTCGGTGTCGTCCTCTTCAGAGCTGTTCAGGTCAAAGAGGTCTTTAAATTGCTTCCTGTCCTCATCCTTCCTGTCAGCCATCTTCCTTCGTTTGATCTCAGGGAAGTTCAGGTCTTCCAGCTGGAAGGCCAAAGAACCAGGGGCTCAGGTGAGAGAGGGCAGGGGCTGGCGGCCACAGCAGGGCCAGGCATCGCCAGACCCACCACCAGGGCCCCATGTGGCCAATTTCTAGTCCCCTCTCTGTTCCCAAATCACAAAGCCATCCTCCAAGTTGTCCATCCCATGTCCAAGGTCAAAGGCAGAGCCCTTCCTGCTTCTCCCCACGGGCCCCTGGTGCCCACATACTGGCCTGGGTGACGAGGTCAGTCCAGCCACTCCACCTGCCCAGAGCCTCCAGCCCATCAGGCCTGAGGGGGCGTGGCCTCCCCAACTTAGTGCAGCCTGGGGCTTCCCCTCCCTGGAAACACCTGGTTCTGGCCAGTTCTGCAACACCTACCCCCTCTCCAAGTCAAATCATCCGGGCACGGCCCTGGCCGCCTGGCACTGTTTCCAAACCCTCGCCCTGGTCTCAAGTCATAGTGCGCTAGATCTGAAACCCAGGAAGTCACACCACACCCCCAGGTCCCCTCGCCGAGCCGCACCCGCTCTTTGCCACTGATCTCCAGCTGGATCTCCCGGTCACGCAGCTTGCGCCAGTGGCTGTAGTACAAGGTCAGGGGTGTCCCCTCTTCCCGGGTCAGCTTCTCCCAGGCTTCCTGGGGGGTTGGGGGAGTTCAGGGTCATGCCTCACCCTGGGCAAACCCCCACATGTAGCTGGGGCTACACCCTGGCAGGTGCCCTCAGGTGGCACTACCTCCAGGGCCCACTAACCACTGCCTGCTGCTCAGAGACGCCGAAGGAAACCCTCTGGCGGCGGCTGCAGATGTATGCCGAGTTCTCCTGAACCTTCCCAAGCAGCTGCTGCACCTGCCGGCAGTAGTTGGCCACCTTGCACTCCCGGAGGAACGACTTCAGCTGCAGAAGGGAGGGGTCAGCCACTGAAGCCCAGGACCGCCCCATGTGCACAGCTGGCCCAGGTCCCCTGCAAAACCACGCGTGGTGGCCACGGGGATACCCCAGGAGGGGACATGGATCCCATCTCAGGGCTCAAGTGCATAGCTGTTGCAGCTGGAATGGCAGAGGCAGAATCAGCCCACCCTCTGGGCCAACCCTGCCCACTACTCACCTCTGGAAATAAAGTTTTATGCCAGGCGCGGTGGCTCACGCCTGTAATCCCAGCACTTTGGGAGGCTGAGGCAGGTGGATCACCTGAGGTCAGGAGTTCAAGACCAGCCTGGCCAACGTGGCAAAACCCCATCTCTACTAAAATACCAAAATTAGCTGGGTGTGGTGGTGGGCGCCTGTAAACCCAGCTCCTTGGGAGGCTGAGGCTGGAGAATCGCTTGAGCCCAGGAGATGGAGATTGCAGTAAGCCGAGATCGCACCATTGCACTCCAGCCTGAGCAACACAGCGAGACTCCATCTCAAACAATACTACTACTACTAATAAAATACAGTCTCGCTGACGTGCAGCTACACGTGTGCATTGCATGGTTCTGCAGTTGCCTGTGCAGCTGAACATCCGTAGGAAGCCACGTTTACCATTTGGCCCCTCACCAAAAACATTTTCTGACCCCTACCCCAGACCCCGACCCTGGGCCCTTGAGTCCAGAAGCAGAGATGCCCCAATGCCAGGTATCACCACCCAAGAGGACGTGGGAGGAACAGAGGCTGTGGCCCCTGCTGTGAGTGCCCCCTAAAAAGGGGGTCCCGGCTCTGTGCACGTGACACGTGTGTGGCCGTGTGTGACTAAGTACACACACATGCATACACCTCTATCTGGATAAGCCTCTGACCAGTTGTGGCTCGTGTGAGCAGACCCCTCCTCTCCACGCTGCACAGACCTATAGTCGGCACATCTGATTCCAGCCACCAGGGCCAGACAGCAGGGCCCCCACCCCTCCCACTTGGCACAGGCCTCCCTGAGGCTGGAAACATCAGGGCTGAGAGCCAACAGACCTCCCGTGGGGGCCCAGAAGGACCTTCTGAGGACAAAGAGAACCCCTTCCTCCACCCCACTCCTGCCTAAGGTGAGGCTGACGTGGGGTATTCAGCAGGGCAGGCCGGGCCTTCCTATGAGGCTGATGTGGGGTATTTGGCGGGGCAGGCCAGGCCTTCCTGCCACCTGAGAAGCCACTCCACCCACTCCCCACACCCGGGATGGCCTGGGGAAGTGTGCGATCAGCGTACCAGCCTGAGCCAGGGTCGGCATGCTCAGTCCCAACCCCGAAGCAAAGATTAGCCTTGTGGTTCCCACCTGGGGAGGAGGCTGTTGTGCTCCCAGGGTCCTCAGCCCACTGCCCAGGCCTGCCCCCAAACCTCCTGAATGGCTTAGAACCCCTCATCAGCCCCTCCAAGGGGGCCTCACAGGGGGCATTGCCAGTAGTCAGGTTCCACCCCAGTCCCAGGTACCCGGGACAAGGGCACCTCCTACCGGCCTGGGGCAGCCAAGCCCGTTATAAGACAGTCTGAGTCGGCCACGAGCCGGTGTGGGCAGGACACACACCTGCAGGACCACAGGCAGCACCAGCTCCGGGAAGCCGATGCAGTGTGCCTGGCTGTGCAGGTACTCCAGGGTGAGGTCATACAGCTGCTCCACCAGGCCGTCCTGAAGAGCAGGGGAGAGGGCCGAGTGCATTAGGGAGAGGCTGGGGCTGGGCACTCAGGCCCCTTCCCCTCAGGCTGTCAGGACAGCGCCATCTCCAGGGCACGGACTGCAAGGAAGGGGCCCCTGGGCCCCAGCCCTGGGAGACCATGAAGGTCCATGCTTGAACTTGGAGGATGCCAGCCCCCTCCCATCCACCTCAGCACCCCCAACCCCACCCTGGGAACTGCCCAGGCCCCTCCCCAGGAGGCCAGCCTCACCCGGTACGCCTTCTCCTGCAGGTTGACATTGGACAGCTTCAGAATCACGGAGAAGTTGATGGGCTTGGAGCTCATGCGCCCTGGCTTCCTGTTGAAGTCGACCTGCTGGAACATCTGCCCCAAGGGCCGTGTCAGGCTCTCTCGGCCCCGTGCCTGGTCACCCTGGCTTCACCCTGGCTGCACCCTGGTCCCCCTGGTCCCTTTGGCCCTGCACCTGGCTGGACCCTGGTCACCCTGGTCCTCAGGCTTCAGCACGAGGAGACCCAACCCGAGACAAGAGATAAGCAGCTAGACATGGTCCCAGCCCCATGGCCCCACACAGCCTGGTGTGTCCCCGAGTGGGGCTCTGATCAGTAGGGAAGGATCAGGAACACGGGCCCTCTCCCAAAATCCTGGGAAGCACTAAGGACCCACGTCTGGAGACCTAGAGGTCCCTGCCACACAGAGTACCAGGACAGCCCCCATTCCCGACAACATGGCACTGAGGCCCATCCTGGCCCTCAGTACAGCAACGCCACATGGGGCTCTGTCCCGAGCAACCAGAAGACGCAGCAGCAACAGCAAAGACAGCAAAGAGTGCCAGCCACAGGACGGGACAGATGGAGGTCACGGGAGGCCTGGGGGGCCCCTCCCACACCCTCCACAGAAGCCACAGGCTGTGCACCTCCATAGGACATGCCAGGAGGAGCAGAGGAGGAGTCAGCCCAGCCTCTCAGTCTTGTGACCCCTCCCCAAACACCAGGAGACCTCAGGCTGTGAATCAGAGAGATCCAGGGTACATGCTGGGGCACCAGAGGACAGAAGCAGGTTATGGGGGGCCCAAGGGTGGAGGCCCCAGCAAGACACCCCACTCAGCAGGGGTGGCTGCCAGACAGCTGAGCTCAGGTCCAGATGGGAAAGCGCCCTGGTACTGATGAAGCTCTGGGAGGACACTGCCCTTCTCTAGCCTGGGCCGAAGTATGGGCAGGCGACTGGCTTCCTGTCCAGGCACTGGGGAAGGGCAGGCACGGCCTACGGCTGAGGGCTTTGTTTTAGCTTTTAGGGTTTGCTTTTTCCGGAGAGGAGAGGCCTGCATCCCTGCGTGAGAGAGGCCTACAGGGTGCGGCTGCAGTGAACCAGGGCAGTGCACAAGTGAAGAAACAGACACTGCAAGAGAGTAAGAAAGCACGTAGCCAAGGAGATTGGACAAGGGAAACAGACACAAAGCATGCCTGCAGCTGGGCAGCAGAGCTGGAGGCCCACAGACACAGGGGCCAGGCCAAGGGCTGGGCAATCAGAGACCACTGCTGGCTGCCATGTGAGTGAACATGGCTTCCTAAAGATGTTCAGCATCCCTGCCTCAGTGGAAGGGGAATCAGAACGTGCCTGGGGCTTCCATACCTTCTGGACCCGGCAACCTGGGGACCCAGCCCCAAGGACAGCTGTGACACGACTCTGGGCCTTCATGAGGCTGAGAACTCATTAAACAGGGTGGAGATCGTGAATTCCTAAATTTTCAGCGGGATGGGGCCTAACCCACCCACTGAAAGTTGAGACTTCGGACTCCAACCTTTCCCTACCTGAGTGGCATGTGCATGTGCAAAGATGCATACACACAGGTACACACAGGCGCACACATGCACAGGCACACACGTAGATGCACGTACATGCACACAGGTGCACACACGCACAGGCACACACACGCACAGGCACACACAAGCAGACGTACATGCATGCACCCAAGTGTACAGGTACACGCACAGGTACACACGCACAGTACACACATGCAGATGCAAATGCATGCACACAAGTGCACACACACAGACGCATGTGTATGCACATAGGTGCACACAGGTACATAGATACACGCAGACACACATGCATGCACACAGATGCACACATGCAAAGGTTCATGCATGCACAGGTAGACACATGCTGACACAAATGCATGCACACAGGTACACACACGCACAGGTACACACATGCAGACACAGGTGCACACACAGGTACACACATGCATGTGCATGCATACAGGTACACAGGTACACACTGGTATACAAAGACACACATGCACAGGTGCACACACGCAAAGGTACACACAAAGGTACACACATGCATACACACAGGTGTACACACGCACAGATGCACACACCTGCAGGCACACAGGCATTCATAGATACACGTGCACACACACATACAGATGCACACATGAACTGATATGCACACACACACACACAGATTTGCAGACCCATGCACCCAGATGGTGCACACACACACATGCATGCATGCACAAACGCACCCACCCAGATGTACACACACCCCCCATACAAATGCATACACATGCACACAACTGTCAGGGCAGGGCCTTTCAGAGTATACAGTTCAGCAATCAGACTTGGGTTTTGGCCCATCTCGCCTCCTGCCGACTCCAGTCTTGGGCAAGCACCTACAGGGTCAGGTCCTGGCATCCTCAAGCACAGCCCTAGCAGCAGCTGTCTTCATCCCCAGTGGCCCCACGTTCTCCAACACTGCCCCCAGCACACGGAGGAGCAGTGTCCTCGTGACACCCGTGACAAGGAGGCGGCCAGGGCTCCGGGAGGTCGCCGGACAACTCAGCACAGACGTCTCGAGCAGCAGGTGCTCCCTACAGGAGCAGGCAGAGGTGCCACACGCCCACCACAGCCTCACTCACCTCCAGGATGAAAGGCAGCACCGGGATGAAGGCCCCCGAGCTCCCCGAGAGCAGCGTCAGGGCACGGATGCAGTGCATTCGCAGCGGGTAGAAGCGGGCAGTGGGGATGAGCCTGGGGGTGGGAAGGCCGAGTGACCAGAGGCCCCGGCTCTGGCAGCCCCTGCCCCTCCCCCTGCTGTCTTGGACCCCCTCCCCCACTCACCGACATCAGACCCCTAAAGCAGGACAAGGCACGTCTGAACCCCAGGGACCTGCACCCCTTGCCCAGCTATGGGGCTGCAGGTACCTTACCCAGCTTTCAGCTTTATTTCATTTTAACACGGTGGCAGGGGTCATCTGTTCCTGCCTGCTCTCCTCTCTGTTCCCGCCTTTCCTGCTTCTTCCCTTGGACTTCCCACCTCCCTTCCCAGCCTTGAGTTTCTAAGGCTCAGCCAGACAGATGCCCCCTCCTGGCCAAAGAGGCCACAGTACTGCTCCCACCTTTTCCTGCTGCAGCCCCTACCGTGCCTGGACCCTCCTAAGCGCTCACGCCCAAAGTGCAGTTGACTGCATCAGATGTGCTCCACGTAATGAGCCAAACTCACTGCAGACTGCACACAAGCCCCCAGAACACACACTGGGTGGCACCCGAGGCAGCCAAACCGCTGCTGGAGGAGCTCATGGCACAGGTGCCCACCAGCCCTAGCTCTCCAGAATCCAGAGCATCTCCCCGTAGCAGGTACGGGGACCCCAGCCCTTCCTCAGGGACGGCCAGGACACAGACTCAGGCCCCAAGGCCCCGAACGCCAGAGGCACCGACCACACGGTCCCAGCAAATTTGCTTCTCCTGACCCTCCCGCACAACCCTGCCCGCCCCACAACTCACTTGATACAGCCAATGATGACTTGGGCAAGGGGGTAGACCAAGGGCTGGAGGGCTTCGCTGGGGCCCGCAGTGCTCAGGACCCGGCACCACAGGAAGAGGCAGTGCACGTACTGCCAGTTGTACACAGACTGGTATGTTTCCTGGTCAGAGAGAACCACGTCAGCTACTGGCCAGGCTGACCAGTCAGGCTGATGCACGTTCCTCCTGGGCCGGCACAGGAATCGTTTCCTCATCTTGCACACGGGGTCTCAACCCATCCACCCTTCCCCCACCTGCAAGGACCGACTGCACCAGGGTGCTGGGCTGTCTCCAGACAGGGGCTTCGGGGAGGCTCCAGGCCCTGCCTTGGGTCGGGCACCTGGGCTGCCCCACCCCATGCCCAGCATGAGCCTGGAAGGGCCCCACCACACACCTTCTTGCGGGTGGTCATGGCGTTGCGCAGGTGTATGGCGAGCTGGCGGATGTAGAGGAAGGCGTGCTGGTAGGCCACACCTGGCTCCAGAGCCAGCAGCTCCGTCAGGGTCCGCTGCATGAAACTGATGAAGGGGAGGGCACCAGGCGAGGTGAACTTGCAGTTCCTCACATACGTGATGTACATTTGCTGCGGAGGGACCCGGGTCAGAGCCACCTGGGATCAGGGCCATGCACCTCCACCGCCCACTCCAGGGCCCCTGTGAACACCTGGGCCTTTCCCTCAGAGCTGGGCCTCGAGGAAGAGCCGTAGCCCCTTGCACAGCCCCCACCCCCATGTGCCCACCAGCCTCAGGCCTGGGAGAAGCTGGGGCAGAAGCTCCTGCTGCACACTGGGCCCCTCTGGGGGCTGAGGGTCCCCACATGCAGGCCACCCATGGCTTGGGGACGGGCAGTAGGACTGTACCCTGGCCATGGCCTCAGGTCCCAACACCCAGTGTCCTCCTCCAGCCAGAGAGGCCCTCCCCTGGGGAAGCTGTGTGAAGCAGGGTCCAGGTGGGGCCCTGAGAAGGCCGAGGGCTCTCTTCCCTGCCCACCACCCCCAGGTGCTCTGTGAGACATTCGTGATCCAAGGGCCCAGGTCTGCTCAGAGCTGCAGTGAGGGTCCAGTGAGGGGCACCAACCACAAAGGCAGCCTGCCCCGCCCTTAGGCCGAGATTTCCAATGCAGATGCTGAGGGACACAGACGCAGGGCCCACCACTACCTTGAGGACGGGGCCAAGGAAAGTGTCCTTCTTGTGCCGGCAGACTCTGCTGAGGACCAGGAAAGCCAGCACCCGCAGGGACTCCTCCCCAGTGCTCCATACGACCACCATTCTCTGCGGAAGGTCAGACGTCACTGGTGGCCCCCCAGCCTCCTCAGCAGGGATGCCCCAGGGCCAGCACAGCCCTCCCCAGCCAGGTGAAGGCTCCCATGGCCACCAGCTCTTCCCAAAGCACCTCGGGGGAGCTGTGAGTTAGGTGCTCAGTTACAGAAGTGAACAGAACAGGTGCGTTGCTCCTTGTGAGAAGAGGACCACAAAAGTTCACCACGTCAGACACGCCGACGTATGTGAGATCACACCGGGAAGAAGAGACCTCACCGTGGCTTTGCTCACGGACTGAGCCGCGCTGCCCGGGCAGGCGGGGGCTGCCTGAGACAGAAACCCCAGGTGGGGGTGGGGGCCAGGTGCTTCTGTGGCCTCTCTAGCCAAGCGGAGCCAGTGGAGCGTGGGCACCACCTGTGCCCTGGCCAGGAGTGGGATGTGGTGGGAGTAGCCGTGTGGCCCCCC
This sequence comes from Pan paniscus, assembly GCF_029289425.2. NCBI lineage: Eukaryota > Metazoa > Chordata > Mammalia > Primates > Hominidae > Pan > Pan paniscus. The sequence continues at coordinate 227,310,299 of NC_073249.2, read as the reverse complement.
GACCCCATGACAGACACAGGGAGGGGACTGGGCCACCCACCTTGAGCAGCATGCGGCACTGCTTGGGGAAGGTCAGGAAGCAGGGCACCAGCACGCTGATGTGCCGCAGCACGGCCGCCAACACCGTCGTCTCCGCCAGACAGGACACCAGCTGGGGGCAGGAGGGGACAGTGAAGCCCCAAACCCATGTATTCTGGGATACAAAAAAGGACCGACCACCGGATACAGCCAGGCCCCCGTGCCCTCCCCACCAGAACAGCACCTGTATGGCCGAGCCCAGGTAAGCCTTGATGTCCACACGGAGCTTCCCCCAGAGCGGGCTGCTGGACGGCTGCAGCATCCTGCAGAGAGACCACCCACCCCTGGCTGGGAGGCCCCACGGCTCGGACGCGAGGCTGCTCAGCATGTTGGCGCGTGCCCTGGCCAGCATAGCCTCTACGACTCTGCAGAGACCCCCCCGTCTCTCCACTCAAAAAAGCTCAGGGCCCCTTACGGCTGGACAGACACAGGGGCTTAGCAGGACCCTCTCAAGTGCATTAGCCCCTCCTTCAGTGGCCTTGAACTCCTGTCTGCCCTGCCCAGGGTTGGCCACCTCCCTAAGAGTCCCCGGAAGTCCCAGCCTCCAACTCCCTCTCTCAGACATAAACCTTTTCTAGGTCCCCTTGATCACATCCCCACCGTGAGACCACACAAGGTCCCTAAGCCCAGCAGCTGGTACTCGGCACCTCTGGGGTCGGCCAGGCACCACCAACTGCCGCAGACTGGTTTCCTTTGGCCCACATTTGCTGCACAAAGAAAAGAAAATCAGAGGGCAGGTGTGGAGACTCATGCCAGTACTCACTGCACTTTGGGAGGCCAAGGCAGGAGGATCAAACTCCTAGCCCAGGAGTTTGAGACCAGCCTGAACAACATAGTGAGACCCCGTCTCTACAAAAATATACAAAATATTATCCAGGCCTGGTGGCGGAGTCCCATTTACTTGGGAGGCTAAGGTGGGAGAATCACTTGAATCCAGAAGATACGTGTCGCAGTGAGCTATGATCACTGCATTCCAGCCTGGGCGACAGAGCAAGATCCTATCTCGTACAGAAAAAAAAAAACCAAAAACCAAACAAACAAAAAAAAACATTTACCAGAGCCCACGCAGTAGGCGCTCACTAAAATCTGCTGAAGCACGGGAAGGACAAAGGGCAGGGCCCCAGAAAGGCCCCCCGTCCTCGACCCTCCTCACACCTGTGCTGACACTGGCTGCTAGGCACCTGCAGCTGCCCACCCAGACCCAGGAGGCAGCTCTGCTCCCCACGGCCTGACTCCCTCCGGTACAGCTGCTGCCTCGACAGGGGTCCCTGACCTGGTGGCTCAGGCTGCAGTGCCTGCTGCCTCCCAATCGCTGCCTGTCCCTCCACCCCCATCTGCCAGCTTCCTTGTCCCCTTCGGACAGCACTGCCTCCATGTGGACATGGCACTGCTCTATCCGTCCAGCCCCGACCACTACCACCAGCAACAGTGCCCCTGTCTCCTGAGCCGCTGTCTCCTGCCCCTGAGGTGCTGATGGCGAGACCTCTCCTGTGGGTCTCCTTTCTTCCTTTGAAGGTGTCCTGGGGCAGTTCCAACTCTAGGCCTCCACTGCCTCAAGGTCACATGGCTGCACAGCCCCGGAACCCCAACGTGATCCATGCTCTACCAAATGCTTGGCTGTGCGTCCCTCTTCTCTGAAAACCTTCCATGGCCTCTGCCCAATCTTTCTCTAAGGGGGAAGTTGAGGCCCTCAGGTTCTCAGCATTGATGAGGCCCCTGTCTACAGACACACACAGCTCCAGGAAACAGGCCAGTCATAGTGCAGAGATCAAGGAGTATGGACAGGACTTACAAGTTCTTACAAAGGGAAAGAGAGCAAGAACCCTAACCTGGGAAAATCTGAGAGCAAAGGCAGCTGCACACGCCACACCTTCTGAGACTCTGAGCAGACAACTTCCCTTTTCAGGAAGGAAAGAAGGTGGGGCCGCTCCAACTGGCCCCAAGTACCCAGCCTCTCCCAACGGTCCCTCGTGCCTTCTCAGGGTTCCCAAGAAGAGGCTGGCTCTGTTGTCATGTCTCTGTCCTGGCCACAAGGCCTCTGGCTTCTCCTGTGTGTGGTCCCGACCCACCTTCCACCCCACCCCCCTTCACCCCCTCCCCTCTTACCTGCTGCTATCCTTTGCCACCTTTCCAAACAGCAGCTTCTGGAGACAGCCAATGAGGTCTCTGATGCAGAAGGTAACCAGAGCATTGAACACTACAACGAAAAGGCCTGGATGTACTCACAGGACAGAGAACGCAACAGACAGCTTGGATGCCAGGCTCCCCCAAGCTCACCAGCACTGTCCGTGACCTGGAATTTGTTGGCCTCAGCACTTTCCTGGTCCCCTCGGGTGGTGGCCACAGCTGCTCGGAACGCCTGTACCACTTCATGGAACAGCTTTGGAGTGAGGCGTTGCTGAAGGAGCAAGAGTACCAGGGGCGTCAGGGGAGCTGAGACTGCACTCGGCAGAGTGGAAACGGCGGCCCCAGAGAAAGGCACCCTCACCCTCACCCTCAGACATAGGGCAGAGGTTGAGGGGGAGGCACAGAGCTCCATACTGATAACAAAAATGGAAACAAAGTCTAGAATTATCTGGGAAGGGGAGGGAGTCTGGCTCAGGAGCCCCAGGGAAAGGACTGGGAGTTCCAGATCCTGGACTATGGCCACCTCCAGGTGGTATCTGGAGCTCTCCCTATCCTTGTCCCTGGAAAAAAACACTGTGAGAGGCTCAGAAGGACCCCAGCTCCACCAACCAACAAAGGCCAGTCCGTCCCACCCACAGTGGGGCTGACTTTGGGGAGTGGGGCGCCAACAGAGCCCCTGGAATCTACCCAAAAGTGAACACACAGTCCTGGGGCAACCAAGCAAGCAGGAGGAGCAACGTGTTGTCACTTGCGCTGAAGAAGGCTCCAAGCGTCCCCTGTGTGGAGAACAGCCCCTCCCACCAGCACAGCCTCAGGCGCCTCAGGTGCCTCAGGTGAGGCAAGGCCAGATTTCTGCCTGGGCACCCAGCTGCCCGCCCCTCGCTGCTGCTCACCTCAGGTGAGGCAAGGCCAGATCTCTGCCTGGGCACCCGGCTGCCCGCCCCTCGCTGCTGCTCACCTTTGCTGCCTGCTTCCATCTCTCAACCATGGCGACGGTCACAGGAACAGAATTCTTCTTCCCCTTCAGCCCTCTGGGGACTCTGTCCCCATCTTCCCCTTCCTCCGCTCCATCCTCCTCCTCACTGGCTTCCTGCACAGAAAGGCTGAGCTGAAGGAGAGTGTAGAGACAAGTGCCCCGCTTCTGGTTTGGCCCACGCCCTCACCTCCAGCACATCTGGCAGGGAGTGGAACGGCTCCTCTTCCTCCTCAGAGCTGTCCGAGTCGCTGAAGTTTAGCAGGCTCTGGTCATTCTCCTGCAGGAACTTGTAGAACTCGGGGTCTCTGTCCTTCAGCCGAGAGAGCTGGTCTTTGTGCTCAGAGGCACGGCCTTTACGCCGGCTGAGGAGGCAGAAGTCAGCGACCCCAGTGGGAAGTGGAAGTAGAGGGGGCGGGGAGTGGCCTACAGGGTCAGTCTACTCCCTTCACAAGGGTTACCAACTAGCAAGACAGGATTGCCAGGAGGTACGTTTTTGGCAGACCCACGTCTCCTAACCCAACAACCTCTACAACATACCCTCAAACACACTACACAGGCCCCCCAGCCGCGGTCTTCCCTGGACTTGCTGTGCCTGCGCCCTGCGCTACACAGGCCCCCCAGCCGCGGTCCTCCCTGGACTTGCTGTGCCTGCGCCCTGCGCTACACAGGCCCCCCAGCCGCGGTCCTCCCTGGACTTGCTGTACCTGCGCCCTGCGCTACACAGGCCCCCCAGCCGCGGTCTTCCCTGGACTTGCTGTGCCTGCGCCCTGCGCTACACAGGCCCCCCAGCCGCGGTCTTCCCTGGACTTGCTGTGCCTGCGCCCTGCGCTACACAGGCCCCCCCAGCCGCGGTCTTCCCTGGACTTGCTGTGCCTGCGCCCTGCGCTACACAGGCCCCCCAGCCGCGGTCTTCCCTGGACTTGCTGTGCCTGCGCCCTGCGCTACTTTTGCCTGATGGTGGCTTCACCCTTCCAGAGGCTCAGACTAAAGGCAAATCTCTGTCTCTAATACCCAGCACGCAACTTGTCATCAGATCTCATCAGCAACACCTTCAAAACCGTTAGTGCCTCCTCTCAAACCACCACATAGTTCAACTCTCAGTTACCCTAAAGGTCTCTCTGTTTCCACCGTTGCCACCTACAAGGCACTCCACCACTCAAACCCAGAAGTAACTCCCTGTTTTACAAGGCAATCTTATGACGGTCTACGGCACCTGGCTCTTCATCACCCTTCTGGGCTCATCTACCCCTATTCACCCCCTCACTCCTGCCATAGCCACGTTTACCTCTGTACTCTCCCCAAATGCTCCCACTGCAAGGCTTTTGCTGTCTTCTGCTGCCTGAAATCCCAAGACACGTTTCCCCTACTGTCTGTGTGGCCTCCTTGTTTGAGGTCTTTATTCAGACATCATCTTCTCAAACAGCCACCTCTGCTTTTTTTTTTTTTTTTTTTTTTCTCCTGAGGCGGAATCTCACTCTGTCGCCCAGGCTGGAGTGCAGTGGCGCAATCTCCACTCACCGCAACCTCCGCCTCCCGGGTTCAAGCGATTCTCCTGCCTCAGCATCCTGAGTAGCTGGGACGACAGGTGTGTGTCACCACGCCAAGCTAATTTTTGTATCTTTTGGTTTCTTTCTTTTTCTTTTTGAGATGGAGTCTCACTCTCTCACCCAGGCTGGAATGCAATGGTGCCATCTCGGCTCACTGCAACCTCCGCCTCCCAAGTTCAAGCGATTCTCCTGCCTCAGCCTCCCGAGTAGTTGGGATTACAGGTGCGCACCACGCCCGGCTAATTTTTATATTTTTAGTAGAGACATGATTTTTCCGTGTTGGTCAGGCTGGTCTCGAATTCCTGACCTCAGGTAATCTGCCCGCCTCGGCCTCCCAAAGTGCTGGCATTACAGGCGTGAGCCACCGAGCCCAGCCTCCGCTCCTTCTAACAGAGCGACTCGGCTCCCCTGCAACTCTCTCTTCGGCCCCTCTGTCCTTCCTTTCCCTCCCCAGCACTTATCTCTCTCCTACCGAACTGCAGGCGGTGATTTCACCCAAGAACGTGAGAGTGCTCCTAGATCGGGAAGAGATTTTTGCACAACTCACCAACATACGCTCCCTACCTAGGACAGAGTTTGGCACGGAACAGAAGCTCAGTAAACATCGGATGAAAGAGTAAGTTAAGCTGAAAGGACTGGGGGGTAGAGGTCGGCGATCCTTAGGCCTCGGCCCTGAGACCCCAGGCGAGGTCAGCAACCTTGTGGCGGGGTGGGACAGGACGAGCAAGGAGGTTCTGCTCACGCATGTCCCCACTAACCTGGCCGAGGGGCTCCCGCCCGGCTTATCCGGACTCCGGGCAGCCTCGCGTGCTTCCCGCGTCTCCGCTTCTGGAGAGTTTTCGGACTCGGATTCGGACTCGGAGTCAAAGCCCGAAGCTAGGAACTCGTCCACCGTCAGCTCCGCCAGGCGCCTGCGGGTCACGCAGGAGTCACAGCTGCTCGCACGCCCAGCTCGCCCCAGCCCCGCTGAGAGGAGCAAGAAAAGCCCCCTTGGATACAGAAACCCACCGGGAGGCCAAATCGGCCCTCGGACCCGCGGCTTACCTCTTGCGGCTCCCCGCAGCTGCCATGACACCAACCCGCAGCGTGCACCCCACTTCCGGCCCCAGAATGCCGCGCGGCTGCGCACTTCCGCCGCCCAGGCCCCGCCCCTTTCCCCGCCCCGCCGCGCCACGCCCAGTCGAGTGGCTCTACGGTTCTCCGACCGCAACGCCGGCGGCCTCAGGGCGGGAGGGCGCGTTCGCGTGCTCGGTGCGGGCAGCCCCGGTGGGGCCCAGATGCGCCTCCCGCTCGGCGCCCGGCTCCGTAGGACGCGGTGACGCCGGTGTCCGCCCCGGGGAAGACAGACCAGGAGTCCCGCCGCGCCCGCAGCCCACCCGGCGCTCCGAGGGCACGCGCCTGCGAGGACGCCAGACTGCGACGGCGGGGCCCCTATGCAAAGAGCTCCCACAAATCAACAATAAAAAGCAGAGAGTCCCGTGGAAAATGCGAGGGGCGGTGGGAACCGCACTGATGTCGCCAGCTCGACAAAAGACGGGCGACCCGAGGGCCAGGCTGGCTTCGCCTCCGATCCGCGGAGACCGGGCCAGCGCCACGAACACCACGCAGGGCGCTCCCCGTCCATGGCCCTCTGGGTGCCGACCGCGGCTCTTCCCGGGGACGCCGCACGGGACGAAGGCGGTGGGGAGGCCGGCGCCTTCCTTCCCGCTACCAGCCTGACACCCGGGCCCCCGGGCCTGGACAGCCAGACCCCGCGACAAGGGCGCCGCGGGGCGCAGGCACGGCTCCCCCAGCCCTGGCGCTGAAGGGGAGCGTGAGGCGAACACGGGCGGATTGGCCTCGGGGTCCCATTCGACTTCTTGGTGCCGCGGGGCCCCGGGGCTCCCCGGAGGAGAGCAAGTTAGGGGGTCGGGGGAGCGGGGATGGCTTCCGGGGGAGGAGGAGGGCGAGGCCCGGGGGGCTCCTCGTAGGAGGAAGAGGGCGAGGCTTAGGAGGGCTCTTCGGAGAAGCAGGAGGGCGAGGCCTGTGGGGGGCTTCCCGGGGAAGAAGGAAGGCGAGACCTAGGGGGGCTTCCCGGAGGAGGAGGAGGGCGAGGCCTGGTGGGGGGCTTCCCGGAGGAGGAGGATGGCGGGGTCTGGGGGTGCTTCTCGGAGGAGGAGGCGGACCTGGGGCGCAGCGCTGGAAGGATCCGCGTCCAACGTCTAGTCCCCGAAGCCTCTCGGGAGGCGGGGCGGGCGGCGCCGAGAAACAGCGGCTGCGGGCGGGAGCGGCGGGAGTGAGCGACACAGAGCGGGCCGCCACCGCCGAGCAGCCCTCCGGCAGTCTCCGCGTCCGTTAGCCCGAGGGTCCTCCGCGAATCGGCGGTGGGTCCGGCAGCCGAATGCAGCCCCGCAGCGAGCGCCCGGCCGGCAGGACGCAGAGCCCGGAGCACGGCAGCCCGGGGCCCGGGCCCGAGGCGCCGCCGCCGCCACCGCCGCAGCCGCCGGCGTGAGTGGGCGGGGGTCGGGGCGCGGGGGGCGGCCTCGGGACCTGCGCGGCCCCCGCCCTCGCGTCCGCTCGCAGAAGGGGTGGGGGCCGCCTCCGAGGGCCGGGGGAGGTCGGGACTCAGGTGCGGAGCGGGGTCGGCCCAGAGTAGGTACCCCACCCGCGCCCCGCGCGCCCAGGACGCGACTCCCGCTGCGGTCCCGAGAGGGCGGCTAGGGACGCGGAGGAGCTGAGCTCGTGGGGGCGCCGGGAAGCGGGGCCGGACGCGGGGCTCTGTTCGCGGCTCTGACTACGCCCCGGGGGAGCAGGGGCGCAGCGGAGGCCTGGACACGGCGCGCTCCGGGGCGGGGGTCCTTGGCGGAGATCAGGCGAGGGCTGCCGGCGCCCCCGTCGCACCAGGGGCTGGGTCCCCGCGGGCTGCCCGGGCCCCCCAGCGGCTCCAGGGCGGGCGGGCGGCTCCAGCGGGGCGAAGCCTGACCCGCCCGCCTCCTGCAGCCCCGAGGCAGAGCGCACGCGGCCCCGGCAGGCTCGGCCCGCAGCCCCCATGGAGGGAGCCGTGCAGCTGCTGAGCCGCGAGGGCCACAGCGTGGCCCACAACTCCAAGCGGCACTACCACGATGCCTTCGTGGCCATGAGCCGCATGCGCCAGCGCGGCCTCCTGTGCGACATCGTCCTGCACGTGGCTGCCAAGGAGATCCGTGCGCACAAAGTGGTGCTGGCCTCCTGCAGCCCGTACTTCCACGCCATGTTCACAAGCAAGTACCCGCCTGGGCGGCGCTGGGGGCTCCGTGGGTCCCTCGGGTCAGCCCGTGTAACCCGCTGTCCCCGCAGATGAGATGAGCGAGAGCCGCCAGACCCACGTGACGCTGCACGACATCGATCCTCAGGCCTTGGACCAGCTGGTGCAGTTTGCGTATACGGCTGAGATTGTGGTGGGCGAGGGCAACGTGCAGGTGAGGGCTCCCTCACCCGGATCCCGGTGAAGGCCTCGCACCCCGATCCCGCTGCCCCCCGACCCTGTGCCTCCCTCACCTGCCTCTCGGTGCCCCGTAGACTCTGCTCCCAGCCGCCAGTCTCCTGCAGCTGAATGGCGTCCGAGACGCTTGCTGCAAGTTTCTACTGAGTCAGCTCGACCCCTCCAACTGCTTGGGTATCCGGGGCTTTGCCGATGCGCACTCCTGCAGCGACCTGCTCAAGGCCGCCCACAGGTACGTGCTGCAGCACTTCGTGGACGTGGCCAAGACCGAGGAGTTTATGCTGCTGCCCCTGAAACAGGTAACAGCTGGCGGGCCCAGCCCTCGCCCCCCACCCCACCCCAGTCTTTGTCTTTGATTCCCGACCCCGTTTTGTTCCTGACACAGCCCTGCCCACAATCCTTAGTGCCTGCTGTGTGTCCCCGAGACCTTCCTGGATCTGGGCCCCCCAGGAGCCTCGTCTGTGGCTCCTGACTCTGCTCAGCTCCTCCCAGTATGAACACTCAGCCCCCACCTCCTAACCCTCCCTCCTAGGCATCTTGAGGGCTCCCTGGGTCCACAGGACCCTCCCCAGATCTCAGGTCTGAGGACCCCCACTCCCAGGTGCTGGAACTGGTCTCTAGCGACAGCCTGAACGTGCCTTCAGAGGAGGAAGTCTACCGAGCCGTCCTGAGCTGGGTGAAACACGACGTGGACGCCCGCAGGCAGCATGTCCCACGGGTGAGGCGCGGCCGCGGGGGGCTCCCACAGCATCCAGGAGGGCATGCAGGTGGCTGAGGGCCTGGTGCGCCCTGACCTTCCCTGAGTTCAGGGACTCCGTGGGGGTGGTGCCCCCATCTGTCTGAAGAAGAATCCGTCACACAGGTGGTATGGGCATCTGGGGGGTTGTCTCAGCCCTGACGCCCAGTGTGCCCGAGGGTCCCGCCTGACCTTGGCGTTCCCTGCACCCCAGCTCATGAAGTGTGTGCGGCTGCCCTTGCTGAGCCGCGACTTCCTGCTGGGCCACGTGGATGCCGAGAGCCTGGTGAGGCACCACCCTGACTGCAAGGACCTCCTCATCGAGGCTCTGAAGTTCCACCTGCTGCCCGAGCAGAGGGGCGTCCTAGGCACCAGCCGCACGCGTCCCCGGCGCTGCGAGGGGGCCGGGCCTGTGCTTTTTGCTGTGGGTATGGCCCCCCACCCGTTTCCCTCCTGCCCTGTGCCTTCTACTCCCCACCAGCACAAGCCCACCCCACCCGTGCCGGTCAGGTCCTGACCTGCCCCTCCGCCCCTCCATTCGGGGCCTCTCCAGGAGCCTGGGGTGTGGCCCAGCAGTGGGATCCACTCACGAGTCCCGTCTCCACCTGCCCTCCCCAGGCGGCGGGAGCCTGTTTGCCATCCACGGAGACTGTGAGGCCTACGACACGCGCACCGACCGCTGGCACGTGGTGGCCTCCATGTCCACGCGCCGGGCCCGGGTGGGAGTGGCTGCAGTGGGGAACCGGCTCTATGCTGTGGGCGGGTAAGCCTGGAGGCTGGACTTGGGTCGGGTCTGGCACGTGCCCGCCAGGCCAGTCTTGACCTGCAGTGGCTTAATTCCGCTAGCTATGATGGGACCTCAGACCTGGCTACCGTGGAGTCCTACGACCCCGTGACTAACACGTGGCAGCCGGAGGTGTCCATGGGCACGAGGCGAAGCTGCCTGGGTGTGGCCGCCTTGCACGGACTCCTGTACTCGGCCGGCGGCTATGACGGGGCCTCCTGCCTGAACAGGTAGTTGGGGTTGGGGCCCCAGTGGCTTTGGACAGTCCATCCTCAAGAGGCGAGTTTGTGTCACCATCACAGAGGTCGTATCTGACGGGCTGTTAAAGGAGGTGATCCGCCAGGCCGTTTCACCCCAGGCCGCGGCCACCCTGGGCCTGAACTCTTGGCTTTGCTGCCCCAGTGCCCTTTCCTCTCTCGGGTCCTTACCCCCAGTCCAGAGGCTGGGCCCAGGTGGGTGTGCACCCAGGGTTGTTCAGGCAGCCAGGGTCCTGTGCCCACCAGCGGGCCCTGCCTGGTAGGACTTTGCGGTCTGAGTTTGACTCCTAGGGTAAGATTTCAGCCATTCCGCTGGGGAGGGCAGGTCCTGGGGCCGGGACGCCTTTCTGTCTCTGCTGAGCTGTGGCTGCGGTCCTGGTGCCCACAGTGCTGAACGCTACGACCCCCTGACCGGAACGTGGACGTCCGTCGCTGCCATGAGCACCCGGAGGCGCTATGTGCGAGTGGCCACGCTTGGTGGGTGATGGGGCCTGGCCTGCCTGGGGGGCGTCCCCACCTTCCCCCACCGTGGAGACCCCACTCCCAGCAGGAGTGCCACGGGTGTGTTGACTTCCGGCAGATGGGAACCTGTATGCTGTGGGCGGCTACGACAGCTCCTCACACCTGGCCACTGTGGAGAAGTATGAGCCCCAGGTGCATAGTGCACCCCTCCTGGCCACCCCCTCCCGTGCGCCGCGGGGCCCTCCTCCCTCTGTTTACCCACATCCCCCCGATTCCTGACACCCCACCCTGGAGTCGGGGCTGCGGCAGAGGAGGGATGCCCGTGGCGGGTCTGCGTCCAGCCCACGCCCTCGCCCCCAGGTGAACGTGTGGTCGCCCGTGGCGTCCATGCTGAGCCGACGCAGCTCAGCGGGCGTGGCCGTGCTGGAGGGTGCCCTGTACGTGGCAGGGGGCAACGACGGCACCAGCTGCCTCAACTCGGTAGAGAGATACAGTCCAAAGGCTGGAGCCTGGGAAAGCGTGGCGCCCATGAATATCCGCAGGTCCGCAGTGGGACTGCAGGGAGGGGGGCGCGGGTCCGCAGTGGGGATGTGCTGCCGGGAGCGGGGCGCAGGTCCGTAGTGAGGCTGTGGGGAGGGGGACGTGGGTGTGCAGTGGGGCTGCAGGGAGGGGGGCGCGGGTCCGCAGTGGGGCTGTGCTGCGGGGAGGGGGGTGCGGGTCCGTAGTGAGGCTGCGGGGAGGAGGGCGTGGTTCTGCAGTGGGGCTGTGCTGCGGGGAGGGGGGTGCGGGTCCGTAGTGAGGCTGTGGGGAGGGGGACGTGGGTTTGCAGTGGGGCTGCAGGGAGGGGGACGTGGGTTTGCAGTGGGGCTGCAGGGAGGGGAGCGCGGGTCCGCAGTGGGGCTGCGGGGAGGGGGGCGCGGGTCCGCAGTGGGGCTGTGCTGCGGGGAGGGGGGTGCGGGTCCGCAGTGGGGCTGCGGGGAGGGGGACGTGGGTTTGCAGTGGGGCTGCAGGGAGGGGAGCGCGGGTCCGCAGTGGGGCTGCGGGGAGGGGAGCGCGGGTCCGCAGTGGGGCTGCGGGGAGGGGGGTGCGGGTCCGTAGTGAGGCTGTGGGGAGGGGGGCGCGGGTCCGCAGTGGGACTGCGGGGAGGGGGGCGCGGGTCCGCAGTGGGACTGCGGGGAGGGGGGCGCGGGTCCGCAGTGGGGCTGCAGGGAGGGGGGCGCGGGTCCGCAGTGGGGATGTGCTGCGGGGAGGGGGACGTGGGTTTGCAGTGGGGCTGCAGGGAGGGGAGCGCGGGTCCGCAGTGGGACTGTGCTGCGGGGAGGGGGGCGCGGGTCTGCAGTGGGGCTGCGGGGAGGGGGGCGCGGGTCCGCAGTGGGGCTGCGGGGAGGGGGGCGCGGGTCCGCAGTGGGGATGTGCTGCGGGGAGGGGGACGTGGGTTTGCAGTGGGGCTGCAGGGAGGGGAGCGCGGGTCCGCAGTGGGACTGTGCTGCGGGGAGGGGGGCGCGGGTCTGCAGTGGGGCTGCGGGGAGGGGGGCGCGGGTCCGCAGTGGGGCTGCGGGGAGGGGGGCGCGGGTCCGCAGTGGGGCTGTGGGAGGGGTCCGCGGGTCCGCAGTGGGGCTGTGCTGTGGGATGGGGGGGCCGGGTCAGCAGTGGGGATGTGCTGTGGGAAGGGAGTTCTTCCAACCTCAGCGAGCATGTCCCGCCACCACCCCTTCTTGTGGTGCGGCCCCTCCCCCCGCATCCCTTCCTGCAGCCAGGGGCTCACCCCGCCTTCTCCCCAGGAGCACGCATGACCTGGTGGCCATGGATGGCTGGCTGTACGCCGTGGGGGGTAACGACGGTAGCTCCAGCCTCAACTCCATCGAGAAGTACAACCCGAGGACCAACAAGTGGGTGGCCGCATCCTGCATGTTCACCCGGCGCAGCAGTGTGGGTGTGGCGGTGCTGGAGCTGCTCAATTTCCCGCCGCCATCCTCCCCGACGCTGTCCGTGTCCTCCACCAGCCTCTGACCCACCTACCACCAGAGACCTGCAGCCTCCCACATGCCTTAAGGGGACCGTGGCCCCCACCAGGGACGTCCTGCGCCATCCGTTCACGTCTCTGCGTCCATTCCTTCATGTCTTTATTTAGTTGTTTATTTATTTAGTTATTTATCTTATTTATTGAGGGGTGAGGAGTGCCACGGCTGCCGGTTTACACCTTTAGCGTCTGGTCCTCCTGCGTGTCCTCCCCTCCACTGCCTGCATGGGGGGCAGTGGGAGTGACCAGGCGGGGGCCTCGCCGCCCCAGGGCCGTTGCCTGCTCAGACCCTGCAGGCTGTGGAGCAAGAGGCCCTGGGTCTCTCCAAGCAGCTGCAGACCCCAGCTCGAATTTTGCACATGGCGGGGTCCCAGGAAGGGTGGGGAGCAGCTGTCCTTCCTGTCGTCGTCTGCCGTGTGCCATCTTTCCTGGATCTTGTAGTGGGTGCACACGCGTGCACTGGGACTCCACACAGCAATACGAGCCCAACTTAATAAACACATTTCTGGGGTTCCTCAGGCTGAGCATCTGTCTCTGGCGTGTGGGGCAGCTGCGCAACTTTGGGTCCTGTCTGGGGTCCAGGGTGAGGGGTGTGGGGGGGGTGCCCTGAGATGCGCAGGCGTCTGGGAGCTGCAAGGCAGAGCTGTGCGTCCAGGGAGGGTGGGGGCCGTGCAGTTCCTGTGGACCAGCGTCCCAGTGTGGGTGGCGTTTGCCTGGGCTGGGTACTGAGGCCGAGGTCCCCGCCACGTCGTGGGCTCTGGGGTTAGGGCTGGGGAGGACAGCCTTGCCGCCGAGTACGCTGACTGTCCTGGCCGTCTAGGGGGCATGTGGCCTTCCTGAATCCCCTTAAGCCTTGGGGACCCTGACTTGGGTCTGTGGTGAGGGGGCCCAGGCAGGAGGGGAGGCTGCAGTGGCTTTGGCCGCCATCTCCCGTGCTGGAACTCCTGCCTCAGCCCTCCCTGCAGTCACTGGTGACTCAGGCCGGCCAGAGTTTAGATGGAAACAGGATGTGTGGGCACGTTGTCGGGGGGGGCCTGGAAGGTCGCCCCGGGTTCACCAAGCCGGAGCACAGGCAGGTGGGGTGCCTCTGCACACTGGAGGCCTCATCTGGGCCAGAGGGGTGCTTGCCCCAAGGCTGGCCTCTCGAGTGGAGGGCCCAGGGCAGACACCTGCACGGCTCAGGTAGGGGCCAGGCCTCTTCCAGAAAGGCTCCACCCTCGCCCAGCCCCTGGTGCCGGGCGGGACGTCCCGTAGCCCCGCCTGCCCGCGGGAGGCGGGGGCAGGAGGCTGTGGACAGGGACCCAGACTTGCCGACCTGCACGACTCTGGCCATGGGGAACAGCCACTGTGTCCCTCAGGCCCCCAGGAGGCTCCGGGCCTCCTTCTCCAGAAAGCCCTCGCTGAAGGGAAACAGGTGAGCGGGGCGTGGGTGCGGCCACCTGGGCGCAGGGCTCCCCCACCCGCTCCGGGGCCAAGCCACGAGACCCCTTGCCTTGTCCCCAGAGAGGACAGCGCGCGGATGTCGGCCGGCCTGCTGGGCCCCGAGGCTGCTCGAAGCGGGGACGCCGCCGCCAACAAGCTCTTCCACTACATCCCGGGCACGGTGAGCGCGGCGTGCACGGTGGCTGTGGTCTGGGAGCGTGGCTCTGCCCGCGCGTGTGTGCCGCGTGTCCGTGCAGCTCAGGGTCTTCCCCTCGCCCCCGGGGCGTTCAGACCCCGGTAGGTGAGGAGCCGACGCTGACTGCCCCGCCCTGGGGAGCTCATCCGGCTGAAAGTCTGAGCGGAGAGCGAAACCTCGACGCAGGACTGAGTCAGTCGGGAGCGAGCTGGGCGGGGCGGGCTGCGGGCGGGGCCTCCCGGGACCTCCTCCCGCAGGGGACCAGCGCACGTGTCTCTGTCGCTGCAGTGGGGCTTGGGGTCGTGCCGGTAGGTAGTGTCACTTGAGAGTAAGGGGCCTCAGATGAGCAGTGAGCCAGCCGGTCACCTACACCGGCCTTTCTCCCTGGGTGTCCCGCAGGAAGTTGCTGCTGGGTATGGCCGCCTGGTCCACAGCAATCCCTCTGTGCACGCGCCGGTCTCCTCCCAGCTTGCCAAGGCCATGCAGCAAGGAGGTGTCTCCCAAGCACACACTAGGCCACCTCTCCGTCGAAGGAGCAGACCACCCCCATGCCCACCTCCCCCAGCCCCTGTGGGACAAAGGGTCTTCACAGGGTAGATGCCCAGCCCCTTTCAGATGTGTCTGGTGCTGGGATGAGGGAACAGGACCAGGAACCTGGGCTTCAGGGCAGACAGGAACCCCCACTGCACCCCCGTCAGGCAGCCTGGATGGGTGGGCTCTGCTATGTGCAGGCCCTAGGAGCATCTGCGGGAGAGGACGCCTGCCCTGCACTCCTGGGTCCAGCAGCTGGCATGGCCGTGCAGACCCCTTTGCCAACATGCCCCCGCCAGGCAGGAAGCTCGTGCCGTACCCTCTCCTGACCTCCAGAGTTTCAGGGCTCCCTGCAGACAGGTACTGGTTTTGGAAACCATGCTGCCTCAGAGGAGTGGGCAGGGAGAGGGAGCCGGGCTGGGTTAGGGGTGGGGTCCCTGTGGCTGCATCTCAGACACCACTCCCTCTCTCCAGGCCCAGGACATGCAGTGTGACCCTGGGGGGTCCTATGGGTGTGGTGGGTGGCCCTAGTGGTCCTCCCTTGCCAGGACATGGTAGCCACAGAGGCAACAACCTGCTGAACCTCAGGAAATGGGGCTGGGGGAGGAGCTCTGGGCCAGTCCTAGAGCCAGTGCTCCGCGGCCCTGTACCTGGGCTCTGCACCCAGTGCTGTGAGCTGGCTCTACTACGGCTCCAAGCTGAGTCCTCCCCGGGGCCCCGAGGCTGAGCTGGGCTGCAGGGCCAGCTGTGTGGCCCTTCCTGGTCTGTGGCCTATTTTTCGTGGGTGCCAACCCGGCATCAGTTACCACGCTGGGTGTGGGTACAGGAGGCCCCACCCAGAGGCAGAAGGCCGGGAAAGCCATGCGTCTGTCTGTTCACATTCCTGGGCCTGCTCAGGGGCAGCTAAGCTTGGCCAGGGCACAGCAGCTCTGCAGGTAGCTCTCGCCAGCTCCTAGAAGGAGCAGGACACCTTCCCACTTGGCCCTGAGCTTGTGGATCACAGAGGTCTCCAGCCCCAGGTTCACACCCATCCCTTTTCTGACCTCCAACCTGGTGATCAAAGCCTGCATTTGTAGAGGACTGTGTGTGCCAGGATTGACTACATGTGGCGTGGATGTGGAGTCCGCTCCCCTCTCAGCACATGCAGTGATACCCACAGCACATCCCAGGCCCTGTCTTAGGCTCTGGGGACACAGCAGTGAACGGAATAGACAACCCCTGTTCTGCCAGTGCTCCCATTCCCACGGCAGAGACAGACGACGGGACAAATCAATAGAAGATCCAGTGAGCGGGGTCGGGTGGGTGCTAAGGAGAAAAACAGAGGGGATGAGTGCAGAGGATCAGGGAAGGCTGGAATTTTAGAAAGGCTTTCAGAAAAGGAATTCTTGGAGCAGGTAATGTCTGAGCAAAGCTGCAAAGCGGGTAAGGAGGGGGGTCAGGACTGAGCGGTCCCCAAAGCAGAAACAGAACATGCAGCAGCTGGAGAGCATGGGTCTGATGTGAGGAGACAGTGAGGCCGGGGCAGCCACAGAGACCCCTCGGGGGAGACCCCTCGGGGCACTGCCAGGACCCCGTTGTCCCCTGAGTGAGGCATACGGAGCGGCCAACACACAGAGGATCGACCCCAGAAATCTCCTCACATATTTCAGGCTGGGGGCTGGAAATGGGCAACGGTGAGGACACTGACACCGAGGAGATTGGCAAACGTTACAAATCAGGGCATCGGTGTGTTTCTGTGTCTGTTTTTTGTAGAACCAGGTGTTAAACATTTACCATACAATACTGCAGACGTGGGAGGGTTTTGAGTGTTACCCAGACACCCCCAAATTCTTCTAACAAGTCTTCAGAGGTTGAATAACCCAAGCCATGTTACACAGCTTAGGAAAGAATGAAGATAGGTTTAATCCACTGAGTCCAGATCTCACCATCTCTACCACTAGACCAGGCAGCTCTGTGTGGGGAAGTGTGTCTGTGTGTGCGTGTGTGTGCACAAGTGTGTATGTGTGCATGTGTTTGCACGTGTATATGTGTGTGTGCACACATCTGTGTGTATATGCACAGGTGTATGTATACATGTGTGTTGGTGTATTTGTGTGTGGAGGAAATGTATGCATGTATGCAGTGTGCATGTGTGCATGCATGTGTACATGTGTGCATAGGTGTGCATGTGTATGTGTGCACGTGTGTATGTGCACGTGTGTATACGTGTGTATAGGTGTATTTGCGTGTGGATATGTATGCATGTATGCACGTGTGTGCATATCTGTGTGTGTGCAACTGCGTATGTGTGCACGTGTGTATCCATGCATGTGTGCGTGTGTACATGTGTGTATAAGTGCGTGTGTGTGTTCACGTGTGTATGCATCTGTGTCTGTATTGTGTGGCATGTATGTGTCTATTGTGTGTGTATGCATATGTGCGTGTATGCATTTATACATGTGTATGTGTGCGCATATATGGATGCATACATGTTGCCTGCATGTGCACGTATCGGGTGTGTGTGCATGTACATGTACACGAATATGCATGTATGCATATATGTATGCACGTGTGTGTAAATTCTGCCGTGACTGTTTTCCTGTGGAAAGGCTGAGTGTGCAGGTTCTGTGCCTGTGGGGGGCTGTTCTTCACATATGTGTTGTGTGGCTGTGCACAGGCAGACCATGCTATAGTCCTGTAGCTGTGTGGATGCGAGCGGAGGGGGTGGGGGGCCCAGGGGAGGCCCCCTCCCCTGAGCTCTACTCCTCCTAGGACATCCTGGACCTGGAGAACCAGCGAGAAAACCTGGAGCAGCCATTCCTGAGTGTGTTCAAGAAGGGGCGGCGGAGGGTGCCTGTGAGGAACCTGGGAAAAGTTGTGCATTACGCCAAGGTCCAGCTACGGTTCCAGCACAGCCAGGTGGGGGCCGGGCTGGGTGGGGCACGCTAAGGGTGCAGCATCCCCATCAGCCTGGGGCTCCCCAGACTCCGCACTGACGACCCTGCTCCCCGCGCAGGATGTCAGCGACTGCTACCTGGAGCTATTCCCCGCCCACCTGTACTTCCAGGCCCACGGCTCGGAAGGACTCACATTTCAGGTGAGGCGGTGGGCAATGGGGTGGGGCCATGGCCGCCCTTCCCTCCATGGATCCCTGAAGCTCCTCCTACCCTGTGCCTGGCAGGGGCTGTTACCGCTGACGGAGCTGAGCGTCTGCCCGCTCGAGGGGTCCCGAGAGCACGCCTTCCAGATCACAGGTGTTTGGGATGCTTCCCGGGCCCCCAGAGGCACTCCTGACCCAGGACTTGGAGAGGGGCCTGCCCTGTGGCTGCGGAGCACGTGTGTGTATGTGTGTGCCCTCTCTGCCCTGCCCGCAGGCCCGCTGCCCGCACCCCTCCTGGTGCTCTGCCCCAGCCGGGCCGAGCTGGACCGCTGGCTTTACCACCTGGAGAAGCAGACGGCCCTCCTCGGGGGGCCACGGCGCTGCCACTCGGCACCCCCACAGGTCAGTGCCGGGGACCCCACCCCCCTCCCCACCCTGATCCTCGCAGCCGGCTCTGACCTCCTCCTCACAGGGGTCCTGTGGAGACGAACTCCCCTGGACTTTGCAGCGCCGTCTAACCCGGCTGCGGACGGCGTCAGGGCATGAACCCGGCGGCAGTGCTGTCTGTGCCTCGAGGGTCAAGCTGCAGCACCTGCCCGCACAGGTGGGTGGGAGGTGCGTGGGGCTGTAGGGGGACGGGAGGGGTGCATGGTGGTGGGCAGGGCGGTGCAACAGCAGCTCAGTTCCCTCATCGCCTGACCCCACCCCCACCCACCCAGGAGCAGTGGGACCGGCTCTTGGTCCTGTACCCAACGTCCTTGGCCATTTTCTCCGAGGAGCTGGACGGGCTTTGCTTCAAGGTGGGCCCCTCCCCACTGTGGGCCCGCCCCAGGGAGGCAGCTGTGTGGGGGTGGGAGGGGGCAGCCATGCAGGAGGAACCTGTATTTCGGGGCTTGTTGAGACAGAGCGCAGGGCCCTGCCCACCCAGCCCGCGGTCCTGGTCAGTCTGGTCTCCGCTGTGACATGGAGGAGCCCCTGCCCGCCCTGAGGTTCTCACCCTGAGGTTCTTGACCGTCACCTGGGGCGGGCAGCATGGGGCTGAGAGCCCCTCCCGGGGACTCCCTTGTGTGTGCCTGCCCGTGAGGCGTGTGTGTGCACACGTGCGTGTGCCTGTGTCCTCCAGGGCGGGCTCCGGGAAGGGGGTGTGCACTCACGGTAACCTTCAGTCACTGAGGAACAAACACAGGGCCCTCCCCATGGTTCACCCGGCCCAACTTCTTCTCTGGGGACCCCAGGAGGCCAGTCCTGTGGCTTTGTGTGTCTGCCCCTAGCCGGCGAAGGCCCCCTCGCCAGGGTTGGTGGTAGCCCCAGGAGACATGGGACCCACTGGCCTCCCTCAGGGTGGCGGCCTCGGTGCCCAGCTCTCCAAGTACCCAGCCAAGCTCTGTAGGGCAAGAGGGTGGGATGAGGCCAGGCGGGGCCCCGGGGCTGCCCCTACAAAGGCCTGGCCCTCAATCTCTGCCCCGCAGGGGGAGCTCCCACTCCGTGCCATCCACATCAACCTGGAGGAGAAGGAGAAGCAGATCCGCTCCTTCCTGATTGAAGGTAGGGCCCTGACCCTGGTTCTGCCTCCCGCCTGGCCAGGCCATGGTGGGGCGGGAGCCTGGGGGACGCCCGACTCTTTAGTGGGGGCGCTGAGGGGTGCACCCCCCCGCCAGCCCCTCACAGCATCTGTATGCCAGGCCCCCTCATCAACACTATCCGCGTGGTGTGCGCCAGCTACGAGGACTACAGTCACTGGCTGCTGTGCCTTCGCGCTGTCACCCACAGGGAGGGGGCCCCGCCGCTGCCTGGTGCCGAGAGCTTCCCAGGGTCGCAGGTGAGGGGTCAATAGGCCCCACAGCCCAGCTCCTGGGCAGTGGTAAAAAGGGGGCAGCAGACCGGGCGTGGTGGCGCACGCCTGTAATCCCCGCATTTTAGGAGGCTGTGGCGGGCGGATCATTTGAGGTCAGGGGTTCGAGATCAGCCTGACCGACGTGGAGAAACCCTGTCTCTGTTAAAAATACAAAAAAATTGGCCGGGCATGGCAGTACATCCCTGTAACCCCAGCTACTCAGGAGGCTGAGGCAGGAGAATCGCTTGACCAGGAGGCGGAGGTTGCAGTGAGCCGAGATCGTGCCACTGCACTCCAGCCTGGGCGACAGAATAAGACTTCATCCCAAAAAGATAAAAGGGGGGACAGCAGGGTGGGTCCAGGCAGGGGCGGGTGGGGAGGGGGCGGGTCCAGGCAGGGGCGGGTGGGGAGGGGGTGGGTCCAGGCAGGGGCGGGTGGGGAGGGGGTGGGTCCAGGCAGGGGCGGGTGGGGAGGGGGTCCAGCCCTCACTCACCCCCACTCACTGCCCATCCAGGTTACGGGCAGTGGCCGAGGCTCACTCTCCTCAGGCGGACAGACCAGTTGGGACTCGGGGTGCTTGGTGCCCCCCTCCACCCGCACCAGCCACTCCCTGCCTGAGTCCTCGGTGCCATCCACCGTGGGCTGCTCCTCCCAGCACACACCGGTGAGCGCTTACGGGGTGGCAGACGAAAGTGGGGCAGAAGGCTGTCGGGTAGGTGTGTGTTGGGGACCCTGGTTCCTCCGGGGAACTCAGACTGGAGGGAGCCCCTTGCAGCCTCAGAGAGTTGCACGGGAGAGGGGCCAAAGGGCTCTTCCTGGAAGGTTTGTGGCCCCCACAGGACCAGGCCAACTCTGACCGTGCCAGCATTGGCCGACGGAGGACCGAGCTGAGACGCGGTGGCAGCAGCCGGTCACCCGGGAGCAAGGCCCGGGCAGAGGGCCGCGGCCCTGTCACCCCACTGCACCTGGACCTGACCCAGGTGGGCCCAGCACACCCACACAGCCCCTGGCCTGGTTCCCACCGTTCCGCACCACTGGTCTCTGTCTCTGGGCCCAGTTGTCCTGGAGCCACCCAGAGGCCTCTTGCACAGAGAAGGGGTGGCCTAGGCTGTTTCTAGCCGAGAAGCCCATTTCTCCCACCTCTGCCCTGCAGCTGCACAGGCTGAGCCTGGAGAGCAGCCCAGATGCCCCTGACCACACTTCGGAAACATCACACTCGCCCCTCTATGCCGACCCCTACACACCACCTGCCACCTCCCATCGCAGGGTCACAGATGTCCGGGGCCTGGAGGAGGTCAGGCCCCTGCTGGGTGACAGAAAGGGTGGGAGGTGCCTGCAGCCTGAGGTTGGGGAGGTCTAGACCGTGCCTCTCACCCTGGGGTCTGGGGCTGCCCCAAGCCTGAGGTCTGTTCAGGCTCTGATGGGAGGTTGAGGTTCTGGGGGGGCCTGGGTGCCACCCAGGCCCCAGCCCTGGCTCTCCCTGCAGTTCCTCAGTGCCATGCAGAGTGCACCTGGACCCATGCCCTCGAGCCCACTCCCCTCGGTGCCTGTGTCTGTGCCTGCCTCTGTGCCTGCCTCTGACCCTCGCTCCTGCTCCTCCGGCCCCGCTGGCCCCTACTTGCTCTCCAAGAAGGGAGCCCTGCAGTCCAGAGCCACTCAGAGACACCGGGGCTCAGCCAAGGAAGGGGGGCCGCAGCCCCCAGACTCCCCTCAGCTTGTGAGTAGCAGCCCCCACGCCAGTGTGCCCCGGGCTCCGGGCTGGCCGGGGGTCTGGGTGGGGCCTCTTGGGACTCTGAGGGAGCAGGGTTAGGGAAACAGGAGGACGGGGGCAGATAGAGGCCAGGGGGGCCAGTAGGGAGTTGGGGAGATGGGACTGGGGAGGGAGAGCAGGGGGACATGGGGGGCTGCACAGTGACAGGCCGTCTCCAAGCTCCCTGCCTGGGGCTGTGCCCGGCTCTCAGACTTGCGGTTTGGGGTTCCAGGTCTCCTCTGCCAGGGAAGGTTCGCCCGAACCCTGGCTGCCTCTGACAGGTGAGTAAGGATCCTGCCTCCTGGAGTGAGTGCCTGTTGCCTCCCACAGGCTGACACATCTCTGCCTTCCCTACCAGATGGTCAGTCCCCCAGGAGGAGCCGGGACCCCGGCTACGACCACCTCTGGGACGAGACTTTGCCTTCCTCCCACCAGAAGTGCCCCCAGCTTGGAGGGCCTGAGGCCAGTGGGGGGCTTGTGCAGTGGATCTGACGGCCGCGGTGAGGTGGGTTCTCAGGACCACCCTCGCCAAGCTCCAGGGTACCTGCCCCTCTAACCCACTTCAAATTACAAGTCAGGGTCTGAACCCAGTGTGATGGGGGGAGTCTCTGGGGCCCTGAGTTCAGAGCCCGTCCCTCAGCTCCTGCTCCTTGGTGCCGGCAGCTGGGGCAGGGAAGGGTGGGAGGGGCCCCATCCAAAGGATGCCCTGGCCAGCGAGGCTGGGTCACAGGTCAGGGAGGTCCTGGCTGTCCACAGGGTCGGCCCTCAGCTCAGCCCGCCAGGAGTCAGGGAGGAGACTCACTGGGAGTGGGAGGGCAGCACGGGCGTGAAGGTCGGAGGACAGAGAAAGGTCAGCAGGGTCAGAGTATGTGAGGTCAGAGGGCATGAGGGTCACAGGTCAGCAAGGTGTGAGGAGCACAAGCCAGGGTGTCCCGAGGAGGAGGGCGGGTGGGTCCTCGCGTGGCCTGGCGCGCGCCACAGGGCAGCACGGGAGACGTTGACACCACCGGACGAGAAAGAAAAAGAGAGAGAAGAGAGAGAAGAGAAGAGAGAAGAGAAGAGAAGAAGAGAAGGAAAGAGAGAGAGAGAATGAGAAAAGGAAGAAAGAAAAAGAAAAGAGAATTTTATTGGTGCTGCATCCATGTGTTCTCCGCTCAGCAGCCAGGGTCTCCCACAGTCCTGAGGACCCCCACCCAGCACCCAGCCAGGCAGCCCCCTTCCTCTGCCACCTCGGGCCCCTCACCGACCTTCCCACCTCATCTCTGACTCCTCTTGGCTGTGGGTCCCCAGCTGCCCCACAGGAGCCCCCGGGACAACCCCAGGAGCCCAGCCCTCCATCTGATGCCACCGAATTCTCCCTCTGCACCTGCACCCAGGGCTCCCAGGGAGGGGCTCGCAGCTCTGCCACAGACCCCAACCCTGCAGGGGCCGCTGCACTGGGGAGGGGCAGGCAGAACCTTCACTGTCTCAGGCCAGAGCCCGCAGAGGCCTTGGCCACAGTCCTTCGAGGATCAAGAGTGATGGGCCTTGGAGCCCTTGCCAGCCCAGCCCACCTGTGAGGAGGCTGCCCATCCCCTCTTTGAGGCCACCCTGTGTCCTCTCCCCTGCCTCTGCCCAGAGCTCCAGCGGGAGTGTCTTGCTGCTCAGACCCCTCCGAGGTCCAAGTCCTGTCCTGCCACTCAGCCCCCGCTGCACCCCAGAAGAAACGCAGGGTGCGGTTGCATTTGATTTCAGATAAACAATAACTTCTTAGTAAAATGACCTCCCCACTATTGCCTGTCTGAAATTAACCGAATGCCCTGTGTTCTCATCTGTGAATCTGGCCACCCTCCTACCCAGCCACCTGCCTGCCCTCCACCCACCCAGACTTTAGCACCTCCCCTCCCAGGCGTGGGGAGTGGCCGTGGCCACTGGCTGGATCCTCAGGTGAGTCGGAGGGAGCAGCACCAGGACACGCCCCCCTCCTGGACGTGGTAGAAGAGAGGGGTCAGAGGGCCCGGGCAAGGGCGGCACCTCGTCCTGCCCTGGGCGCCTGTGGTCGTCTCCTCATCCTGCATCTCCCTGGCCGGGGCCTGGCTCCTAGGAGCTGGGGCTGGGGCTGCGGCTGCGGCGCCCTTGCCCCACCTGCCGGCGGAAGTAGCGGATGGCAGAGATGGTGCCGATGTTGGCCAGCAAGACTGCAAGAGAAGCACAGGCTCTTCTGAGGGCCAGCCTGGCTGTCGGCACCGTCTGCCCGCAAGACCCGGCCCTCAAAGGGCGGGCAAGGTCGGTGCGGCCAGGGCCGCAGCTCAGCCTAGGGGGAGCAGGTCAGGGGTGAGCCCCGGGGCCCCCATGCACCCCTCGTCCTGCCAGTGCCCCTCGGTCTGGCTTCTAGGCGCAGCTCCCTCTGCCCCCAGGCACCCAAACCTGTTTTCCAGGCGTCTGGGGTATGCAGATCTGACGTCCTCACAGCCCAGGTGGCAAAGGCTACAAACACCAGGCACATGTCGTTCTGGCTGAAGGCAAATGATGGGACAGGCCCCCGGAGCTCCCCTAGGACAGAAGCTCACCTTCAGCCCCACGGCTGCACTCAGAGATGGCCCCGCACACGCCCGCCCCAGGAACCGCCTGCCCCCACCCCCACCAACCCCAGGAACCGCCTCCCACTACCCCCCCAACCCCGGGAACCGCCTGTCCCCCCCACCAACCCCGGGAACCGCCTGCCCCCCCCTCCACCAACCCCGGGAACCACCTCCCACTACCCATCCAACCCCGGGAACCGCCTGACCCCCCCCAGCCCCGGGAACCGCCTCCCACCCCCGCCAACCCCGGGAACTGCCTCCCACCACCCCCAACCCCGGGAACCGCCTCCCACCCCCCCCAACCCCGGGAACCGCCTCCCACCCCCACCAACCCCGGGAACCGCCTCCCACCCCCACCAACCCCGGGAACCGCCTCCCACCCCCACCAACCCCGGGAACTGCCTCCCACCACCCCCAACCCCGGGAACTGCCTCCCACCCCCACCAGAACCGCCTCCCACCACCCCCAACCCTGGGAACCGCCTCCCACCCCCACCAACCCCGGGAACTGCCTCCCACCACCCCCAACCCCGGGAACCGCCTCCCACCCCCACCAACCCCGGGAACTGCCTCCCACCACCCCCAACCCCGGGAACTGCCTCCCACCCCCACCAGAACCGCCTCCCACCACCCCCAACCCCGGGAACCGCCTCCCACCCCCACCAACCCCGGGAACCGCCTCCCACCACCCCCAACCCCGGGAACTGCCTCCCACCCCCACCAACCCCGGGAACTGCCTCCCACCACCCCCAACCCCGGGAACTGCCTCCCACCCCCACCAGAACCGCCTCCCACCACCCCCAACCCCGGGAACCGCCTCCCACCCCCACCCAACCCCGGGAACCGCCTCCCACCCCCACCCAACCCCGGGAACCGCCTCCCACCACCCCCAACCCCGGGAACCGCCTCCCACCCCCACCCAACCCCGGGAACCGCCTCCCACCACCCCCAACCCCGGGAACCGCCTCCCACCCCCACCAACCCCGGGAACCGCCTCCCACCCCCCCAACCCCGAGAACCGCCTCCCACCACCCCCAACCCCGGGAACCGCCTCCCACCCCCACCAACCCCAGGAACTGCCTGCCCCGGGAGCCGCTTCCCCCCCAACCCCGGGAACCACCTGCCCCGCACCCGGCCGCCCCGGGAACCGCCTGCCTCCCCGTCCAACCCCAGGAACCGCCTGCCCCACCCCAACCCTGCACACTCTTGGCCTGGGAACTGTCTGCCCCGCACACGCCTGCCCCGGGAACCGCCTGCCCCAGATACATCCATCATGGGACATGTCTGTCCTAAGATACATTTGTGCTGGACACGTCTACCCTGGACACGTCTTCCCGAAACCCCTCTGTCATGGACACGTCTTCCCGAGAACTGGTTGCCCCGGGAACCGCCTGCCCCGGGAACCGCCTGCCCTGGACGCGTCTGTCGGAGTCCCATCTCCCCCGTGCTTCCTCTGCCTGAGATTTGGGTGACCTGGTTGAGTTGGGCCAGTTTGGGGGAACTGCCAGTGGAGGCCCCGTGTTCTGGTCTGTAAAGCATCTCCCAGAGGACATCAGTGTGAGATGGGCCTCGCAGAGTGCCTGACCCTGAAGGTAGCCAGGCCTGGGCGGGAACCCTGCCAGAGGCTGGGGGAGGGACGCCGCCGTCACATGGGCCCGAACACAGGGCAACGGTGGCGCAGAGCCAACCCCCTGAACAGCCCGGGTGCTTGGACTGGGCCGCCCCATCTGGACTGTGTGCTGGGATGACTGGGGGCTGGTCCCCAGGCTCCCCTTCTAGGGGATGACCCAAGCCCGGCCCCTGCGGCCCCCTCCTTGGCCAAGATTCCTGGACAGTGTGTGCCTGGGATCTGGACAGGCTGTGGGATCCGAGAGCACGTACCTGCCCGTCTAAGAGCCAGGTGGAGCCGCTCTACCACGGCTGGCTTGAGGGGGGTCCCAGGCCCCGCCCCCTGGGAGGCCGACCCGGGAGGCTCCAGGGCCTGCAGTGGGAGCGGGACAGCCGGCCCCAGCACGCCCTCAAGCCTGTCCTCCCCGAAGAAGAAGTGTTCATAGACCTCAGGGATGGAGATGGGCACGGGGTCTCCAGGTATGGGGGCCGGCACAGGATCAGCTCTCGGGAGCGGCTCCGGGGACCCCCGCCGCCTCGACCTCTGGGCTCCAACGTCTGGGAAGAAGAACTCGCACATGTCCGGCCACTGGACGCCTGCCGGATCCTGACCGGCCGCTGCCGCCTCAGCCTCTTCATTCTCCTCGATGGTGTCACAGAAGAAGAACTCGTAGGCCTCTGGGAGGGTCACGGCAAAGCTGCTCCCGGACCCGGCCCTCGTCACGGCAGAGGGAGGGGGGCGAGGCAGGTGCTTGAGGATCCGAGGCTGGTGGGGCCGGGGCCCGACAGCCACAGCCTCCCAGGCTCCGGGCCCCCCGTGGCCCCCAGTTGCTGTCCGGGGGGCTGAGGGCCAGGCTGAGGCCTCTCCTGAGCCTGGCTTATTGGGGCCGGGCCCGGCCACGGAGAAGCGCACTTTCTTCTTCCTGGGGACTTGGGTGAGACCCAGTGCGGGCGCCCCAGAGCAGCATCCGGGGGCCCCTGCTGAGGGCTCAGACACAACCGCCTCCGTCTCCACCTCATCAGGCCCAGCTCTGCGGGTGGGAGGCCAGGCGGGGCCAGCGGCGTCGGCTCTGGGAACAGGTGTAGACACAAGCCCGCTGGACTCGGTCATCCTCGGCACAGCCTCCGAGACAGGTGGAGATGAAGCCACCTCTAGCTTAGCCGCTGGGCCTGCTGTAGGCAAGGCCACATCCAGGCCATGTTTGGAGGCAGGTGTGGACACAGCCACATCAGGCTGCAGCTCGGAAGCAGGTGTGGACACAGCCATGTCCGTGTCCAGTTGTGGCTTGGAGATGGGTGTAGACAGAGCCACACTGGACTGAGGCTCAGAAGCTGGTGTAGACACAGCCGTGTCAGATTGCGGCTCGGAGGCAGGTGTAGACACAGCCATGTCCCTGTTAGGTTGCGGCTCGGAGGCAGGTGTAGACACAGCCGTGTCAGATTGCGGCTCAGAGGCAGGTGTAGACACAGCCATGTCCCTGTCAGATTGCGGCTCGGAGGCAGGTGTAGACACAGCCACGTCAGGTTGCGGCTCAGAGGCAGGTGTAGACATAGCCATGTCCCTGTCAGGTTGCGGCTCGGAGGCAGGTGTGGACACAGCCATGTCCCTGTCAGGTTGCGGCTCGGAGGCAGGTGTGGACACAGCCATGTCTGACTTAGCCCTTGAGACATCTGGGAGGGCTTCCCGGACGGCCGTGGACACTGTGTGCAGCTTGGCTCGGCGGCGGGTTCTGATTTGGTCTGTGCCTTGCTCAGTCACAGGGACAGCTGCAGACAGGCCCAAACCTGGCCCTGGTCTGTCTTCCTGCACAGGGGACCTGGGGCCAGGCTCAGGAGCTCCTGCAGGACCTGGCCCCAACTCCTCCTGCCCGGCTTTGGCCATCAGCTTTGCCGTCTCAGGACTGGCCGCAGGGAGCAGCGGGGAGCCCGTCTGGGCAGAAGCAGAGGCTCCTGTGTGCCCACCCCCCTTGGCACCCACAGCTCGCCTCTTCTTTCGGCTGGGGCTCCGTGGTGGGGCTCCAGGGCTATCGGGGGGCCTCTGGGAGCCAGTGCTGTGGCCAGGGGACTCGGGACTCCCAGGGGGCTCACCAGGGGGCCGTGGGGCAGGGCCCTGCAGAAGCCTCTGCATCTGGTCTCCAGAAGACGCCGGACCAGGGCAGGATGAGAACTGGCCGGGAGGGCTGGCGCCGGGGCCGAGGGACGGTGGAGCTTCTGCCCGTGCGGACGTGCTGGGTGTCTGCTGACCGGTCCCCAGGGCCAAGACAGGCTCACCCTGAGACCTGCTGACCGGCTGCTGTGTGGCCACGTCCTCCTCCTCGCAGCCCCGCCGGCTCCGCCCTCCTGCAGCTGGCTGCCCAGTTGGGAGAGGTGGGGCCCTGGGGGGACTGCCGCCACTGCTGTCCCCTTGGTCAATGTCACTGGACAAGGGCTCGTCCCCAGAGGCCAGGCCGGCCTGCAGGAGGCCACACTCATCGGCGGTGGCCGAGAACTCGGCCCAGTCCTGGTCACTCAGCTGGACGCTGTACTGGAAATTTTCCATGTGGAGTCAGCAGAGGCACTGGAGGGTAGCGGAATGGGTCCGGTGGGGTCTTCATGGGTTCAGGCCCCGGGCACCACCCTGCACATGCCGCCCCTGCCCCACGAGACCTGGGAGCTCCCACCGCCTCGGGGCTCCATCCGTGCCCTGAAAGGAAGAGAACAGCATCTCGAGGGGAGGGCCGCGCTTCCTTCAAACCTAGTGGTGACGATTTCCAAGTTAGAAGATCCCCAGCTCCCATGACCCTAGTTCTCAACGCACCCCACATGATAGCTGTGTGATGATGTGGTGTTACATTCCTAGAATCAAGGATGATTTTCTACCAGTGAAGCTATAAAACCAGCCGTCCTCAGGTTTGAATGCTCTTTCCCATCACACCTCAGCTGGGGCAGCCTCACCGCCTCCACCTTCTGCCAGAGCTGTCTTTACACGGCAAAGCACCTTTCAGGGTCCACCCGATGGGACCAGTGCCCTCGGGGGTGGGCAGCCCTGGTCCATCCCAGTGCGCCCCAGCTGGCAGCCGGCCACAGGAAAGGGTTACAGGGCCCAGCAGGTGCCCAGCCCTCGGTGATGACCTTCCGATCGCCTTGGCCGGGCCAGGCTATTCTCTGAGTTCACCAGGTGGTGCTGGCCAGAGCTGGCCCAAGTCAGCAGGGAGAGCCTGGGCAGGAGGTGCAGGGTGCGGTGGGTCTCTTGACCCAGCAGCCACCTCGGGCGGTCCTCGAGGTCTGCACCACGATCCAGGCCTGCCCGGCTGCCCGGGGTGCCTTCCTTCGCCCCGTCTCAGAGAAGCAAGGAGACCCTAGCCAGCTGTCGGGTCTACCCCTAGAAGGGGGCCGCCCTCGGCCTCAGGTCAGCCCCTCTGGACCCAGGGGTGGGAAGTCACTTTGGTGGGGACGGTCCTGAGACGGAGGCCAGGGCATGGTGGCTTCCCACCCACTGACCTTCGCCCTCCTCTCGGGTCTCTTGAGAAGCCTCTGTGGGGGTTGTTACCATTGGGGCCCCTGAGTCAGGAGCAAGCAGCTGCCCAAGTCCTACCTGGGTCCCGGCGGCCGAGCTGGGCGTCTGAGCTGCCCGTCCCGGGGCGGCATGGTGCTAGGCTGTGGCTGCACAGGCTCCTCCCCCTGTGCCAAAAATACCACGTCCCTGTGGCCACATGAGACTCGTGCCAGCCATCAGGGTCCAGGCCACAAATAGATGGCATTTGAGGGCCCTCCAGCTACAGTACGTGAGGACGACTTCCTGGCACGGGGCCGGGCCGAGGTGGGGTCAGACACGGGCCGGAGGACGCTGACCAGCAGGCAGCACCGCTCAGTTCCCGTGCCTCCGCCACCCGCGGTGAAACCTCAGACCTGCCCTCCCTGCCGCCCCTGGAATGTTCCTGGCCTGCTTCCGAGATGGCCTCTGTGTCCTGGCCAGGGCTTGTGCCTCCCGGTCCTGACCTCTGGGGCTCATGTGAGGGTGAGTGACCTGCGTAGCCACGCAGCCAGGGAGCGTCAGCGTCAGAGCCCCCACGCCCGGCTCCGCTCAGCTGCACCCTCCAGGCCGTCCTGACCTTGGGGTTCACGGTGCCCATTCCCAGGCAGGTTCCGAGCCAGAGGGGACAAGAGGACAGGGCGAGGGATCCAACAATAAACATCCAATCAAACAGGCAGGTGAGCTCAGCTCCGATGGCAGCACGTCCTGAGAAAGAAGTAGGGAGAGGCGTGGCTGGAGGGGCCGGAGACCTCTCTAAGGAGGACGCTTGGACCGAGAAGCTCCTGAGAGTCCAGGGCACGAGACTAGGAGACGGGGGCGTGCGCCGTGAGGGGTGGCAGTGAGAGCTGGGCGTGCAGAAAGTGCATGCCTGGTGCCATACGATGCTTTTCCAGAAAGTAGCTGCCACGAGACCACAGGACAAGGCGTCCCGCCACGCAGGGCCGGCCTGACTGGAGCTTTCACAAGTGGAATCGCACCCTGCATCCCTTTCTGCGTCTGTGTCCTCGGGCCCACGCCATGCTCTGGAGACAGCTGCCATGAGGGCCGCAGGCGACTGCCCGGGCGGGCGAGGCTGTCCTGTGTGAACGTGCCACGCGGCTGTGCCGTTTCCCGTGGGTGGCGATGTGGGTCGTTTCCAGTTTGCAGCTACCGCACACGGTGCGGTTGTGAATATCTGGGAACATTCCTTTCGGCGAACCTCTCGCATTTCCAGGACGCTTGGGGTCAGCGTCAGAAGGTGCCGCCCCGTTCCCCAGGTGGCTGCGTGGCCGTGCTCCAGGCTGGAGTTTCCCAGGAGCTGCGCATCTGCTTCTGTGTGGCGTCTCTCGGCTGCGGCCGCCTCCCTGTGCCTCCTCCCTGTGGGTCTGTAGGAGTCGTTACGTATTCTGGACGAGCTCTTCATTGAACTCTTGTACTGGGGAATCTTCTCCCTCTCTGCCTCCTCTTTCCACCCTCATAACGGTACCTTTCTTTGCTTGTTTGTTTGTTTGAGACGGAGTTTCACTCTTGTCGCCCAGGCTGATGTGCAATGGCAAAATCTCAGCTCACTGCAACCTCCGCCTCCCAGGTTGAAGAGATTCTCCTGCCTCAGCCTCCTGAGTAGCTGGGATTACAGGCAGGCGCCACCATGCCCGGCTAATTTTGTATTTTTAGTAGAGGCCGGGTTTCTCCATGTTTCCCAGGCTGCTCTCAAACTCCCGACCTCAGGTGTGAGCCACCGCGCCCGGCCTATTCCTTCATTTAAAAAAAAACTTCACCGTGTCGCCCTTCACGCTCGGCTCTGCCACACACTTGGCATTGACTTCTGTGAGAGGTGGGAGGTGGGGGGCACGGGACTCCTGTCTTCACGTGGACGCTCAGCTGACCCAGCAGCACATCCTGGGTGGCATGCACGTGGCATCCGGGCCCCACGTGGACCATCACGAGATGAGAAGGCTTTGGGGCTTGGGACAGGAGAGGCAGGGAGGCCGACGGCAAGGCTGTGGCCAGGGAGCTTGCGAGGAGGTCTAGGGTGGCAGAGGGAGGGGCCCTACCCTGAGGCCTTTTCACGACGAGCTGTCACTGGAGTTGGCCTGAGGCTTCAGGGGAAGCCCTTCCCTGTATCCGGCCCAGTCATGACCCTTCCTGGTGGGAGGGTGGCTGTAGGGCCCCCCTGCACTTCAGGCAGCAGCACCCCTCAGTCCAGGGAGGAGGAATAACCCAGTTCTACGGTGGAGGCAGAGACCAGACCCGGGCCTGGGGGGCAAGTCGGGGGGCAGGGGGAGGTCGGGCAGGGTCCCCTGGGAGGATGGGGACATGCTGTGCCCCTAGCGGCCACCAGAGGGCACCAGGACATCACTGCGGTCGGCTCAGCAGCTCCTGCCCTGGTCAGGGGGCGCCAGGTCCTGCCCCTCCTGGGGAGGGCGGGGGGCGAGAAGGGCGATTCTGGGGGGGCGGTTGCTCGGCTCCCTTTCCTGAAGCCATGTGGCCCAGGTGAAAGTCCCGGACCTTGAGACAGTCGGGGAGCTGATCCATGAGCAACCATCGCCATGCCGGGCACAGCCGCAAACAATGTACACAGCTGCGGAATTATTTTTCTTTCTTTCTTTTTTCCTTATTTATTTATTTATTTATTTATTTATTTGAGATGGGGTTTCGCTCTGTCGCCCAGACTGGAGTGCAGGGGCGCAATCCCAGCTCACTGCAGCCTCCACCTCCCAGGCTCAAGTGATCCTCCAGCCTCAGCCTTCTGAGTAGCTGGGATCACAGTCGCCATCGCCAAGCCCGGCCTCCTTTTCATTTTTTATAGCTTTACTGAAGTATAATTAACACGTAATACACTTCAAGTATTTATTTATTTAACTATCTATCTATCTATCGTTTGAGACAGAGTCTCACTCTGTCGCCCAGGCTGGATGGAGTGCAGTGGCTCCATCTCGGCTCACTATAACCGCCGCCTCCCGGGTTCCAGCGGTTCTCCTGCCTCAGACTCCTGAGTAGCTGGGACCACAGGCGCCCACCGTGTCCGGAGAATTTTTGTATTTTTAGTAGAGATGGGGTTTTGCCATGTTGGCCAGGCTGGTCTTGAACTCCTGATCTCAAGTGATCTGCCCACCTTGGCCTCCCAAAGTGCTGGAATGACAGGTGTGAGCCGCCCCAGTCTTCAAGTATTTAAAATGTGCGGTTCGCTAGGTTTGGACACATATACCCCCGGGAGCCACCACAAACGTCTCCAACACTCCCAAACGTTCCTTCGGCCCCTTGGTGATTCTTTCCCTTCCCACACTCAGGCAACCCCAAATCCGCTGTCCCTGCAGAGTAAGTTGCATTGGCTAGAATCGTCCGCTGGGCCCTTCTTCGTACAGGACAGAAGAGTACAACACGCCTGCCCTCTGTGACAGCGTTTCTAGAGATTCACCCACACTGTAGTATATGTCAATTGTTGCTTTTCATACAAAGTGTTCCATTGTTGGATACACTACAGTTTCTGTATCCATGCCTCTCTTGATGGACATTTGGATTATTTCTAGTTTGGGGCTATCACAGGTAAAACTGCTACGAACATTTGTGTACAGGTGTTTGTACTGTGAAAGGAAAGTGAATTTTGGGACCCCCCAAATCACTGAGCCAAATGGAAAAGTCAAGCTGGCAACTGCTTAGGGCCCACCTGCCTCCTGTTCTATTCTTTAAAAAGACAGCTTCTAAGATTTAAATAATAAACAGCTGCCTCTCTCCCTCAGGATGTGTTCACAGGGGAACTCCTTGCAGACACAGGACGAGCAGAATTCAAAGCCGTTCCTCTGCTTGCTGACATGAGTGAACATCTAATCAGAAACTCAAAAGAATGCGACCCCCTGTTTTATCACCTGTGACCTGGAAGCCCTCTCCCCTCTTCAGATTGTCTCGCCTCTTGGGACTGAACCAATGTACATCTTACACATATTATTGAAGTCTCATGTCTTCCTAAAATGTAGAAAACCCAGCTGTACCCCGGCCACCTCGGGCACAGGTCGTCAGGATCTCCGGAGGCCGTGTCACGGGCATGTCCCTAACCTTTAACCTTGGCAAGATCAACTTTCTTTTTTTTTTGAGACAGAGTCTGGCTCTGTCGCCCAGGCTGGAGTGCTGTGGCGCCATCTCGGCTCACTGCAAGCTCTGCCTCTTGGGTTCACGCCATTCTCCTGTCTCAGCCTCCCGAGTAGCTGGGACTACAGGCGCCCACCACCACGCCCAGCTAATTTTTTTGTATGTTTAGTAGAGACGGGGTTTCACCACGTTAGCCAGGATGGTCTCGATCTCCTGACCTCGTGATCCGCCCGCCTCGGCCTCCCAAAGTGCTGGGATGACAGGCGTGAGCCACCGCGCCCGGCCTGGCAAAATCAACTTTCTAAATGGATTCAGACCTGTCTCAGGTACTTGGGGTTGACCGTGTGGACACATGCTTTCATTTCTCTTGGGTACATACTCGGAATTGGAGTGGCTAGATCATATGATAGGTATATGTTTAACTTTTTGAGAAACTGCCAGACCGTCTTCCAGTGTGGTTGTACAATTATTTATTCATTCCCACTAGAGGTTCCAGGCTCCGTGTCCTCGTCCTCACCCACACTCAGCGCGGGACAGCTTTGTAATTCAGTCATCCTAGTAGGCGCTCATTCTGGTTTTAATTTGCATTTCCTTAATGATGAACAACACTGGGCATCTTCTCACGTGTGCATTTGTTATCCATGTATCTTCTTTGGTAGAAAGACTGATCAAATATTTTGTCCATTTTATTTTATTTGAGACAGAGCCTCACTCTGTTGCCCAGGCTGGAATGAAGCGGTGAGATCTTGGCTCACTGCAACCTCCACCCCCCGGGTTCAAGTGATTGTTCCACCTCAGCTTCCCGAGTAGCTGGGATTACAGGTGCCTGACACCACACCTGGCTAATTTTTGTATTTTTAGTAGGGACGGGGTTTTACCATGTTGGCCAGGCTGGTCTCAAACTCCTGACCTCAAGTGATCTGCCTGCCTCGGCCTCCCAAAGTGCTAGGATTACAGGTGTGAGCCACTGTGGTTAGCCTATTTTGTCCATTTTAAAAATTAGTTTGTGGCCTGGTGCGGTGGCTCACACCTGTAATCCCAGCAATTTGGGAGGCTGAGGCAGGCAGATCACTTCAGGCCAGGAGTTTGAGACCTGCCAGGGCAACATGGCAAAACCCTGTCTCTACAAAAAATTAAATTAGAAATAAAAATTAGGTTGTTTTCTTATTTTTGAGTTTGCAGAATTCTTTTTTTTTTTTTTTTTTTTTTTTTGAGAGTTTGACTCTTGTTGCCCAAGCTGGAGTGCAGTGGCACGATCTCAGCTCACAGCAACCTCCGCCTCCCAGGTTCAAGCAATTCTCCTGCCTCAGCCTCCTCAGAAGCTGGGATTACAGGCACATGCCACCACGCCCTCTGGCTAATTTTTTGTATTTTTAGTAGAAACGGGGTTTCACCATGTTGGCCAGGCTGGTCTCGAACTCCTGACCTGAGGTGATCCACCCAACTCGGCCTCCCAAAGTGCTGGGATTACAGGCCTGAGCCACTGCACCAGCCCAGGTTTCTTTACAAATTCTGCATGTAAGTCTTTTATCAGATATGTGATTTATTTTCTTCCAGCCTGTGGTTTGTCTTTTCTTGTCTTTTTTTGAGATGGTGTCTTGCTCCGTTGCCCAGGCTGGAGTGCAGTGGCATGATCTCAGCTCACTGCAACCTCCGCCTCCCGGGTTCAAGTGATTCTCCTGCCTCAGCCTTCTGAGTAGCTGAGACTACAGGCACCCATGAACACACCCGGATAATTTTTGTATTTTTGGTAAAGATGGAGTTTCACCATGTTGGCCAGATTGGTCTCGAACTCCTGACCTCAGGTGATCCGCCCACCTCAGCCTCCCAAAGTGCTGGGATTACAGGCCTGAGCCGCCGCCCCCAGTCTTTTCATGTTTTTAACACTGTGTCTTGAAAAAGAGTTCGTGCTTAACAATGAGGATACACAAAATTTTTTTAAAAAAGAAAAAGAGAAGTTCTTCCTTTTAATGAAGACTAATTTGCCCATTTTTCTTGATGTATTATTCTTTTGGTGTCCTATCTAAGAAATCTTTGCCTAAAGGTCACAAAGATTTTTAAAGTTTTCTCCAAAAAGTTTTATGGTTAGATTTTGCATTTAGGGCTATGATCTATTTTTAGTTAATTTGTGTATATGGTGTGAGGTAAGAATCTGTTAATTTATTTGCATATGGATATCCAATTGTTTTTGAACCACTGTTGAAAAGACTCTCCTGGCCGGGCGCAGTGACTCAAGCCTGTAATCCCAGCACTTTGGGAGGCTGGGGTGGGTGGATCATGAGGTCAGGAGTTGGAGACCAGCCTGACCAACATGGTGAAACCCTGTTTCTACTAAAAATACAAGAATTAGCTGGGTGTGGTGGCATGCGCCTATAATCTCAGCTACTCAGGAGGCTGAGGCAGGAGAATTCCTTGAATTCGGGAGGTGGAGGTTGCAGTGAGCCGAGATTGTGCCACTGCACTCCGGCCTGGGTGACAGAGACTCTGTCTAAACAAAACAAAACAAAACCCAACCTAACAAAGAAAACCTTACTACAGAGCTACAGTCATCAAGAAGACAGTGTGATTGATAATAGAACAAGGATAGATGTATAGATCGATGGAAAAGAATTGAGGGTTCAGAAATAGGTCCTCACATTTACAGTCAACTGATTTTCTTTTCTTTTTTTTTTCTGATACAGGGTCTCACTCTCAGCCCATCACCTCGGCAGGACCCTGCTGACCCTGCAGACCACTGGACCCTCAGGACACTGAGGTGTGAATGCCAGGAGGGGCCAGTGGGACATCAGGCAGGCTGCCACCCCAGGAGGCAGCCCCAACCCCACCCCCATCCCTAACTTCCCGGCGCCTGGAGTTCATGGGCCTGGCCTAGACTTCGGTCACCACAGGGACTGAGGTTCTCCAGATTTCAAAAGCCTGTGATCTGCGGTTGTGTTGCCCCGTTCCCCCCGGCAGCAGACAAGCCCAGACACACACAGCCCAGACACCCCAGAGGCAAAGGAATTCAGCAAACATTTATTGACCCTTGATCCTCATCAAGGAGGCAGTGGGAGATGAACTGGAAGTGACCAGGGGCTTCCAGCCACACCCCCTCCACCGAGAAGATGACTTTCATCTATTATTCAGCAGAAAACCAAAAGCCAAGATAAAAATCGCTGAGGAGGGGCAGGGACGGGGGACTGGGCCAGACCCTAGCTGCTGAGCAGCCGCCACCTGAGGTGGGGAGGGGCAGGAAATGTCTGGAGGGTAGGGAGGGCAGAAAGGACCCCCACGTGAGGGGGCACCCCACATCTGGAGCCACAGGATGCAGGGTGGGGAGGGCAGAAAGGACCCCCCGCTGGAGGGGGCACCCCACATCTGGGGCCACAGGATGCAGGGTGGGGAGGGCAGAAAGGACACCCCGCGGGAGGGGGCACCCCACATCTGGGGCCACAGGATGCAGGGTGGGGAGGGCAGAAACGACACCCCGCGGCAGGGGGCACCCCACATCTGGGGCCACAGGATGCAGGGTGGGGAGGGCAGAAAGGACACCCCATGGCAGGGGGCAACCCACATCTGGGGCCACAGAATGCAGGGTGGGGGGGGCAGAAAGGACCCCCCGCTGGAGGGGGCACCCCACATCTGGGGCCACAGGATGCAGGGTGGGGAGGGCAGAAAGGACACCCCACGGGAGGGGGCACCCCACATCTGGGGCCACAGGATGCAGGGTGGGGAGGGCAGAAAGGACCCCCCGCTGGAGGGGGCACCCCACATCTGGGGCCACAGGATGCAGGGTGGGGAGGGCAGAAAGGACACCCCGCGGGAGGAGGCACCCCACATCTGGGGCTACAGGACGCAGGGTGGGGAGGACAGAAAGAACCCCCGCGTGCCTAAGCAGGTTCTGGTGGGCATCCTGGCTGGGTGTAGGCAGAGGCTGGCTCCCGGAGGCCCAAGGGGGGCTCTGAGAAGGGGGCGGCCTGAGGGGGAGCCCAGGACAGCCCCTATGCTGCCCGTCCAGCCCGACCCCTCAGGCTGTGTTTCCTGAGACCTCCCTAGTCTAACCCAAACCTCCCAGCTCTGTCATTCAAAGGGATGGATTAGGTCCCCGTGGGTCCATTTCCCTGTTTTGGGTGCTGAGGACAGAGCTTCTGGACAGACTCAGCCCTTGCCCTCTGGAGCCCCGTCCAGCTGGGCCCGGATGATGCACCAGCCAGCCTGCGGCAGATGGGATGGACGACAAGTTAGGAGGAAAGAAGGGGGAAAAGCCGGGGGGCAAGTGGTGTGGAGCACAAAGGAACCCAGACTGCAAAGGGACTGCCCAAGGACTGTGATTCCCCCAGAACCTGAGTGGTCCCTGGGCAGCTATGCAGGGCCCTTTCGCCACAGTGGAGAGGGCATTCAAGGCCAGAGCCTGGTGGAGAGATGCCCTGCCCTCTTAGGACCCACAGCCCGGGTGACTTTGTGGGGTGCGTCTCTTACCCTGAGCTCCTCCCCACACTCCCAGCTTCGCTGCCCCAGGCCCTCCTTCCCCTTCTGCACTGATGCCTTCTCTGAGCAGCTCCCCTCCCCTGGCCACGCTGAGCTTCCAGCTGCCCCCAAGAAGACCGTCCCTTCCCGTGCTGAGGAGGCCTCCCTCACGGGGTCTCAAGCTCCCAAGGAGAAGGGGGCCTCCCTCACGGGGTCTCAAGCTCCCAAGAAGAAGGGGGCCTCCCTCACGGGGTCTCAAGCTCCCAAGGAGAAGGGCTACTTTGAGGCTCCCCTGGGACCAGGACCCCCAGAGTAGGACTGCTGGGGTGACCAAGGGTGGGGCCCCCAGCCCAATGCTACCCCGCCCAGGGTCACTGGCCTGGCCCTCGGAGCTCAGGGAGGGGGCAGGGCAGCCAGGGGCCAGGGGTGGCCTGGCTTGTTGGGCCTGGGAGGCTCCTACAAGCTGTGCACGGCTGTGTCCTGGAAGGCCCAGGGGGCTCCTGATGGAGGCACAGACTGGAGCCTGGAGGGCCAGTGCTGGTGGGAGGGCTCGCTCCCCTCCCGTGGGCCCTGGTGAACTCGGCCCCAGTTGGGAAATGGCCCTGGGTGCGGCTCAGGGGGAGACCCTCTGCCTCGGCTGAGTGCCTCGAACTGCGCCGGGCCCCCCCCGAACACAGAACCGGGATGGCGACCGCGGCGCTGGTTCAGGGGAACGTCCGGCGCTGCCTGGTAACTCGGTGGTCGACAACGGCACGTGCTCGGGACTATGAGGGAGGAGCCCCCAGTCCTCACCCACTGGGGAGGCGGAACCTCCCTTACGGGGCAGGGGAGGCTGCGGGCAGGGCCGACGCCCTCGTGAGCGACGTCCTTGGCCCCGGCACTCAGTGTCCACAGCCCAGCTCGGACCCGCGCGCTCCCGCCGGGCGCCCCCCGCACAGACGCCTGGGGGAGGGGTCTGCGGTGGGCACGGGCAGCTCTGCACTTAACAGGAGAACCCAGCGGGGGTCTTCAGGGCCAAGGGCGGCCGCCCTCATCCCAGCGCCGCTCAGGACCGCAGCCTCCGCCTTCCGCGGTCCGGGGACTCGGAGTCGGGAAAGGGGCCTCCGAAAAGTAACTTGCCCGGCGATGCTGCGCGACCGCCTTCCAGCACCGGGAAGATTCTGGGCACTCAGGGACGTTGAGCTTCCCACCTGAGCCTCCGGGGGGACCCCTCACAACCGCCACCGCAGAGCGAGGCAAACCCAACGCGGGGGCAGAGGGCGCGTGCACGTGCGGGGCTGCAGGGATGCGGAGGGGAGGGCGCGGAGGGGAGGCCGCGTAGGGGAGGGGTCGCCCTCAGTCCTCGGTCCCGCCCCCAGCCCGCCCCCCCGGGCCCGCCCGACGCCCCCAGCCACCTGCAGACCGCGGCCCTGGGAAGAGGGCGGGACCCCGGCGCTGCGTGGCTGCGGGGCGCTCCCAAAGTCAACTCTTCACCAAGACAAAAGAAAGAAAACTCGTGACGCAGACTCTGGAATAATAAATACGTATTCTCTGCTACAGTCTCGGCAAAGGCCACGGCCCTAGAACGGGGCGCCGCCTCCGATGCAGAGTCAGGGCCACAGCCTCAGCGCAGCCACGGCCTCCAGGGCCCACCCGGGCCCTGAGGCCCCGCCCTGGGGGCGGCGGGCAGCGCCCGGGTCAGACCCGGCAGCAGCGGCGGCGCGAGCAGAGGGAAGGGGCCGCCGAGCGATGGCAGCAGCGGGCGGCCCGCGTAGACCTCGGGCGCTGGGGCCTCTGCGGGGGCAGCCGGGGACAGGGAGGCCGGGCGGCGGGAGGGTCCCAGCTGGCGCAGGCAGGCTGCCAGGTGGCCCAGCAGGCGGGAGCGCACGTCGGCCGGGACGCTCTCGCAGCCGGCCAGGAAGCGGTTCACCTCCGCCAGACACTCGTGGAAGCCGGCGCGGTACTTGCCCAGGACGGCGGGGTCGGCGCTGAGCGCGGCTGCGGGAGCGACACAGGAGGAGAGGTCGGTGCCGGGTCCCGGGGGTCCCGCGCCCTCCCCCCGCCTCCAAGCCGCCGCCGCCCGCGCCTCACCCGTCACCTGCACGCGACGCAGGCTCCGCAGGTGTCTCACGGTCATCTCCAGGATGTCCGCCTTCTCTAGCTTCGAGTGGCGGGAGCTCTGGGGGCGGGGATAGGCGGGAGGTCCAGGTCAGCTGCGACCCAGACTCCGGGTCTCGGGCCTTCGCCCCCGACTTACCTCTTTTCTGAGGGCGTCCAGGATGAGGGTTTTGAGCTGAGCGAGGCTCTCGTTAATGCGCGCTCGGCGCCGCTTCTCCATGACCGGCTTGGAGGACTGCGGGTCGGGCACCGGCTGAGTCCCGCGTTCCTCCGTCCCTCCCGCCCCCCGGTCGCCCCCCTCACGCCGGGCCGGGACCCCACCTTGCGGTGCTCGGCCGCGCTCCGGGGCTTGTCTGGGGTCCGGCTGGCGCTGGCCGGCGCTCCTGCCATCGGCGAGGCGCTCGGTTTCCCCGGCGTGTCTGCGGCCATGGTGCGCCCCGCGCCTCCCCGTGCCGGGTGGAGCGCGCCGCCACGGACCACGGGCGGGCTGGCGGGCGAGCGGCGAGCGCGCGGCGACCCGAGCCCCTAGGGCGGGTCCCGGCTCCAGGCCCGCGCGCGTCTCAGGCCGTTTCCCTATTTAAGGCCTCGCCGCCGCGGGGTGTGTGAACCCGGCTCCGCATTCTTTCCCACACTCGCTCCAGCCAATCGACGGCCGCGCTCCTCCCCCGCTCGCTGTCAGTCACGCCTCGGCTCCGGGCGCGGCCTCCGCGGGCGACAATGGCATGCGGGGCCCCCGCCCGCGCCCCCCTCCGACACCGCTGGGGACAGGGCCGGGTGATCCCGCGCTCCCAGATGCAGCCAGGGCCGAGCAACGCGCCGGGAGGGGCCGCTGGGGGCGAACGGGGACCGGGACCCCCGGGGCTGGGCGGAGTCTCGGGGCTCACTCTCCCGCCCAGGGGACCGGGAGCCGGGGCTGGACGGAGCTGGGGCTGGCCGCGCGGGAAGTCGGGAAGGAAATTTCCCCAGTGGCGCAGGGTCCGGCGGCGCCGAGGGGTGGGCGAGCCTCGGTCTCGAGCCTCTTGGCTTCCTCCGCCCGCCCCCACTCCGGTCCCGGTTTGGGCCCTGCTCGATCTCTGAGTTTGATCCGACACCGGCTCGGCCTCCGGGGGTCCCACCCTCAGGTGTGCGGCTTGGAGCACGGAGGGCTGCAGAAAGCCTTGGGAGCGACAGAGCCGGGGGAAGGTCGGCGGCCGGGTCGGCAGGCGGGAGGGCGGAGTCAGCGGACGGCGAAGGGGCGCACGGGTGACCCCGCAGAGCAGGGCCGGTGATGGCGCGGGCCGGGCAGGACCACGAGGAGCAGAACGTGCGCGTGACGCGAGCGGGCTGGTGACGTCACCAGGCACCCGGGGCGATGACGCAAGCCTGCTGGGATGACGTCATGTGGCCCGTGTCGCCACGTGCTTCCAGGTGACCCGCTGGCGAACTCAGCAGCAGCAAAGTGGGGCTCACAGAAAAATGAGGGGCCACTGTTAATATAACTGCAAAGGGGCAGGTTGCATAAAACAGGGCTGTGGTTATTTTCGTGTTTGCTGTTTTTATTTCGAATGCCGCTGCAGGGCACGTTGGTCCTTTCCGCACTCGGGGTCCCCGGCGGCCTCACGCGTCCGTGCAGCGGAGGCTTCCTGAGCCCCCTGGAGAGCCGGGCCTGGGCCCGGGTGTGGAGACCCTCCCGGGCTTTTAATCCGGGCAGGAGGCAGATGGCAGACTCAGCAGTCACGCCGTTGTAAGAGAACTGAATTAGGTGGGTGGCCTGGGTGGACAAAAGCCTTCTTTACGCCGGGTGGTCCCAAAGGCTTCTGCGGGGTGGGGGGTCCTCAGGGGGGAAGCCTCAAGGGAGGGCGTGGCATTCCCAGGGTGCGAAGGGGGCGCAGGGACGAGGGAAGTGGGGAGGGGGCGCTGGGCCAGCGAGAACCGGGAGCTTCTGGTCGGGGAGGGAGTCGGGGAACTTTTTGGGGAGCTTTTCTGAGCCAGGGAGTCGGCTGATTGGCAGGTTCGCCCCTGCCCGGGCACCTGGACCCAGGGTTTCTGTGCGGAAGCTTCCCCTCCCCTCGGACCCCACGTCTAATCTGGCCCCAAGCAAAGTCCTGCGGCCCACGCGGGAAGGCGCCTTCTTCGTGGCGCTGACCCCGGCCCTCCGCGGTGCCCCTGAGGCGCCCCCCACACCCCGCCGCTTGCACAGGGGCGCGCGCCTCTGGGCGGCTGCGAGGCCGGAGCGGGGGTGGCGCCCTCTCCGCCAAGAGCCTGTCCACGCCCCTCGCCGACTGGGGAAAGCCGCGGGGGCTGGGCGGGCGTCTCGGAGGTGGCCCCGCGAGCACTTAAGCCCCGGCTCTCCTGCCCCGACCTCTCTGCGCGCGCCTCGGCGCTGGAGAGGCTCGGACCGGCCCCGTAGCCCAGGAGGTGGTGTGGATGGTGTCCCCGTCCCGCGTCCCTCCCCGGCCTGAGCGCTGGGCCCGGGCGGGAAAGCCCGCGAGCGCCCCCAGTGGCCGCAGTCGCCGCCGCCTCCTGCTGGGGGTCATCCCAGGGGAGCTGCCGGCCTGAATCTCCCCAGCCCCTGGGCCCCGACTTGGGAAGGGATTTGGGGGGGCTCTGGGCCTCCCCCAGTCCCTAGACAGGCAGGGAGTTCAGGATGGAAGGAGGAGCCTGAGGATCGTTTTTATTTTTATTTTTTTTTGTAGAGACGGGGATCTCCCTATGTTGCCCAGGCTGGTCTCGAACTGCTGACCTGAGACGATGCTCCTGCCTCAGCCTCCCAACGTGCTGGGACTGCAGGCGTGAGCCTCCTCCCTGCCAAGCGTGGCTGGGACTGATCTTTCCCTCACTGGTTTTTAGATGGGCTCACTTCCCCTCCTTGTACCTGTTTTCTCATCTGTAAAGGGAGCTAACTTTTTTTTTTTTTTTTGAGGCAGCGTCTCGCTCTGTTGCCCAGGCTGGAGTGCAGTGGCACCAGAACCTTTGCCTCCCGGGTTCAAGCGATTCTCCTGCCTCAGCCTCCCAAGTAGCTGGGATTACAAGCATGTACCACCACGCCCGGCTAGTTTTTTGTATTTTTAGTAGAGATGGGGTTTCACTGTGTTGGCCAGGCTGGTCTTAATAGGAGATTCTACTTTTTTTTCTTTCTTTGAGACGGAGTTTCACTCTTATCGCTCAGGCTGGAGTGCAGTGGCACGATCTGGGCTCACCACAACCTCTGCTTCCTGGATTCAAGCGATTCTCCTGCCTCAGCCTCTGGAGTAGCTGGGATTACAGGCGTGTGCCACCACACCTGACTAATTTTTGTATTTTTAGTAGAGATGTGGTTTCTCCATGTTGGTCAGGCTGGTCTCAAACTCCCCACCTCAGGTGATCCACGCACCTCAGCCTCCCAAAGTGCTGGGATTACAGGTGTGAGCCACCGTGCCTGGCCAGGAGATTCTACTTTTAAAGCCACTGACGGCGTCCAACTCATAGTGAGCACCCACGCCCATCTGCCAGGGTTCCTGTCCCCGGGCAGCAGGAGGGGTCCTCGCTGAGCAGAGACAGGAGGGGCCACCAGCACTTGCCTCTGCTCTTCTGGAGAGGAAGAGACCCCCCCCCCCCGCCCCCCGCCAGGGAGCCCACTCCAGGGTCTCCAGGGACTGTGTTCCTCCCACGTTCTTTGCCACAGGACAGCTCCCATCTGTGTGTCTGTCTCTCTGGGTCTGTGCCCTTGGCCTCTGATGGTCCCCTCCCTGCCTCTCGAATCTGGCCTTGATTTGTGGTAGGGGCCTCAGGGTTCCTGAGGGCCTTGGGGTTCCCTTGCTCTGAGTTTGGGCTGGATCCTGGGCT
Source organism: Pan paniscus (assembly GCF_029289425.2). Classification (NCBI taxonomy): domain Eukaryota; kingdom Metazoa; phylum Chordata; class Mammalia; order Primates; family Hominidae; genus Pan; species Pan paniscus. The sequence continues at coordinate 227,266,946 of NC_073249.2, read as the reverse complement.
GCAGCCCGGGATGGTGCCGACACCTGGGTTGGGGGCAGGTTGCGTTTTTCAGAGACGGCCGTGATAGTATCTCCCATCCCCATATCTTGAAATGCCTTCTACATGAGACTCTGTGACAGTCTCAGCCAGGAAGAATGGGGTGTTTGGCAGGACATGACTTCTGAGGCTGACTTGGAAGACGCCATGCGTACCTCGCTGTCCTGGGACAGTCGCTCTTGGAACCCAGCTGCCGTGCTGGGAGGGAGCACGCCCTGGCCTCAAGGAGAGGCCCCGTGGAGGAATCAGCATTGGATTCCAGACTCCTGAGCAGCTTCTGGCGCAGGTCCCAGCGCGCCCCGTTCCAAGGCCGCCCGCGCACAGTAGGGTGGTTGCTGAGCGTGCTGTTTTGGGGTGGTTTGTGGTGCGGCACTCAAGACTGGAATAGTGGAGGTGGGCTGGGGCCCTGACCCAGGGAGAGTGACCCTTCCCTCCTCATCCCTGCTCCCTCCTCGCTGATCCCTTCCTCTCTTCCACAGAGGCAGAGGCTCGGCGACTTCCCCACCCCTCCCCCCCATTTAACGGGTGCTTCTTGGGAGCCACTGAAATCCAGCCGACCTCCTGGCCCTGAGTGGGTCAAGCTCCAAATGGCGGGTGGCCCCGGGGCATCTGCACAGTCCCCTGTTAGCTAAGGGGGGTGACTGATGAGGACATTCACACGCCAGTGGGGAGACTGTGGGGAAAACCGGGCTGTCTTCTAGGCTGGACCTGGGGGGGCCTCAGCCTTGTGGGGGGGTCTCCTCACATTGGGCCACTGTGGCCGCACTCCATGACCCCAGCCGGTGTCCCCAAAAGGCCTGTGAGGTGCTGGCTGTGACCTCCCCTCCCAACCTCTGACCCAGAGGTGGCGGCTGCCATCTCGCCACAGCCCTCAACACCCCCCTCACACACTGACTCCTGACATCAGAGACCTGTAGCCACCCCCTGCAGGTGGTCCTCAGCATGGTCCCCAACTCCTGCCCAGGGCAGCGGGCTGTGCACTCAGGCAGCTGGGGCCAAAGCCAGCGAGGAACCAAGGCTGGGGTTGGTGTGGGTTTCTCTCCCGGAGAGCCGAGGTGGGCGCAGAGCTGTTCCTGGGTGTTTGCTGGGATTGTAGTGACAGAAGGCCAGGGCTGCAGGAATCCAGGCTGCCAGAGAGAGACCAGGACTCAGGCAGAAGCAGCAGCACCAGGCTGGTGCCACTGCCACCCCACCTGCATGCCTTCTCAGCAGCGGTGGGAGCTGTGTCTCCAAGCAGGATGGTGCTGGAGTCTCCCCACCCTGCCTGTCTGGGATGCCCTCCCAGCCTGTTCCTGCTCCCGGCAGGCGCTGCTTTTCTCTCTGCTGCACCAGGACGAGGTGGCTGCCCTTGTCCCTCCTCACTGGCACTCCCAGACTGCTTTCCTTTTCCACCAAAACCACCCCCGCTTTGTGACCAGACCTCACTGTGTTGAAGTGATCGGCACCCCTTTCCTGCAGGAGGGGACACCTGCTCCCTGTCACTCTCCCGGCCATGCCTTCAAAATCCACACCAGCAATTCTCCAACTTTGACTTCCTCTCTTTCAGGGGTCCTGTTCCCTCCCCACTTACCCCACTGGGTCCTTTCTCCCAACTGCACCCCTCCACAGTCCAGCCTCTCCACTCTCTCTGCCCCCCTCCCAGCTCCCGCCTCTGCTGTCCGCCAGCCCTGAGATCTCGGGCAGATGCACAGCCTGCATCTGCGGCTTCCTCATCCCCTGTCTGTTCTCTCCTTATCGAGAGAAGCCTATCTGGCCGGCCATTGTGTCTGCCCCTCACCCTCCCTCCTTCCTGTTCATGTGGGCAGACCACAGCCCGTGTGGAATCCCGACCTTCTTGGTGGCTTAAGCACCACCTGCCTATTCTTTCCGTAGTGGGGATCAGGGCGGTGCCAGCGGCTTCCTGGGGCCTCTCACAGCCTGCGGCCCTGGGCCAAGGTCAGCTGGGTGGGAAGGACCCAAGGGTAGCCATGCTGGACACCTGGGGCTGCTGTCCCTCAGCTGCCGGGCTCTCTGCCAGAGCCATGCGGCCTGGAGTCCTACCCACTCTCAGTCAGCTTCCTCCTAACACATGGCCAGCGTTCCAGTAGGGCGAAGTGGAAGCCTAGGGACTCTTGAGGCCAGGGTCCAGAACGCACATAGTAAAATCTCCACCACACTCCATCGGCCAAAGCAAGTCACAGCAGCCAGATTCCAGAGGAGTCGAAGCACACACTGACCCCTCCTCCCCTCCACTGCCTGCCTCTGCCCTCCCCTCGCAGGGGCAGGGCTGCCTGATGAGCCCCCTGGGTTTATCTGCCCTGCTGGCCCTGGGAAGGCTGGGATGAAAGTGTCATTTAGTGGCAGGGACTTTAGGGAGCCTGGTATGGCCAAGCCCTAGCCCCCGCAGCAGTGCCCCGGCAGCAGTTCCCCCCGCAGCAGTGCCCCCCGCAGCAGTACCCCCCGCAGCAGTGCCCCCGCAGCAGTGCCCCCCGCAGCAGTGCCCCCCACAGCAGTGCCCCGGCAGCAGTGCCCCCCGCAGCAGTGCCCCGGCAGCAGTTCCCCCCGCAGCAGTGCCCCCTGCAGCAGTGCCCCCAGGACAGCTGGGCCTGAGTCTCCAGTGGGTTGGAGTTTTCTGAAGCCGGCCGTGGGTCGACCTCGCACCCGGTGACTGCCCCAGGCGGAGGGGCATGCGTGGCCCAGCGCGGGGGCCCTGCCCGTGGCCGTGTGGGGTCAGGTGTCCGGCTCGGGGCTTCTGGGCCCCCTGCTCCCCAAAGGTGTGCAGCTCCCGCGTCCCCTGCCAGGTCCTTTAGGTCTAAGAGGGTCCCTCTTGTCCAGCGCGCCAGGCTCATAGTACCCCCAACCCCTCCCCAGCTGGGTGCCTCCCCCTGGCTGGAACGGCAGCCCTCCCTGCTCATGGGCCTGCCCCTCCACTCTGTCCTCCCTGACGCAGCCAGTGGCATGCCTCTAACCTGCAGACGCCCTCCCCGGGGGCCAAGCCCACCAGACACCAGGCGACTCTAAGTGGCCCACTGGGTCCGCTGTGTGGAGTGGGACCCTCCGCCCTGTCTCAGGTCCTGCTGTCCCAGGAAGCCCTTACAGGGGGCTGCAGCTGGGGGGTGACATGCCTGCCAAGTGGGTGGGGAGGCTCCGGCCCGGTAAGATGGGATCCAGCAGTGCGAGACTGTGGCCCAGGTCAGATGGTGTCAGCTCGGCCTTCCTGGTCCCAGGTGGAGAGACAGGGTGAGGCTCCTCCCCATGGGATCTGGAGGGGAGGGGCTACCTGTGTAATCAGCCCAGCCTTGGACGTCAACAATCCATGTTTCTTAGGAAAGGCGGCCAACCCAGGGTCTCCAGTGACACGTTTCCGGGTCATCATCCGCTGGCCACGGGGAATCACAGGCTTGGTGTGACTTTCTCAGAGCGCCGTGGTGCCCCTGTAGGGTTTCCCAGCCCATCCTGTCCTGTGGGACAGGCGGAGGCCCAGCCGTGTCATCGGAGTGACCTTTGAGCTCTAACCAAAGTCCACGTGTCATCAGGAGCCGTGAGTCACTCAGGTGCCATCCAGGGCGGCGGCTGAGGAGTGGTGACTGGCCAGATGGGAAGGCGGGGAAGGGTCTGGATTTGAATGAGAGCCAGGGAGTGGGCTGCAGGCTGGTAGACTCCTCCAGATGGATGAGGCCAGACCCCTGCAACAGCCAACCTGAGCAAGGCTCAAGCCTCCCTGAGAGTCCAGGGCGCCAAGTCAGCCCTGCACCTGGCCCGGGCCTTGGACCCCGATGGGGCTCACCCACCTGAGATCACCCTGGCTCTGCGGGAAGGCAGGAAGCTTTGGCATGATCCTCCACGGGCGAGGATCACATAGAGACGTGTAGAGACGTGACGAAGCACGAAGACCCGTGTTTGACGGGTTGCCAGGTGCCTACGTCAGAGCTCATAAAATTACACATTAAATAGATGCACGTGTGTGTGTCAAGTTCCCTAATTCAAGTTGTAGAAAATCAGACTCAGAGTTCTTACACTCGGGGGTGTTTTAGCAGGTGCGCCTCAAGATTCTAAATTCAAACGCACACGGAATAAAACATTTCGGTTTATCGCCAGGCACAGTGGCTTGCACCTGCCATCCCAGCCCTTTGGGAGGCCGGGGAGGGTGGATCACCTGAGGTCAGGAGTTGGAGACCAGCCTGGCCAACATGGTGAAACCCCGTCTCTACTAAAAATACAAAGATTAGCTGGGTGTGGTGGTGGGCGTCTGTAATCCCAGCTACTCAGGAGGCTGAGGCAGGAGAATCACTTGAACCCGGGAGGCAGAGGTTGCAGTGAGACGAGGTTGCACAACTGCACTCCAGCCTGGCAACAGAGCAAGACTCCGTCTCAAACCATTTAGGTTTATCATTTAAGGAGAAAGACTGGAGAATGTTATTGAATTTATTAAGAAATCAGAATGAGGCTGAGGAGGGAGGATCACTTGAGCCCACGAGTTCAAGACCACCCTGGGTAAGTGGTTGCATCTAGTGAGACCCCATCGCTGTTTAAAAAAGAGAAAGGGGGGAAGAAATCAGAATGTTTGACAACTTACCATTCAGCACATGTTTACATTTTACGTTTAGTCTCATTAAACATACAAGGCAGGTGTAGCAGCGAACTAACATTCTGGTGAGGGAGAAAGACACTGGCAGTGGTTACTGAAGGGCGGAGGGCAGTGGGGATGTTTGGAGGATGGAGGATGGAGGGTGGTGGGATGTGTGGAGGATGGAGGATGGAGGGCGGTGGGGATGTGTGGAGGATAGAGGATGGAGGGTGGAGGGATGTGTGGAGGATGGAGGGTGGAGGGATGTGTGGAGGGTGGAGGGTGGTGGGATGTGTGGAGGATGGAGGATGGTGGGATGGGTGGAGGGTGGTGGGATGTGTGGAGGGTGGAGGGTGGTGGGATGTGTGGAGGGTGGAGGGTGGTGGGATGTGTGGAGGGTGGAGGGTGGAGGGATGTGTGGAGGATGGAGGGAGGTGGGATGTGTGGAGGGTGGAGGGTGGTGGGATGTGTGGAGGGTGGAGGGTGGTGGGATGTCTGGAGGATGGAGGGTGGTGGGATGGGTGGAGGGAGGTGGGATGTGTGGAGGGTGGAGGGATGTGTGGAGGATGGAGGGTGGTGGGATGTGTGGAGGGTGGAGGGTGGAGGGTGGAGGGATGTGTGGAGGGTGGTGGGTGGAGGGATGTGTGGAGGATGGAGGGTGCTGGGATGTGTGGAGGATGGAGGATGGAGGGATGTGTGGAGGATGGAGGGTGGAGGGTGGAGGGATGTGTGGAGGGTGGAGGGTGGAGGGTGGAGGGATGTGTGGAGGGTGGAGGGGGGAGGGATGTGTGGAGGATGGAGGATGGAGGGATGTGTGGAGGATGGAGGGTGGAGGGTGGAGGGATGTGTGGAGGGTGGAGGGTGGAGGGTGGAGGGATGTGTGGAGGGTGGAGGGGGGAGGGATGTGTGGAGGATGGAGGATGGAGGGATGTGTGGAGGATGGAGGGTGGAGGGTGGAGGGATGTGTGGAGGGTGGAGGGTGGAGGGTGGTGGGATGTGTGGAGGGTGGAGGGTGGAGGGATGTGTGGAGGGTGGTGGGTGGAGGGATGTGTGGAGGATGGAGGGTGGTGGGATGTGTAGAGGGTGGAGGGTGGTGGGATGTGTGGAGGATGGAGGATGGAGGGTGGAGGGATGTGTGGAGGATGGAGGGTGGTGGGTGGAGGGATGTGTGGAGGATGGAGGATGGAGGGTGGTGGAATATGTGGAGGATAGAGGGTGGTGGGATGTGTGGAGGATGGAGGGTGGAGGGTGGAGGGATGTGTGGAGGGTGGTGGGTGGAGGGATGTGTGGAGGATGGAGGGTGGTGGGATGTGTGGAGGGTGGAGGGTGGTGGGATGTGTGGAGGGTGGAGGGTGGAGGGATATGTGGAGGATGGAGGGTGGAGGGATGTGTGGAGGGTGGAGGGTGGTGGGATGTGTGGAGGATGGAGGATGGTGGGATGGGTGGAGGGTGGTGGGATGTGCGGAGGGTGGAGGGTGGTGGGATGTGTGGAGGGTGGAGGGTGGTGGGATGTGTGGAGGGTGGAGGGTGGAGGGATGTGTGGAGGATGGAGGGAGGTGGGATGTGTGGAGGGTGGAGGGTGGTGGGATGTGTGGAGGGTGGAGGGTGGTGGGATGTGTGGAGGATGGAGGGTGGTGGGATAGGTGGAGGGAGGTGGGATGTGTGGAGGGTGGAGGGATGTGTGGAGGATGGAGGGTGGTGGGATGTGTGGAGGGTGGAGGGTGGAGGGTGGAGGGATGTGTGGAGGATGGAGGGTGGTGGGATGTGTGGAGGATGGAGGATGGAGGGTGGAGGGATGTGTGGAGGGTGGAGGGGGGAGGGATGTGTGGAGGATGGAGGATGGAGGGATGTGTGGAGGGTGGAGTGGGGAGGGATGTGTGGAGGATGGAGGATGCAGGGATGTGTGGAGGATGGAGGGTGGAGGGTGGAGGGATGTCTGGAGGGTGGAGGGTGGAGGGTGGTGGGATGTGTGGAGGGTGGAGGGTGGAGGGATGTGTGGAGGGTGGTGGGTGGAGGGATATGTGGAGGATGGAGGGTGGTGGGATGTGTAGAGGGTGGAGGGTGGTGGGATGTGTGGAGGATGGAGGATGAGGGTGGAGGGATGTGTGGAGGATGGAGGGTGGTGGGTGGAGGGATGTGTGGAGGATGGAGGATGGAGGGTGGTGGAATATGTGGAGGGTGGTGGGATGTGTGGAGGATGGAGGGTGGAGGGTGGAGGGATGTGTGGAGGGTGGTGGGTGGAGGGATGTGTGGAGGATGGAGGGTGGTGGGATGTGTGGAGGATGGAGGGTGGTGGGATGTGTGGAGGATGGAGGGTGGAGGGTGGAGGGATGTGTGGAGGGTGGAGGGGGGAGGGATGTGTGGAGGATGGAGGATGGAGGGATGTGTGGAGGATGGAGGGTGGAGGGTGGAGGGATATGTGGAGGGTGGAGGGTGGAGGGTGGTGGGATGTGTGGAGGGTGGAGGGTGGAGGGATGTGTGGAGGGTGGTGGGTGGAGGGATGTGTGGAGGATGGAGGGTGGTGGGATGTGTAGAGGGTGGAGGGTGGTGGGATGTGTGGAGGATGGAGGATGGAGGGTGGAGGGATGTGTGGAGGATGGAGGGTGGTGGGTGGAGGGATGTGTGGAGGATGGAGGATGGAGGGTGGTGGAATATGGGGAGGATGGAGGGTGGTGGGATGTGTGGAGGATGGAGGGTGGAGGGTGGAGGGATGTGTGGAGGGTGGTGGGTGGAGGGATGTGTGGAGGATGGAGGGTGGTGGGATGTGTGGAGGATGGAGGGTGGAGGGTGGAGGGATGTGTGGAGGGTGGAGGGTGGTGGGATGTGGGGAGGGTGGAGGGTGGTGGGATGTGTGGAGGGTGGAGGGTGGTGGGATGTGTGGAGGATGGAGGGTGGAGGGTGGAGGGATGTGTGGAGGATGGAGGGTGGTGGGATGTGTGGAGGATGGAGGGTGGAGGGTGGAGGGATGTGTGGAGGGTGGAGGGTGGTGGGATGTGGGGAGGGTGGAGGGTGGTGGGGTGTGTGGAGGGTGGAGGGTGTAGGGTGGAGGGATGTGTGGAGGATGGAGGGTGGTGGGATGTGTGGAGGGTGGAGGGTGGAGGGATGTGTGGAGGATGGAGGGTGGAGGGTGGAGGGATGTGTGGAGGGTGGTGGGTGGAGGGATGTGTGGAGGATGGAGGGTGGTGGGATGGGTGGAGGGAGGTGGGATGTGTGGAGGGTGGAGGGAGGTGGGATGTGTGGAGAGAGGTGGGATGTGTGGAGGGTGGAGGGATGTGTGGAGGATGGAGGGTGGTGGGATGTGTGGAGGGTGGTGGGTGGAGGGATGTGTGGAGGATGGAGGGTGGTGGGATGTGTGGAGGATGGAGGGTGGAGGGTGGAGGGATGTGTGGAGGGTGGAGGGTGGAGGGTGGAGGGATGTGTGGAGGGTGGTGGGTGGAGGGATGTGTGCAGGATGGAGGGTGGAGGGTGGTGGGATGTGTGGAGGGTGGAGGGTGGAGGGTGGAGGGATGTGTGGAGGGTGGTGGGTGGAGGGATGTGTGGAGGATGGAGGGTGGTGGGATGTGTGGAGGATGGAGGGTGGAGGGATGTGTGGAGGGTGCAGGGTGGAGGGTGGAGGGATGTGTGGAGGGTGGTGGGTGGAGGGATGTGTGCAGGATGGAGGATGGAGGGTGGTGGGATGTGTAGAGGGTGGAGGGTGGAGGGTGGTGGGATGTGTGGAGGATGGAGGATGGAGGGTGGAGGGATGTGTGGAGGGTGGTGGGTGGAGGGATGTGTGGAGGGTGGAGGGTGGTGGGATGTGTGGAGGGTGGAGGGTGGTGGGATGTTTGGAGGGTGGAGGGTGGAGGGATGTGTGGAGGGTGGAGGGTGGTGGGATGTGTGGAGGGTGGAGGGTGGTGGGATGTGTGGAGGGTGGAGGGTGGTGGGATGTGTGGAGGATGGAGGGTGGAGGGTGGAGGGATATGTGGAGGATGGAGGGTGGTGGGATGTGTGGAGGATGGAGGGTGGAGAGTGGAGGGATGTGTGGAGGGTGGAGGGTGGTGGGATGTGTGGAGGGTGGAGGGTGGTGGGATGTGTGGAGGGTGGAGGGTGGAGGGTGGAGGGATGTGTGGAGGATGGAGGGTGGTGGGATGTGTGGAGGGTGGAGGGTGGAGGGATGTGTGGAGGATGGAGGGTGGCGGGTGGAGGGATGTGTGGAGGGTGGTGGGTGGAGGGATGTGTGGAGGATGGAGGGTGGTGGGATGTGTGGAGGGTGGAGGGTGGAGGGTGGAGGGATGTGTGGAGGATGGAGGGTGGTGGGATGTGTGGAGGGTGGAGGATGGAGGGATGTGTGGAGGATGGAGGGTGGAGGGTGGAGGGGTGTGTGGAGGGTGGTGGGTGGAGGGATGTGTGGAGGGTGGAGGGTGGTGGGATGTGTGGAGGATGGAGGGTGGTGGGATGTTTGGAGGGTGGAGGGTGGAGGGATGTGTGGAGGGTGGAGGGTGGTGGGATGTGTGGAGGGTGTAGGGTGGTGGGATGTGTGGAGGGTGGAGGGTGGAGGGTGGAGGGATGTGTGGAGGATGGAGGGTGGTGGGATGTGTGGAGTGTGGAGGGTGGAGGGATGTGTGGAGGATGGAGGGTGGAGGGTGGAGGGATGTGTGGAGGGTGGTGGGTGGAGGGATGTGTGGAGGATGGAGGGTGGTGGGATGGGTGGAGGGAGGTGGGATGTCTGGAGGGTGGAGGGAGGTGGGATGTGTGGAGGGAGGTGGGATGTGTGGAGGGTGGAGGGATGTGTGGAGGGTGGAGGGTGGTAGGATGTGTGGAGGGTGGAGGGTGGAGGGTGGAGGGATGTGTGGAGGGTGGAGGGTGGTGGGATGTGTGGAGGATGGTGGGTGCAGGGATGTGTGGAGGATGGAGGGTGGTGGGATGTGTGGAGTGTGGAGGGTGGAGGGTGGTGGGATGTGTGGAAGGTGGTCGGTGGAGGGATGTGTGGAGGATGGAGGGAGGTGGGATGTGTGGAGGGTGGAGGGTGGTGGGATGTGTGGAGGGTGGAGGGTGGAGGGTGGAGGGATGTGTGGAGGGTGGTCGGTGGAGGGATGTGTGGAGGATGGAGGGTGGTGGGTGGAGGGATGTGTGGCGGATGGAGGATGGAGGGTGGAGGGATGTGTGGAGGATGGAGGGTGGTGGGTGGAGGGATGTGTGGAGGATGGAGGATGGAGGGTGGAGCGATGTGTGGAGGGTGGAGGGTGGTGGGATGTGTGGAGGGTGGAGGGTGGAGGGATGTGTGGAGGGTGGAGTGAGGTGGGATGTGTGGAGGGTGGAGGGTGGTGGGATGTCTGGAGGGTGGAGGGTGGTGGGATGTGTGGAGGGTGGAGGGAGGAGGGATGTGTGGAGGATGGAGGGAGGTGGGATGTGTGGAGGGTGGAGGGAGGAGGGATGTGTGGAGGATGGAGGGAGGTGGGATGTTTGGAGGATGGAGGGTGGTGGGATGTGTGGAGGGTGGAGGGTGGTGGGATGTGTGGAGGGTGGAGGGTGGTGGGATGTGTGGAGGGTGGAGGGTGGTGGGATGTGTGGAGGGTGGAGGGTGGTGGGATGTGTGGAGGGTGGAGGGTGGTGGGATGTGTGGAGGGTGAAGGGTGCAGGGATGTGTGGAGGATGGAGGATGGAGGGTGGTGGGATGTGTGGAGGATGGAGGGAGGTGGGATGTGTGGAGGGTGGAGGGAGGAGGGATGTGTGGAGGATGGAGGGAGGTGGGATGTGTGGAGGGTGGAGGGTGGTGGGATGTGTGGAGGGTGGAGGGTGGAGGGATGTTTGGAGGATGGAGGGTGGTGGGATGTGTGGAGGGTGGAGGGTGGAGGGATGTGTGGAGGATGGAGGATGGAGGGTGGTGGGATGTGTGGAGGATGGAGGATGGAGGGTGGTGGGATGTGTGGAGGATGGAGGGTGGAGGGATGTGTGGAGGGTGGAGGGAGGTGGGATGTGTGGAGGGTGGAGGGTGGTGGGATGTGTGGAGGATGGAGGGTGTAGGGTGGTGGGATGTGTGGATGATGGAGGGAGGTGGGATGTGTGGAGGGTGGTGGGATGTGTGGAGGGTGGAGGGTGGAGGGATGTGTGGAGGGTGGAGGGTGGAGGGATGTGTGGAGGGTGGTGGGATGTGTGGAGGGTGGAGGGTGGAGGGATGTGTGTAGGATGGAGGGAGGTGGGATGTGTGGAGGGTGGTGGGATGTGTGGAGGGTGGAGGGTGGTGGGATGTGCGGAGGGTGGAGGGTGGAGGGATGTGTGGAGGATGGAGGATGGAGGGTGGTGGGATGTGTGGAGGGTGGAGGGTGGTGGGATGTGTGGAGGGTGGAGGGTGGAGGGATGTGTGGAGGATGGAGGATGGAGGGAGGTGGGATGTGTGGAGGGTGGAGGGAGGAGGGATGTGTGGATGATGGAGGGAGGTGGGATGTGTGGAGGGTGGAGGGTGGTGGGATGTGTGGAGGGTGGAGGGATGTGTGTAGGATGGAGGGTGGTGGGATGTGTGGAGGGTGGAGGGTGGAGGGATGTGTGGAGGGTGGTGGGATGTGTGGAGGATGGAGGGAGGTGGGATGTGTGGAGGATGGAGGGTGGTGGGATGTGTGGAGGGTGGAGGGTGGAGGGATGTGTGGAGGGTGGAGCGTGGTGGGATGTGTGGAGGGTGGAGGGAGGTGGGATGTGTGGAGCGTGGAGGGTGGTGGGTGGTGGGATGTGTGGAGGATGGAGGGTGGAGGGTGGTGGGATGTGTGGAGGATGGAGGGAGGTGGGATGTTTGGAGGATGGAGGGTAGTGGGATGTTTGGAGGATGGAGGGCGGAGGGTGGTGGGATGTGGGGAGGATGGAGGGAGGTGGGATGTTTGGAGGATGGAGGGTGGAGGGATGTGTGGAGGGTGGAGGGAGGTGGGATGTGTGGAGGGTGGAGGGAGGTGGGATGTTTGGAGGATGGAGGATGGAGGGTGGTGGGATGTGTGGAGGGTGGAGGGAGGTGGGATGTGTGGAAGGTGGAGGGAGGAGGGATGTGTGGAGGATGGAGGGTGGTGGGATGTGTGGAGGGTGGAGGGTGGAGGGATGTGTGGAGGATGGAGGGAGGTGGGATGTGTGGAGGGTGGAGGGTGGTGGGATGTGTGGAGGGTGGAGGGTGGAGGGATGTGTGGAGGGTGGAGGGAGGAGGGATGTGTGGAGGGTGGAGGGTGGTGGGATATTTGGAGGATGGAGGGTGGAGGGAGGGGGGATGTGTGGAGGGTGGAGGGTGGAGGGATGTGTGGAGGGTGGAGGGAGGAGGGATGTGTGGAGGGTGGAGGGTGGTGGGATATTTGGAGGATGGAGGGTGGAGGGAGGTGGGATGTGTGGAGGGTGGAGGGTGGTGGGATGTGTGGAGGGTGGAGGGTGGAGGGATGTGTGGAGGGTGGAGGGTGGTGGGATATTTGGAGGATGGAGGGTGGAGGGAGGGGGGATGTGTGGAGGGTGGAGGGTGGTGGGATGTGTGGAGGATGGAGGGTTGTGGGATGTGTGGAGGGTGGAGGGTGGAGGGATGTGTGGAGGGTGGAGGGAGGAGGGATATGTGGAGGATGGAGGGAGGTGGGATGTGTGGAGGATGGAGGGTGGTGGGATATGTGGAGGGTGGAGGGTGGAGGGATGTGTGGAGGATGGAGGGAGGTGGGATGTGTGGAGGGTGGAGGGTGGTGGGATGTGTGGAGGATGGAGGGTGGTGGGATGTGTGGAGGATGGAGGGAGGTGGGATGTTTGGAGGATGGAGGATGGATGGTGGTGGGATGTGTGGAGGGTGGAGGGAGGTGGGATGTGTGGAGGGTGGAGGGTGGTGGGATGTTTGGAGGATGGAGGGTGGTGGGATGTGTGGAGGGTGGAGGGTGGAGGGATGTGTGGAGGATGGAGGATGGAGGGTGGTGGGATGTGTGGAGGATGGAGGATGGAGGGTGGTGGGATGTGTGGAGGATGGAGGGTGGAGGGATTTGTGGAGGGTGGAGGGAGGTGGGATGTGTGGAGGGTGGAGGGTGGTGGGATGTGTGGAGGGTGGAGGGTGGAGGGATGTGTGGAGGGTGGAGGGTGGTGGGATGTGTGGAGGATGGAGGGTGGAGGGTGGTTGGATGTGTGGATGATGGAGGGAGGTGGGATGTGTGGAGGGTGGTGGGATGTGTGGAGGGTGGAGGGTGGAGGTATGTGTGGAGGGTGGAGCGTGGTGGGATGTGTGGAGGGTGGAGGGAGGTGGGATGTTTGGAGGATGGAGGGTGGTGGGATGTTTGGAGAATGGAGGGCGGAGGGTGGTGGGATGTGTGGAGGATGGAGGGAGGTGGGATGTTTGGAGGATGGAGGGTGGAGGGATGTGTGGAGGGTGGAGGGAGGTGGGATGTGTGGAGGGTGGAGGGAGGTGGGATGTTTGGAGGATGGAGGATGGAGGGTGGTGGGATGTGTGGAGGATGGAGGGTGGTGGGATGTGTGGAGGGTGGAGGGTGGAGGGATGTGTGGAGGATGGAGGGAGGTGGGATGTGTGGAGGGTGGAGGGTGGTGGGAGGTGTGGAGGATGGAGGGTGGTGGGATGTTTGGAGGATGGAGGGTGGAGGGAGGGGGGATGTGTGGAGGGTGGAGGGTGGTGGGATGTGTGGAGGATGGAGGGTTGTGGGATGTGTGGAGGGTGCAGGGTGGAGGGATGTGTGGAGGGTGGAGGGAGGAGGGATATGTGGAGGATGGAGGGAGGTGGGATGTGTGGAGGATGGAGGGTGGTGGGATGTGTGGAGGGTGGAGGGTGGAGGGATGTGTGGAGGATGGAGGGAGGTGGGATGTGTGGAGGGTGGAGGGTGGTGGGATGTGTGGAGGATGGAGGGTGGTGGGATGTGTGGAGGATGGAGGGAGGTGGGATGTTTGGAGGATGGAGGATGGAGGGTGGTGGGATGTGTGGAGGGTGGAGGGAGGTGGGATGTGTGGAGGGTGGAGGGTGGTGGGATGTGTGGAGGGTGGAGGGTGGAGGGATGTTTGCAGGATGGAGGGTGGTGGGATGTGTGGAGGGTGGAGGGTGGAGGGATGTGTGGAGGATGGAGGATGGATGGTGGTGGGATGTGTGGAGGATGGAGGATGGAGGGTGGAGGGATGTGTGGAGGGTGGAGGGAGGTGGGATGTGTGGAGGGTGGAGGGTGGAGGGATGTGTGGAGGGTGGAGGGTGGAGGGATGTGTGGAGGGTGGAGGGTGGTGGGATGTGTGGAGGATGGAGGGTGGAGGGTGGTGGGATGTGTGGAGGATGGAGGATGGAGGGTGGTGGGATGTGTGGAGGGTGGAGGGTGGAGGGATGTGTGGAGGGTGGAGGGTGGTGGGATGTGTGGAGGGTGGATGGTGGAGGTATGTGTGGAGGGTGGAGCGTGGTGGGATGTGTGGAGGGTGGAGGGAGGTGGGATGTGTGGAGGGTGGAGGGTGGTGGGTGGTGGGATGTGTGGAGGATGGAGGGAGGTGGGATGTTTGGAGGATGGAGGGTGGTGGGATGTTTGGAGGATGGAGGGCGGAGGGTGGTGGGATGTGTGGAGGATGGAGGGCGGAGGGTGGTGGGATGTGTGGAGGATGGAGGGAGGTGGGATATTTGGAGGATGGAGGGTGGAGGGATGTGTGGAGGGTGGAGGGAGGTGGGATGTGTGGAGGGTGGAGGGAGGTGGGATGTTTGGAGGATGGAGGATGGAGGGTGGTGGGATGTGTGGAGGGTGGAGGTAGGTGGGATGTGTGGAGGGTGGAGGGAGGAGGGATGTGTGGAGGATGGAGGGTGGTGGGATATGTGGAGGGTGGAGGGTGGAGGGATATGTGGAGGATGGAGGGAGGTGGGATGTGTGGAGGATGGAGGGTGGTGGGATGTGTGGAGGTTGGAGGGTGGAGGGATGTGTGGAGGATGGAGGGAGGTGGGATGTGTGGAGGGTGGAGGGAGGTGGGATGTGTGGAGGATGGAGGATGGAGGGTGGTGGGATGTGTGGAGGGTGGAGGTAGGTGGGATGTGTGGAGGGTGGAGGGAGGAGGGATGTGTGGAGGATGCAGGGTGGTGGGATATGTGGAGGGTGGAGGGTGGAGGGATGTGTGGAGGATGGAGGGAGGGGGGATGTGTGGAGGGTGGAGGGTGGTGGGATGTGTGAAGGATGGAGGGTTGTGGGATGTGTGGAGGGTGGAGGGTGGAGGGATGTGTGGAGGGTGGAGGGAGGAAGGATATGTGGAGGATGGAGGGAGGTGGGATGTGTGGAGGATGGAGGGTGGTGGGATGTGTGGAGTGTGGAGGGTGGAGGGATGTGTGGAGGATGGAGGGAGGTGGGATGTGTGCAGGGTGGAGGGTGGTGGGATGTGTGGAGGATGGAGGGTGGTGGGATGTTTGGAGGATGGAGGGTGGAGGGAGGGGGGATGTGTGGAGGGTGGAGGGTGGTGGGATGTGTGGAGGATGGAGGGAGGTGGGATGTTTGGAGGATGGAGGATGGAGGGTGGTGGGATGTGTGGAGGGTGGAGGGAGGTGGGATGTGTGGAGGGTGGAGGGAGGTGGGATGTGTGGAGGGTGGAAGGAGGTGGGATGTGTGGAGGGTGGAGGGTGGAGCGTTGTGTGGAGGATGGAGGGTGGTGGGATATGTGGAGGATGGAGGGTGGTGGGATGTTTGGAGGATGGAGGGTGGAGGGAGGAGGGATGTGTGGAGGGTGGAGGGTGGTGGGATGTGTAGAGGATGGAGGGAGGTGGGATGTGTGGAGGGTGGAGGGTGGTGGGATATGTGGAGGATGGAGGGTGGTGGGATATGTGGAGGATGGAGGGTGGTGGGATGTTTGGAGGATGGAGGGTGGAGGGAGGAGGGATGTGTGGAGGGTGGAGGGTGGTGGGATGCGTGGAGGATGGAGGGAGGTGGGATGTGTGGAGGGTGGAGGGAGGTGGGATGTGTGGAGGGTGGAGGGTGGTGGGATGTTTGGAGGATGGAGGGTGGTGGGATGTCTGGAGGGTGGAGGGAGGAGGGATGTGTGGACGATGGAGGATGGAGGGTGGTGGGATGTGTGGAGGGTGGAGGGAGGTGGGATGTGTGGAGGGTGGAGGTGGGAGGGATGTGTGGAGGATGGAGGGTGGTGGGATGTGTGGAGGATGGAGGGTGGTGGGATGTGTGGAGGGTGGAGGGTGGAGGGATATGTGGAGGATGGAGGGAGGTGGGATGTTTGTAGGATGGAGGGTGGAGGGATGTGTGGATTGTGGAGGGTGGAGGGATGTGTGGAGGATGGAGGGAGGTGGGATGTTTGGAGGATGGAGGGTGGTGGGATGTGTGGAGGGTGGAGGGAGGAGGGATGTGTGGAGGATGGAGGGAGGTGGGATGTTTGGAGAATGGAGGATGGAGGGTGGTGGGATGTGTGGAGGGTGGAGGGAGGTGGGATGTGTGGAGGATGGAGGATGGAGGGAGGTGGGATGTGTGGAGGGTGGAGGGTGGTGGGATATGTGGAGGATGGAGGGTGGTGGGATGTGTGGAGGATGGAGGGTGGAGGGTGGTGGGATATGTGGAGGGTGGAGGGTGGTGGGATGTGTGGAGGGTGGATGGATGTGTGGAGGATGGAGGATGGAGGGTGGTGGGATGTGTGGAGGATGGAGGGCGGTGGGATGTGTGGAGGATGGAGGGTGGAGGGTGGTGGGATGTGTGGAGGGTGAAGGGTGGAGGGATGTGTGGAGGATGGACGATGGAGGGTGTAGGGATGTGTGGAGGATGGAGGGTGGAGGGTGGTGGGATGTGTGGAGGATGGAAGATGGAGGGAGGTGGGGTGTTTGGAGGGTGGTGGGATATGTGGAGGGTGGAGGGTGGTGGGATGTGTGGAGGATGGAGGGTGGTGGGATGGGTGGAGGGTGGAGGATGGAGGGTGGAGGGATGTGTGGAGGGTGGAGGGTAGTGGGATGTGCGGAGGGTGGTGGGTGGAGGGATGTGTGGAGGGTGGTGGGTGGAGGGATGTGTGGAGGATGGAGGGTGGTGGGATATGTGGAGGATGGAGGATGGAGGGTGGAGGGATGTGTGGAGGATGGAGGATGGAGGGTGGTGGAATATGTGGAGGATGGAGGGTGGTGGGATGTGTGGAGGATGGAGGGTGGAGGGTGGAGGGATGTGTGGAGGGTGGAGGGTGGAGGGTGGAGGGATGTGTGGAGGATGGAGGATGGAGGGTGGTGGAATATGTGGAGGATGGAGTGTGGTGGGATGTGTGGAGGATGGAGGGTGGAGGGTGCAGGGATGTGTGGAGGGTGGAGGGTGGTGGGATTTGTGGAGGGTGGAGGGTGGTGGGATGTGTGGAGGGTGGAGGGTGGAGGGTGGAGGGATGTGTGGAGGGTGGAGGGTGGTGGGATGTGTGGATGGTGGAGGGTGGAGGGATGTGTGGAGGATGGAGGGAGGTGGGATGTTTGGAGGATGGAGGGTGGTGGGATGTGTGGAGGGTGGAGGGTGGTGGGATGTTTGGAGGGTGGAGGGTGGAGGGATATGTGGAAGATGGAGGGAGGAGGGATGTGTGGAGGATGGAGGGAGGTGGGATGTTTGGAGGATGGAGGGTGGTGGGATGTGTGGAGGGTGGATGGTGGTGGGATGGGTGGAGGGTGGAGGGTGGAGGGATGTGTGGAGGGTGGAGGGAGGTGGGATGTGTGGAGGGTGGAGGGTGGTGGGATGTGTGGAGGATGGAGGATGGAGGGTGGTGGGATGTGTGGAGGATGGAGGGTGGAGGGATGTGTGGAGGGTGGAAGGAGGTGGGATGTGTGGAGAGTGGAGGGTGGAGGGATGTGTGGAGGGTGGAGGGATGTGTGGAGGTTGGAGGGTGGAGGGTGGTGGGATGTGTGGAGGGTGGAGGGTGGAGGGATGTGTGGAGGATGGAGGGTGGAGGGTGGTGGGATGTGTGGAGGGTGGAGGGTGGAGGGATGTGTGGAGGATGGAGGATGGAGGGTGGTGGAATATGTGGAGGATGGAGTGTGGTGGGATGTGTGGAGGATGGAGGGTGGAGGGTGCAGGGATGTGTGGAGGGTGGAGGGTGGTCGGATGTGTGGAGGGTGGAGGGTGGTGGTATTTGTGGAGGGTGGAGGATGGTGGGATGTGTGGAGGGTGGAGGGTGGAGGGATGTGTGGAGGATGGAGGGTGGTGGGATGTTTGGAGGATGGAGGGTGGTGGGATGTGTGGAGGGTGGAGGGTGGTGGGATGTGTTGAGGGTGGAGGGTGGAGGGATGTGTGGAGGATGGAGGGAGGTGGGATGTTTGGAGGATGGAGGGTGGTGGGATGTGTGGAGGGTGGAGGGTGGTGGGATGTGTGGAGGGTGGAGGGTGGAGGGATATGTGGAAGATGGAGGAAGGAGGGATGTGTGAAGGATGGAGGGAGGTGGGATGTTTGGAGGATGGAGGGTGGTGGGATGTGTGGAGGGTGGATGGTGGTGGGATGGGTGGAGGGTGGAGGGTGGAGGGATGTGTGGAGGGTGGAGGGAGGTGGGATGTGTGGAGGGTGGAGGGTGGTGGGATGTGTGGAGGATGGAGGATGGAGGGTGGTGGGATGTGTGGAGGATGGAGGGTGGAGGGATGTGTGGAGGGTGGAAGGAGGTGGGATGTGTGGAGAGTGGTGGGTGGAGGGATGTGTGGAGGGTGGAGGGTGGAGGGATGTGTGGAGGATGGAGGGTTGAGGGTGGTGGGATGTGTGGAGGGTGGAGGGTGGAGGGATGTGTGGAGGATGGAGGGTGGAGGGTGGTGGGATGTGTGGAGGGTGGAGGGTGGAGGGATGTGTGGAGGATGGAGGGTGGAGCGTGGTGGGATGTGTGGAGGGTGGAGGGTGGTGGGATGTGTGGAGGGTGGAGGGTGGAGGGATGTGTGGAGGATGGAGGGTGGAGCGTGGTGGGATGTGTGGAGGATGGAGGATGGAGGGTGGAGGGTATGTGGAGGATGGAGGATGGAGGGTGGAGGGATGTGTGGAGGATGGAGGGTGGAGGGTGGAGGGATGTGTGGAGGATGGAGGGTGGAGGGTGGTGGGATGTGTGGAGGATGGAGGATGGAGGGTGGAGGGTGGTGGGATGTGTGGAGGGTGGAGGGATGTGTGGAGGATGGAGGGTGGAGGGTGGTGGGATGTGTGGAGGGTGGAGGGTGGAGGCATGTGTGGAGGGTGGAGGGTGGAGGGTGGTGGGATGTGTGGAGGATGGAGGATGGAGGGTGGAGGGATGTGTGGAGGATGGAGGGTGGAGGGATGTGTGGAGGATGGAGGGTGGAGGGTGGAGGGATGTGTGGAGGATGGAGGATGGAGGGTGGAGGGATGTGTGGAGGATGGAGGATGGAGGGTGGTGGGATGTGTGGAGCGTGGAGGGTGGTGGGATGTTTGGAGGGTGGAGGGTGGAGGGATATGTGGAAGATGGAGGGAGGAGGGATGTGTGGAGGATGGAGGGAGGTGGGATGTTTGGAGGATGGAGGGTGGTGGGATGTGTGGAGGGTGGATGGTGGTGGGATGGGTGGAGGGTGGAGGGTGGAGGGATGTGTGGAGGGTGGAGGGAGGTGGGATGTGTGGAGGGTGGAGGGTGGTGGGATGTGTGGAGGATGGAGGATGGAGGGTGGTGGGATGTGTGGAGGATGGAGGGTGGAGGGATGTGTGGAGGGTGGAAGGAGGTGGGATGTGTGGAGAGTGGAGGGTGGAGGGATGTGTGGAGGGTGGAGGGATGTGTGGAGGTTGGAGGGTGGAGGGTGGTGGGATGTGTGGAGGGTGGAGGGTGGAGGGATGTGTGGAGGATGGAGGGTGGAGGGTGGTGGGATGTGTGGAGGGTGGAGGGTGGAGGGATGTGTGGAGGATGGAGGATGGAGGGTGGTGGAATATGTGGAAGATGGAGTGTGGTGGGATGTGTGGAGGATGGAGGGTGGAGGGTGCAGGGATGTGTGGAGGGTGGAGGGTGGTGGGATGTGTGGAGGGTGGAGGGTGGAGGGATGTGTGGAGGATGGAGGGTGGTGGGATGTGTGTAGGGTGGAGGGTGGAGGGTGGAGGGATGTGTGGAGGGTGGAGGATGGAGGGAGGAGGGATGTGTGGAGGATGGAGGGAGGTGGGATGTTTGGAGGATGGAGGGTGGTGGGATTTGTGGAGGGTGGATGGTGGTGGGATGGGTGGAGGGTGGAGGGTGGAGGGATGTGTGGAGGGTGGAGGGAGGTGGGATGTGTGGAGGGTGGAGGGTGGAGGGTGGTGGGATGTGTGGAGGATGGAGGATGGAGGGTGGAGGGTGGTGGGATGTGTGGAGGGTGGAGGGTGGAGGCATGTGTGGAGGGTGGAGGGTGGAGGGTGGAGGGTGGTGGGATGTGTGGAGGATGGAGGGTGGTGGAATATGTGGAGGATGGAGGGTGGAGGACAGGTCTCAAGGGCTGGAGTGAGAGCGTGCCTGTGTGGCGAGGCATGGCCCAGAGGCCCCGGCTTTGGAGCCAAGAGCCTGGGATGGGGGCAGGTGTGCGGTGACCGGAGGGGACACTGGGAGAGGCCAGAGGCCACGATGCGGGAACCAAGGCCCGGCTCGTTGCCGGAGAGGTAAGGAGAGCGGTGCGAGGTTTTTTGCGGATCAGCCTGGCGACTGGGTGAAGAGCGGATTGTGGGGTCAGCACGGGAGCAGGACCACCTGGACGTGTCCACAGGAGCCCGCGTGAAAGGCTCCTGTGGTCTGGACCAGGGCACGCAGGTATTAGTGGTTAGGACCAGTCTTGGGACGATTTTTGTTGTTGCCAGATAGTTAAAGGGCTTAAAAATAAAATCAAAGCTGGACACAGTGGCTCATGCCTGTCCTCCCAGCTCTTTGGGAGGCCAGTGGGGGAGGATCCCTTGAGCCCAGATGGCTGCAGTGAACCACAATCACATCAGAGCACTCTAGCCGAGGTGAAAGGGCAAGACCCTGTCTCAAAAAATAATTTTTTTTTTGAGACGGGGTCTCGCTCTGTCGCCCAGGCTGGAGTGCAGTGGCGCGATCTCAGCTCACTGCAAGCTCCACCTCCCAGGTTCACACCATTCTCCTGCCTCAGCCTCCCAAGTAGCTGGGACTACAGGCGCCCATCACCACACCCAGCTAATGTTTTGTATTTTTAGATCTCCTGACCTCGTGATCTGCCCGCCTTGGCCGGCCGCGGTGGCTCATGACTGTAATCCCAGCACTTTGGGAGGCCGAGGTGGGCGGATCACGAGGTCAGTAGATCGAGACCATCCTGGCTAACACGGCGAAACCCTGTCTCTACTAAAAATACAAAAAATTAGCCGGGCGTGGTAGCGGGCACCTGTAGTCCCAGCTACTCGGGAGGCTGAGGCAGGAGAATGGCGTGAACCCGGGAGGCGGAGCTTGCAGTGAGCCGAGATCGCGCCCCTGCACTCCAGCCTGGACGACAGAGCGAGACTCCGTCTCAAAAAATAAATAAATAAAATAAAATAAAACACATATATCCATATATCCAACATTATTGATCCTGTATAAAAGGTTTAAGGAAGTTTAAGTTAGTTTGTAAGTAAGCCCAAATATTAATCAAAGGCTTCTTTGTAAGCAGCTGTTATGATTTCCTACATCATAAGTAGAATATTGAGGTTTGTAACTAGAAGTTGTATATTGTGTGGCTATGTTACTGAATGCACACAAGTTTGAAATTACTATTGAGCTCAATCCTTTTTTAAAAAAATGAAAGGTCTCACATGTTTATTACTGAACCCAGCCAACCAACCCATTCATAACAGATTCAGAGAGAAAAAATAGATCCCCAGGCCGGGTGCAGTGGCTCACACCTGTAATCCCAGCATTTTGGGAGGCAGAGGCAGAGGCAGATCACCTGAGGCTGGGAATTCAAGACCAGCCCGACCAACATGGTGAAACCCCGTCTCTACTAAAAATGCAAAAAATTAGCCAGGCGTGGTGGTGGGCGCCTGTAGCCCCAGCTACTCGGGAGGCTGAGGCAGAAGAATGGCGTGAACCCAGAAGGCGGAGCTGGCAGTGAGCCGAGATCGTGCCACTGCACTCCAGCCTGGGCGACAGAGCGAGACTCCGTCTCAAAAAAAAAAAAAAAAATAGAAAATTAGCCGGGCGTGGTGGCGCATGCCTGTAATCCCAGCTACTCGGGAGGCTGAGGCAGGAGAATCACTTGAACCCGGGAGGTAAAGGTTATGGTGAGCCAAGATTGCGCCACTGCACTCTAGCCTGGGCAACAAGAGCAAACTCTGTCTCAAAAAGAAAAAGAAAAGAAAAAAGAAAAAATTTATTCCCAGTAAAACACGTTCAACTCTCCAGATCGTGGTGACATTTCCAGCTTGATGTGGTAACGTGGTTGTGAGCTTCAGGTATGACCTTCAGCATAAATACGTGTGCCATCTCCCGTGCAATTCTTACAGACCCAGCTTGGCTGTTCTCCAGTGTCTCCTTTGGGAGTTGTACCTGATTTTATTACCAGTTTTCATCTGAATCCACTGGGGAATGGGACGATTTTGCTTTTGTTTCTTGGCCAGGAATTGCTTAATTCTGAAAGTCTGGTGAGAAGACACGGCGAGAATCCGGGTCCAGCACAGATGATGGCGACAGCCGAGAAGGGAAGGTAAGGGAGGGGGCTCAAGCTTTTATCGTTATGGCACCTCCTGTGTCTATTATGCTTTCTTCCATGATCTTTGTTAGTATGTTAATGACATTGTTAATATATCCACACCTGCTTCCTTTTACTTAATATTTGTGTGGTATGCTTCTTTCCATTGCTTGATGTTCAAACTTGCTGTGTCTTTATGTTTCAGATGATTCTTGTCTCTGGAAGCCACACAGAGCCAGTTGTTTGTTTTGTTTCTTTCTTTCTTTCTTTCT
Source organism: Pan paniscus (assembly GCF_029289425.2). Classification (NCBI taxonomy): domain Eukaryota; kingdom Metazoa; phylum Chordata; class Mammalia; order Primates; family Hominidae; genus Pan; species Pan paniscus. Next base: position 227,244,589 of record NC_073249.2, on the reverse strand, counting down.
TTCTTTTGAGACGGAGTTTCGTTCTTGTCCCCCAGGCTGGAGTGCAATGGCACGATCTCGGCTCACTGCAACCTCCGCCTCCCAGGTTCAAGCAATTCTCCTGCCTCAGCCTCCCAAGTAGCTGGGATTACAGGCACCTGCCACCAAGCCCCACTAATTTTTTGTATTTTTAGTAGAGACGGGGTTTCACTGTGTTGGCCAGGCTGGTTTTGAACTCCTGACCTCAGGCAATCCACCCGCCTTGGCCTCCCAAAGTGCTGGGATTACAGGTGTGAGCCACCACGCCCAGCATTTTCATTTTTATTTTTGAGACACGGTCTTGCTCTGTTGCCCAGGCTGGAGTGCAGTGTCGCAATCTCGGCTCACTGCATCCTCTGCCTCCCGGGTTCAAGCCATTCTCGTGCCTCAGCCTCCCGAGTAGCTGGGACTGCAGGCACACACCACCACGCCTGGCTATTTTTTTTTTAGAGGTGGGGTCTCACTATGTTGCCCAGGCTGGTCTCAAACTCCCAGGCTCAAGCGATCCTCTAGGCTTTGCTTCCAAAGTGCTGAAATTACAGATGTGAGCCACCATGCCCTGCCTGATTTTTTTGTTTTTTGTTTTTTGTTTTTAACCAGCCTGACAATCTTGGTCATTTAGTCCACATGAATTTTGGGCTTTTGGCCTGGAGAACTATGAGAGAATACATTTCTGTGGTGTGAAGTTTAACACCCAGTTTGTGGTACATTGTTCAGCAACCCCAGGAAACTAAAGCAAGTGACTGCAGGTCTGGTCACCTTCCTCGGTGCCTGTGCCTGGGGTTGGTTCTGTCGAAGCAGGAAGACAACTGGCAGAGATGGTATGAAGTAACCAAAAGGAAAGGAAGATTCTAGCACCGTACGTCAGCATTAAGAAATCAGGAAACGGGCCAGGTGCAGTGGCTCACGCCTGTAATCTCAGCACTTTGGGAGGATGAGGTGGGGGGATCACGAGGTCAGGAGATCGAGACCATCCTGGGTAACACGGTGAAACCCCGTCTCTACTAAAAATACAAAAAATTAGCCAGGCGTGGTGGTGGGCGCCTGTAGTCCCAGCTATTCGGGAGGCTGAGGCAGGAGAATTGCTTGAGCCCTGGAGGCGGAGCTTGCAGTGAGCTGAGATGGCACCACTGCACTCCAGCCTGGGCGACAGCAAGACTCCGTCTCAAAAAAAAAAAAAAAGAAAAGAAATCAGGAAACATATACCATGTTTAACAGGGCATCTAAAATGATAAAAATAAATAGAAAATCCTGGGTTTTTTGTTTGTTTTGCTTGGGTTTGGTTTGGTTTTGAGACAGGGTCTCGCTCTGTCACCCAGGCTGGAGTGCAGTGGTGCGATCACAGCTCACTGCAGCCTCCACCTCCCGGGTTCAAGCTATCCTCCCACCTCAGCCTCCAAAGTAGCCAGGACTACAGGTGTGCGCCACCACGCCCGGCCAATTTTTTTATGTATTGCAGGGACAGGGTTTCACCATGTTGCCCAGGCTGGTCTCAAACTCCTGGGCTCAAGCCATCTGCCTGCCTCGGCCTCCCAAAGTCCTGGGACTGTGGTGTTTGTTTGTTTGAGACAGGGTCTTGTTCTTGTCACCCAGGCTGGAGGGCAGTGGCGCGATCTCAGCTCACTGCAACCTCCACCTCCAGGGCTCAAGCAATTCTCCTGCCTCAGCCTCTCGAGTAGCTGGGACTACAGGTGTGCGCCACCACACCCAGCTAATTTTTGTATTTTTAGTAGAGGTGGGGTTTCACCATGTTGGCTAGTCTGGTCTTGAACTCCTGACCTCAAGTGATTTGCCCGCCTCGTCCTCCCAAAGCGCTGGGATCACAGGCGTGAGCCGCCACCCCGCCTCCTCTTTGGTTTTCAGATGCTGACAATTTTGGTGACCCCTGAGGTTTGCTGGGAGACGGGGAAGGGCCAGGATTCATATTCAGAATATGTTGATTTTTCACTCTTACACTTGTTTATTTAAAAATTATTTATTTATTTATTTGAATCTTATTTAAATATTTTATTTATTTGTTTATTACTGAGTCTTAGCTATCCTTCTCTTGTTATGTGCTGTGTGTAACAACGACAATTTGGGAACAGCCTAAGTATTCAGTGATGTGGGATGGGTTAACTGAATTAACTCTGTACTGTAACAGGCTCATTCTTCCATGGGAAACATGCAGTTGTTAAAACAACCTGCACAGATGCGTCCACCAACACGGATAGATGCGTGTTTTTGTTTTTTGGGTTTTTTTTTTTTTTTTTTTTTGAGACAGGGTCTCGCTCTCTCACCCAGGCTGGAGTGCAGTGATGCGATCTCGGCTCACTGCAGCCTCCGCCTCCCAGGCTCAAGTGATTCTCCTGCCTCAGCCTCCCAAGTATCTGGGATTACAGGCGCCCACCACCACGCCCAGCTAATTTTTGTATTTTTAGTAGAGATGGGGTTTCACCATGTTGGCCAGGCTGGTCTCAAACTCCTGACCTCAGGTGATCCACCCGCCTCGGTCTCTCAAAGTGCTGGGATTACAGGTGTGAGCCACCACGCCCGGCCCATGCCCAGCTAATTGTTCGCATTTTTAGTAGGGACAGAATTTCACCATATTGGCCAGGCTGGTCTTGAACTCCTGACCTCAGGTGATCTGCCTGCCTCGGCCTCCCAAAGTGCTGGGATTACAGGCGTGAGCCACTGTACCTGGCCTTTTTTGTTGTTGTTGTATTTTTAGTAGAGATGGGGTTTCGCCATGTAGGTCAGGCTGGTCTCGAACTCCTGATCTCAAATGATCCTCCCGCCTCAGCCTCCTGAAATGCCGGCATTACAGGCCATTACAGGCATAAGCCGCCTGGCCTGGATAGATGTTTATGATACACTGTTGCATGAATGAAGCAAGTTACAAAACGGTGAAAGTATGGTGAGGCCTTTTCACCTTTGCTTTTTATTGATGTGAAATTCATATAACATAAAACTAACCATTTTAAAGAATGAAATCCAGTGGCGTTTAGTTATTTACCACGTTGTCCGACCATCACCTCTGTGGAGTTCTGAAACGTTGTCACCCCCAAAGGGGCTTGTGGCTCTGAAGCAATCACCCCCTACTCCCCCTCCCTGGCCCCCGGTAACGGGGTCGGCTTCCTGTGCTGCGGGTCTACCAGTTCCGGTTGTTTCCCCTGCGGTGAATGGAACCAACACTCTGCGGCCTTCGTGTCTGGCTCTTCCCACTTAGCATAACGTTTTCAAGGTTCTTTCACATGAATCAGTGCCTCAGTCCTTTTCATGGCTGCATAATATTCCGTTGTGTGGACATTCCACACTTTGTGTGTCCATCCATCACTGATGGACGTGTGCTCCGTTCCTGCTACTTGTTTATTGTAAACTGTGCTGCCATGGACATTTGTATGCAAGTATTTGAACACCTATTTTCAATTCTTTTGGACACATGCCTAGAGGTGGAACTGCTGGGTTCCCGATAATTCTGTTGAATGTTTTGAGCATCGCGGCGGCCGCACTGTTTTACATTCTCAACAGCAATGCATGTACCAGGATTCCAGTTCCTCTGTGTATTCCCCAGTGCTTGTTACTGCCTTTTTGTTTATTTTATATTATTTTTTGAGACTGTCTTGCTCTGCTGCCCAGGCTGGAGTGCATTGGTGCAATCTTGGCTCACCACAATCTCTGCCTCCTGGGTTCAAGGGATTCTCCCGCCTCAGCCTCCCAAGTAGCTGGGATTACAGGCGTGCACCACCACGCCCAGCTGATTTTTGTATTTTTAGTAGAGATGGGGTTTCTACTAAAAGTGTTGGCCAGGCTGGTCTCAAACTCCTTACCTTAGATGATCCGCCCGCCTCAGCCTCCCAAAGTGTTGGGATTGCAGGCGTGAGCCACCGCACCCGGCCTGGCCTTTATTTTTATTATTATAGTCATACCAGTAGGAAATAGCATCTCACTGGGGTTTTGATTTGCATTTCCCCAATTAATAATGATGTTGAACATCACTTTACAGCCGTTTCTATGTCATTGGAGAAATGTCTATTGAAGTCTTTTGGCCATTTGAAAATTGAGTTGCCTTTTTTTTAATTTTTATTTTTATTTTTTATTGAGTTGTAAGAGTTCTCTATATGTCCTGGATGCTATGCCCTCATCAGATAGATAATTTGCAAATATTTCTTCCCATTCTATGGATTGTCTTTTCACTTTCTCAATAGTGTCCCAGAGTTCATTTTTGTAGAAAATAAAAGATAGTTCTCTTTTATTAAAAAACAATCTGAGGCTCCAGGTGCAGTGGCTCACGCTTGTAATCCCAGCAGTTTCAGAGGCCGAGGCAGGTGGATCACTTGAGCCCAGGAGTTCGAGATCAGCCTGGGCGACATGGCGAGACCCCCATCTCTACTAAAAATACAAAAAATTAGCCGGGCCTGGTGGTGCACCCCTGTGGTCCCAGCTACGTGGGAGGCTGAGGTGAGAGGATCGCTTTAGCCTGGCAGGTGGAGGTTGCAATGAGATGAGATCGTGCCTCTGCACTCCAGCCTGGGCGACAGAGTGAGAGACCCTGTCTCAAAAACACAAAAACAACAACAAAAAAAACACCAATCTGAGCAAATACTGCCCTAAACCGAGTGTTGTTATCTCTGGGTAGTTTGGAGTTCTTGTTTCTCAATTAACCATGGGGATGTTTTCCAAGTTTACTAATTTTGCAAGTTGGTAAATGGAAAATGAAACCATTAGTCCATGTGACGACAGCTTTAGTGCATCCTGTGAAGGATCTGGAATGCGCGATATTTAGGTGTTTCCAGGGCGTTGGGTGGGGGTGGGGATGCCGTCCGCTGTCCGGAGTCCCCGGCCCTGACAGTGCCTTTGCGACCCTGCCCACCCCCACTTTTGCTTTTCCCTGTCTTTCGGTCATTCGGTTTTGTTTCTTCCGTTCACTCTGGGGCATGCTTCGGGAAAGGGAAACCGAAACTGAAGCCAAATTTGGCCACCAGCGCAGGCTCGGCGGCACGCCCCCTGACGTGTGTGCCTCAGGCTTATAATAGGGCCGGTGCTGCCTGCGGAAGCCGGCGGCTGAGAGGCAGCGAACTCATCTTTGCCAGTACAGGAGCTCGTGCCGTGGCCCACAGCCCACAGCCCACAGCCATGGTAAGGCAGATGTCACAGGTGGGGGGAGGTGGGCTCTGTGCCAGCCCATTTTCGTCTCCCTTCCCCAGCCAAGGTCTCCCAGGGGTGCACGGAGAGCGGAGCTGCTCAGAGCTTGGCCAGGTTCTAAGTGTGCTCCTGAAAGCAGGTCACCCCTGAGATCCTCAGGGTGGGGCACAGAGGGGCACCCTAGCAGGTAAAGGGAGGCCACGGGATGGCGGTGGGCAGCTGGCCTTCTAGTAATGAGCCCTCAGTGCCTTCTGTGCCTGGGGTCCCTGCCGACGGGATGTAGAGGACAGACAGGAGGGAGCACTGTCCCTGAGTACAGGAGCTCGCCCTGCAGCCAGTGCCTTGTGTGTGGTGGGCCTGGGGCTGGCACCGCAGTCTCTGAGCCTGTGTGACGCCTGCAGGGCTGGGACCTGACGGTGAAGATGCTGGCGGGCAACGAATTCCAGGTGTCCCTGAGCAACTCCATGTCGGTGTCAGAGCTGAAGGCGCAGATCACCCAGAAGATCGGCGTGCACGCCTTCCAGCAGCGTCTGGCTGTCCACCCGAGCGGTGTGGCGCTGCAGGACAGGGTCCCCCTTGCCAGCCAGGGCCTGGGCCCCGGCAGCACGGTCCTGCTGGTGGTGGACAAATGCGACGAACCTCTGAACATCCTGGTGAGGAATAACAAGGGCCGCAGCAGCACCTACGAGGTACGGCTGACGCAGACCGTGGCCCACCTGAAGCAGCAAGTGAGCGGGCTGGAGGGTGTGCAGGATGACCTGTTCTGGCTGACCTTCGAGGGGAAGCCCCTGGAGGACCAGCTCCCGCTGGGGGAGTACGGCCTCAAGCCCCTGAGCACCGTGTTCATGAATCTGCGCCTGCGGGGAGGCGGCACAGAGCCTGGCGGGCGGAGCTAAGGGCCTCCACCAGCATCCGAGCAGGATCAAGGGCCGGAAATAAAGGCTGTTGTAAAGAGAAATGGCTGCCTCTGTGTCTGTGCTTGCCCCTCCTCCAGCGTCCACCTCAGACCCCTGGTGATGGGGCGGGAGAAGTCAGGAGGTAGAACCCAGGGTCCATCCTGGTGACCAGGCCTGGGCTGCCAAGCGAAGGGTTAAGGGTTTGCAGTTACAGCTTCGAGGGATCAAAATAGGGAGCCCCCCACCCCGAAACTGAAGTAAGACAGCTCTCCCCGCCCTTTGGGAAATTAACTTCTAGGAAAAGAAAAAGAGATACAGTTGCTGGAGCCCATCCTACCTGTCCTCCATCTGGGACAGCAGACGGCTTAGGCAGGGACCGGCCTGCTCAGCTCAAAAGGGGAGGCTCCCAGTGGGCCCCTGGGAGCAGTAAGGGGTGAGTCCTTGGGGCCTGCCCAGTGGGCTGTGAGGCAGGCTCTCCATAGGAACTGGGGGCTGGGGGCCTCAGCCGTCCCTAGCCCAGCCTACACAGCCTGCTCCACCTGCCTGGGCTGGGCTAGGGAGGGGTAGAGACAGCTCCTGAGCACTCACATCACCACTGGGGCCAGCTGCAGAAGACAGCCTGGGTGGCTAAGCACAGCCCCTCAAGGCTGTGCGTGAAGGAGGGGCCGTGGCCAGCAGTGGAGGGGAGGGGCCGTGGCCAGCAGTGGAGGGGAGGGGCCGTGGCCAGCAGTGGAAGGGAGGGGCCATGGCCAGCAGTGGAGGGGAGGGGCCGGGGAGGGGCCGTGGCCAGCAGTGGAGGGGAGGGGCCGTGGCCAGCAGTGGAGGGGAGGGGCCGGGGAGGGGCCGTGGCCAGCAGTGGAGGGGAGGGGCCGGGGAGGGGCCGTGGCCAGCAGTGGAGGGGAGGGGCCGTGGCCAGCCGTGGAGGGGAGGGGCCGTGGCCAGCAGTGGAGGGGAGGGGCCGTGGCCAGCAGTGGAGGGGAGGGGCCGGGGAGGGGCCGTGGCCAGCAGTGGAGGGGAGGGGCCGTGGCCAGCAGTGGAGGGGAGGGGCCGGGGAGGGGCCGTGGCCAGCAGTGGAGGGGAGGGGCCGGGGAGGGGCTGTGGCCAGCAGTGGAGGGGAGGGGCCGTGGCCAGCCGTGGAGGGGAGGGGCCGTGGCCAGCCGTGGAGGCACCTGGAGTTGGGGCTGACACCATCCAGGAAGCAGAACTTGTCCCCGGTGGGGGGCCCCCAATTCAGTACAAGCTACAAGCTACACCCCTTCCCCCACCCATGCACCCTTCTCTGTCTCTCCTATTCCAATTTGCTAAATGAGTCTCCTAGAAGCCAGCTGTTGGCCGGGATGCAGGGAGGACGGGGCACGGATGTCGGCCGGGACGCAGCGAGGACGGGGCACAGAGGGACATGCAGAGTCCGGACTCTGGGCACTTGGGCCTCAGCTTTCAGAGCCCTCGGGAGGATCCGGCTGGAGACACACAGTCCCCCCCTGGTCTGTGGGGGTCCATATCCAGGTGGGGAGACCCCCGTCTGGCTGCACCAGGACCACCGTGTGCCCGCATGTGCCTAGCAGGGGGTGTCCTGGCTCCAGCCTTGTGTCCGGGTCCCCACCTCACCCCTGTGTCACAATGGGCGAGTGAAGCACTTAGCCAGGGGCCTTTCCTGAACCCCCAACGGGGGCAGGGCAGGGCAGGGCAGGGCCTCCTTTGTGGCTTCTGGCTCAGAGATCTGTAGCTAGCCTGGGGTGAGAGGGGCACCACAGGCCCAGTCCTTTTTATTATTATTTTTTTTGACACGGAGTCTCGCTTTGTCGCCCAGGCTGGAGTGCAGTGGCGCGATCTCTGCTCACTGCAAGCTCCACCTCCCGGGTTCACGCCATTCTCCTGCCTCGGCCTCCTGAGTAGCTGGGACTACAGGCACCTGCCACCACGCCCGGCTAATTTTTTTTTGTATTTTTAGTAGAGACGGGGTTTCACTGTGTTTGCCAGGATGGTCTCAATCTCCTGACCTCGTGATCCACCCATCTCGGCCTCCCAAAGTGCTGGGATTACAGGCGTGAGCCACCGCACCCGTGCTTTTTTTTTTTTTTTTTTTTGAGATAGAGTCTCACTCTGTCGCTCAGGCTGGAGTGCAGTGGCGCCATCTCGGTTCACTGCAACCTCCGCCTCCCGGGTTCAAGCGATTCTCCTGCCTCAGCCTCCCGAGTAGTTGGGATTAATGGTGCCCACCACCTCGCCCAGCTAACTTTTTTTTGTGTTTTTAGCAGAGACAGCGTTTCACTGTATTGGCCAGGCTGGTCTCGAATTCCTGACCTCATGATCCGCCCGCTTCAGCCTTCCAAAGTGCTAGGGTTACAAGTGTGAGCCCCCGCACCCGGCCTAATTTTTGTATTTTTAGTGGAGATGGGGTTTCATCATGTTGGCCAGGCTGGTCTTGAACTCCTGGCCTGAAGTGGTCCGCCTGCCTCGGGCTCCCAAAATGCTGGGATTACAGGTGTGAACCACTGGGCCTGACCGACCCAGTCCTTTTTTAAAAAAAATTACTTACTTTTCCCAGGGTCATACTCTCAGCTAGGCTGGAGTGCAGTGGCACAATCACCGCTCACCGCAGCCTCCACCTCCCACACTCAAGTGATCCTCCCGCCTCAGCCTCCTGAGTAGCTGGGATTACAGGTGTGTGTCACCACGCCTGGCTAATTTTTGTATTTGTTTTGTTTTGTTTTTCTTTGAGATGGAGTTTCACTCTGTCGCCCAGGCTGGAGTGCAGTGGTGTGATCTCGGCTCGCTGCAAGCTCCGCCTCCTGATTTCAAGCGATTCTCCTGCCTCAGCCTCCTGACTGGCTGGGATTACAGGTGCGTGTCACCACGCCTGGCTAATTTTTGTATTTGTTTTGTTTTGTGTTTCTTTGAGATGGAGTTTCGCTCTGTCGCCCAGGCTGGAGTGCAGTGGTGTGATCTCAGCTCACTGCAAGCTCCGCCTTCCGAGTTCAAGCGATTCTCCTGCCTCAGCCTCCTGACTGGCTGGGATTACAGGTGCGTGTCACCCGGCTAATTTTTTAGTAGAGGCAGTTTCACCATGTTGGTCAGGCTGGTCCCGAACTCCTGACCTTGTGATCCACTCCCCCCTTGGCTTCCCAAAGTGCTGGGATCACAAGCGTGAGTTACCGTGCCCTGTCTGTATTTATAGTAGAGACAGAGTTTCACCATGTTGGCCAGGCTGGTCTCGAACTACTGACCTCAAGTGATCCACCCACCTCGGCCTCCCAAAGTGCTGGGATTACAGGCATGAGCCACCACGCCCGGCCCGTCGACTAATTTTTTTTTTTTTGAGACAGTCTCGCTCTGTCACCCAGGCTGGAGTGCAGTTGCACTGTGTCCAGAATTGGTGGGTTCTTGGTCTCACTGACTTCAAGAATGAAGCCACGGACCCTTGCGGTGAGTGTTACAGCTCTTAAGGTGGTGCGTCTGGAGTTTGTTCCTTCTGATGTTCAGATGTGTTCGGAGTTTCTTCCTTCTGGTGGGTTTGTGGTCTCGCTGGCTCAGGAGTCAAGCTGCAGACCTTGGCGGTGAGTGTTACAGCTCTTAAGGCAGCGCGTCTGGATTTTTTGTTCCTCCCGGTGGGCTTGTGGTCTCACTGGTTTCAGGAGTGAAGCTGCAGACCTTGGCGGTGAGTGTTACAGCTCATAAAAGCAGTGTGAACCCAAAAAGTGAGCAGTAGGAAGATTTATTGCAAAGAGCGAAAGAACAAAGCCTGCACTGTGTGGAAGGGGACCTGACCAGGTTGCCACTGCTAGCACCGGCAGCCTGCTTTTATTCTCTTATCTGGCCCCACCCACGTCCTGCTGATTGGTAGAGCCGAGTTGTCTGTTTTGACGGGGCGCTGATTCGTGCGTTTACAATCCCTGAGCTAGACACAAAGGTTCTCCACGTCCCCACCAGATTAGTTAGATACAGAGTATCCACACAAAGGTTCTCCAAGTCCCCACCAGAGTAGCTAGATACAGAGTGTCGATTGGTGCACTCACAAACCCTGAGGTAGACACAGGGTGCTGACTGGTGTGTTCACAAACCTTGAGCTAGACACAGAGTGCCAGTTGGTGTATTTACAATCCCTGAGCTAGACATAAAGGTTCTCCAAGGCCCCATCAGAGTAGCTAGATACAGAGTGTCTATTGGTGCATTCACAGACCCTGAGCTAGACACAGGGTGCTGACTGGTGTATTTACAATCCCTGAGCTAGACATAAAGGTTCTCCACGTCTCCACCACTCAGGAGCCCAGCTGGCTTCACCCAGTGGATCCCGCACTGGGGCTGCAAGTGGAGCTGCCTGCCAGTCCCGCGCTGTGCACCCGCCCTCCTCAGCCCTTGGGTGGTCATGGGACTAGGCACGGTGGAGCAGGGGGCGGCGCTCATCGGGGAGGCTTGGGCCGCACAGGAGCCCACGGAGGGGGTGGGAGGCTCAGGCATGGCGGGCTGCAGGTCCCCAGCCCTGCCCCGCCGGAAGGCAGCTAAGGCCCGGCGAGAAATCGAGTGCAGCGCCAGTGGGCTGGCACTGCTGGGGGACCCATTACACCCTCCGCAGCCGCTGGCCCGGGTGCTAAGCCCCTCATTGCCCTGGGCCAGCAGGGCCGGCCGGCTGCTCAAAGTGCAGGGCCCACCAAGCCCACGCCCACCCGGAACTCCAGCTGACCCGCAAGCGCCGCGCGCAGCCCCAGTTCCCGCTCACGCCTCTCCCTCCACACCTCCCTGCAAGCTGAGGGAGCCGGCTCCCGCCTTGGCCAGCCCAGAAAGGGGCTCCCACAGTGCAGCGGTGGGCTGAAGGGCTCCTCAAGTGCCGCCAAAGTGGGAGCCCAGGCAGAGGAGGCGTGAAGACCGAGAGAGGGCTGTGAGGACTGCCAGCACGCTGTCACCTCTCAGCACCATCTCAGCTCACTGCAACCTCCGCCTCCTGGGTTCAAGCGATTCTCCTGCCTCAGCCTCCCAAATAGCTAGGAATACAGGTGCAAGCCACCACACCGGCCAATTTTTGTATTTTTAGTAGAGACGGGGTTTCACCATGTTGGCCAGGCTCGTCTCGAACTCCTGACCTCCCGTGATCCACCTGCCTCAGCCTCCCAAAGTGCTGGGATTACAGGCGTGAACCACTGCGCCCGGCCCATCCAGCTAATTTTTAATTTTTTTGAGAGATGGGGTCTTGCTATTTTGCCCAGGCTAGTCTCGAACACCCGGTGTCAAGAGATCTTGCTGCCTCCGCCTCCCAGAGTGCTGGGATGACAGGCGTGAGTCACCACGCCCAGCCTAGACACAGTTCTGAAGGGACAAAGGGGGCCTCCGCTCCCTCCTTTCAATCTTCAGCTAGGCCAGGCTCCCACTTGGGTCCTCCAGCCCTCAGTTTCCCCCTGCACCCAGCCAGGCCAAGCTGCAGAGTTGCCCGGCCCAGAGCTGGGAGGGGGCGTGGCGGGACCCGCGCTTGCAGCCGCGGGACGGAAGGGGGCGCGAACTTCCCCGCGGCGGGGCCTGGGGGGGCGGGGCTGGGAGGGGCGGGGCCGCGCCCCGTGCTGGCCAATCAGCGCCCGCCCCGGCACCGGGACCCGCCTCCGCGCCGCAGCCCCCGGGGGGTCCGGCCCGGCCGAGCCTCGGTGTCCGGCCCCGCGGGGGAGGGGCGCGGCCTGCGGGGCGGGATCGAGGCCGGGTCTGGGGCCCCTCCCGGCGGCCTTCGAGCCCTGCCGCCCGGCTCGGCGCCGCCCGGAGCCCCTCGGCAGTCCCGTCACGTCTCCTCCAGATTAGGCATTAACTCGGGTGCAGCCGCACTTCCGGGGGGCCGCGGCGGGGGAGGGGCGCCTGCGGGATCCAGACCCGCCCCCCACTCTCCCCTCCCCGCCCCCTCCCGGGCCGCCCCTTTCCCGCCCCACGGCCGCGCCGGGCGCTGCGTCCCGGGGCTTTGTTCGCGGCGGCGCGGGTCGCCGGCCTCCGGGCGGGCCGGGGGAGGGAGGAGGGAGGGGGCGGGAGGGGGAAGGAAGGAGGAGGGGGAGGAGGAGGGCGCGGGGAGGGGGTAGGGGGGCGGGGAGGAGAGAGGGGGAGGGGCGCCGCCCGGGCCCCGCCCCCGCCCGCCCGCCCGCGCTCCGCCCGCCCGCGCTCCGCCGCCTCCGGAGCTGCGTCCCGTCCTGTCCAGTCCCGTCCCCGGCGCGGCCCGCGCGCTCCTCCGCCGCCTCTCGCCTGCGCCATGGCCGGCCCGTCCCACCCGGGCCCGCTGCGGCCGCTGCTGCCGCTCCTTGTGGTGGCCGCGTGCGTCCTGCCCGGAGCCGGCGGGACATGCCCGGAGCGTGCGCTGGAGCGGCGCGAGGAGGAGGCGAACGTGGTGCTCACCGGGACGGTGGAGGAGATCCTCAACGTGGACCCGGTGCAGCACACGTACTCCTGCAAGGTGCGCCCACCCGGACCCCGGCCTCCCCTCGCGACGCCTGCCGCCCCGCCGGGACCCCCGCCCCAGGCCGTGGGAACCAGCCCCGGTCGCTCCGCAGCCCCCGCTCCGGCTCCCTTGGCGACCGCCAAACCCCGGGAGGGGGGGTCGCCGGGTCCCGGGAAACTCGCGGGCGCCGGGGAAAGTTGCTGCGCCGCCGCCGTCCTCCGCCCGCCGCCGCCTCCCTCCTCGCGGAGACAAGTGCACCTCGCCCACGGACTGCGGCTGCCGCGCGCCCTCCCTACCGGCCGAGAAGGAGAGGGGCCTGGGGAGGGGGGGCCTTTGCCCGGGCGGGGAGCGGGGGCTGGGCCTGGGATCCGCTTGTTCCCCTCCCCAGAGGCCTTTCCCGGGGCGAGAGGGGTTGGTCAGGAGAGAAAAAGGGGCGCACAGCCTGAGCTCCCAACCCCGGGAGCCAGGTGGGGGGTGCCGCAGTGGTGCGGGGGGGGGGGGGGGGCGTGCAGGAGCAGAGAGGTGGGCGGGGCCGTCACCGGGCCTCGTGTGCTTGGGGGCAGGGCCGGTGCCCCATCGCGCTCCTGCGGGAACCGGGGCTCCCCACCCCGGGGAGGGGAAGTTTCCCTGGTTTCTCCTTCAGGTGCTTCTGGGAGCCCCCGGGGTAGGTACGCTGGGACCCCCACCATCTTCTCCTAGTAGGGGCTCGGGGGACCCAGAGCCGGCTCCCGTGTACCCCCAAAACCATCTCCTGGGACCAGAAATCCACTCGTTTCCCTCCACGGAGGTGGAGAAGGTGGCAGCTTCTTTCAGACTGGCCGGTGCGGGCTACAGCTGGGCTCCCCCGCCGGCCCAGTCTCCTCCACAGCGGCCAGGGCACTTTGCCAGGCCCCTGCAGGATTTTCCCGACTTCCTCCCCGCTGCTCCTGGGTGTGGCTGGGGTGGGGGAAGGCGATGAAAGCCACCAGGCCCTCCCCCTGCCTGGGTCATCTGCCTCCTGGAGCCTACTGTTGGGGGGCGTGGAAGAGGCTCTGCCTGGGCAACTGGAGGGGGTCCCTGCGGATGCCGCAGTCCTGAGGCTCCCAGCAGGGGCTGCGCAGTGGACAGGCCAACCATTGTCTCTCCCCCCATCCGGCAGCCCCAGCCCCCCAGATCACCTGAGGAAGGGGTTGCTTCTCCCGGCTTTGTTCTCAGGGGAGTGCGTGAGTGCGTGGGTCCCTGTCCCTGTGAGGGCCGCCAGGTCGGCTGTAGTCTTTACCACAGGCCACCGTCAGAGCAGCTGCCCTCAGGGCCCCAGGAGCTGAGAAGGTGGAGGGTGGGGCACCCTGCACTGCCCAAACTTGATTTCGTGGTTCACAGGCTGCCCTGAGTGCACAGACTGTAGAAGCCCCAGGAAGGGGCGTCTCAGCCCAGCCACGGGGCCAAGCTGGCCCCTTACCCCGACGCCCCGTCCCCCTCCTCCACTGCCCAAGCTTGCCGGGAGGTGGGCCCTGAGCACTGGGCAGGTGGGGAGAAGTGTGGAAGGCAGGCGCCCCAAGCCAGGTGGGCCCCCTTCCCAAATTCGGCCTTAGCTGATAGGGATGTTATTGGAGCTGGGGTGGCTGAAGTTGGTTAGACCTGGGGGAGGGCATGTGTTCACAGGTGACGACGCATCTCTGAGCGTTCCCTCATGGGCCGTGGTGGCCAGTGTGGGCTTCCCCCAGCTTCCGCCCAGCGGGCTGACTCAGAGGTCTCCCCACATCTCTGCCCAGGGCTTGAGTCTACTGTGGACATTTGCCCTAAACACCTAAAGCCCCCAGTCTAGCCCCTTCCCCAGGAGAGGACTAATGACACCTACCCCCACGTCCCCAGGAGAGGACTAATGACACCTACCGTCATGTCCACCCCAGGTTCGGGTCTGGCGGTACTTGAAGGGCAAAGACCTGGTGGCCCGGGAGAGCCTGCTGGATGGCGGCAACAAGGTGGTGATCAGCGGCTTTGGAGACCCCCTCATCTGTGACAACCAGGTGTCCACTGGGGACACCAGGATCTTCTTTGTGAACCCTGCACCCCCATACCTGTGGCCAGCCCACAAGAACGAGCTGATGCTCAACTCCAGCCTCATGCGGATCACCCTGCGGAACCTGGAGGAGGTGGAGTTCTGCGTGGAAGGTGTGTGGTGGGGGGCTCGTGTGGGGGCCTGCGGGGGTCGGGGCAGTGGCCAAGGTGGACAGGTTGCAGGGGTCGCTGTGAGGAGTCCTTTCGTGCTGTGCCGGAGGCTGCAGCACACGATGTCTTGTACTCTGACCTGGGGTCTGACTGTGATCCAGCCTCATTCTCTGCTTCTCCGTCCCTGGCTCCCCAGCTGCATCTCCAAGCCCTCACATTAGACATCTTTGGCCCTGGGGCCCAAGGCAAGTCCCAGCCCTGCAAACAGATGGCCTCCTGCCTCCTCCCCTCCTCCCAGCTCTCCGTACTTCCTTCTGGAGGCCCCTTCTAGGGAGAAGCTGAATGTCTAGGGGACAGGTGAATGTCCCCAGCTGTGTAAGCCCCTGTGTTAGCCCGGACCTCCGTCTAGACGGGCCCGCGTGTCGAGCACCCCTCGCCGTGGGGATCGGGCGGGAGGGCGAGGCTGTGCGGCTTCTGCGGATGTGGAGGGTGTGGCATTTGCCGTCGTGAGGTCTTGCTTGCTGTTCCCGTGGCTCTGCCGAAGGGCCAAGGAGTGGCCCTCCCTGACCCCAGCCTGGTGGGGGCAGAAATCCCACGGCAGCCCCCGCAGGACAAGTCCCAGTTGGGGACTGAGATCGTTGGCTGGGGAATGTGGCAGGGAAAATATAGGAGGTCCCTGTCGCCCCCACATCCTGTCTGCTCCCTCATGGCTGCCTGGGAAGGGATGTGTCGGTGGGGGGGTCTGGAGAATGCTTCCTCCTCAAGGCAACGGCAAGGGTCCTGACTTCCCGTCTCTCCGATCTGCTCCGTTGGCCGGCAGGAAACTTTGCTGCCCTGACATTAGCCTGGCTCTTGAGGGGTCCTTGTGAGGTCCTGGACTGTCCACTGCTCTTGCCTTCTCTGTGCATGCCTGGGGGCTGTGCAGGGGGAGGGGCAGCACCCAAAATAAGGAACGCTGCGGCCTTTTCCCCAGCCTGTGGTCAGTGGTCCCCAAGCTGCCTTCAGGGTCCAGGGCCTCAGTGCAGCACAGAGGAGGGTCCCCTGGGTCCCCCACTGGCAGGACATGATAACCTTGGTCCTCTTCTGAGCACTCGTGGTCTGGGGAAAAGATGGGGGCGTCGTGGACTCAGGATAGGCTGTCGGGAGCTGAGGAGGGGCTCGAGAAGGGGGTTAGGGCGAGGAGAGGTTCCTGTCCCTGCAAGATCAGGAGAGGGAGTCACTAACCCCACAGCCAGGTGGGTCCAGCCCGAGAGTCCGTGACTTAGTAGCTGAGGACTTGCTCTAGGGTCAGAGGGCACATGGCAGGAGAGTCACCCCAGCCGAACGAGGCTCTGCATCTTACCGAAGCCGCTCTACGCGTGCCAGGCCCTGGCTCTGGAGCGAGTGCCCAGGCGGAGCAGAGCGCTGGGAGGAGGGTCCGTGGGGAGCCCCTGCCAGGTGGGTGTGGCTTAGCCCAGCTGTGGGCAGTCGCACTCAGGGACGAGCTCCAGGTGGGGAGCCTGGGACCCACAGCCAGTATGCAGCTTGGGGAGCACCCGGGAGGGGCTGTGGCCACCGGACCCCCTGGGGTGGGGCTGGCCAGGGGAGGGTTAGCCAGGGAGGACTGTCATGGGAGGGGCCTTGCAGGTGAGCCAGGGGCCAAGGGGAGCCTCAGGAGGGAAACAGCATGAGGAGTGGGGAGCCCAGGAGCTTCCGGTGGGACATGTGGAGCTCTGCTGTGGAAGTAGACCAGGGATATCTCGGGTGGCTGGGGTCCCTGGCTGCCGGGACAGGGTAAATGCCTCCCAGAAGCCTGGGCTGAGCCCTGAGGGACAAGGTCTCTGGAGCCAGTCTGGCTGGAGAAGGGACAATTCTGTGTGCCCACCCCTCCCCTCACACTGGGTGGTGTGGGAGGTGGGTCCACCTCCTGCTCTGTAGGAGATAAGGACATTGAACCCCACACTGGGCCCTCTGGTAGCCAAGGCCTCACCCTAGTGAGGGGGATGGACGGAGGGGGCTTGAGCCTAGCTGACCTCTCCCCATCTGACTCCGACCCCACCTCCCAGGGCACAGGATGATGTCTGGGCAGCCCCTAGTCTTCAGAAGCTACCCCTGAGACCACAGGGTCCCACCTTGTATGGGGAACCCCATCCTGGAGACAAAGGCCCCTCCGAGCTCCCCAGGTCGGGGAGGGCCACGCCCCTCACCACCCCTGCCCGGACACCGCCTGAGGTGCACCTGCTGCTGGGCCACACCTGGACTCAGCTCTACTGAGGACTTCCTTTCCTCAGTTTCTCACCTGGCCCTGCCAGGTCTTCCTGGCCTTGCCCAGCCAAGGCCCCTCCCCCAGTCAACAGCCCTCAGAAAGGCTCCTCCCCCCTTCTCTGCCTAGGGAGCCACATTCCTGGCATAACTAAGACAGGTATGTGTCCCTCCCTCTGCGCCACCTTTGGGCGGGGGAGGCCCGCTGCTCCCTCCGGAAGGAGACCCCCGCCCCTGCTTTGTCAGGGAAGTGGCCTGGCCT